>NC_048595.1:69087261-69409271 GCF_003668045.3 Cricetulus griseus
CAAGCTATTATTACAGAGCTATAGTCCTGAAAACAGCTTGGTATCTGCACAAATATAGATAGGTAGACCAATGAAAATCGAGTTGAAAACCCTGATATTAACCCACACACCAGTGAACACCTGAGTTTTAACAAAGAAGCTAAAGTTATACAATGGAATAAAGAAATTATATCTTCAACAAATGGTGCTGGCATAACTGGATGCTGGTATATAGAAGGCTGCAGATGGATACATGCCTGTAGCCATGCACAAAACTTAAGTCCAAATGGATCAAAGACCTCAACATAAATCCCGACACACTGAACCTATTAGAAGAGAAAGTGGGAAGTACAGGAGACTGCTTCCTGGACATTACACCAGAAGCACAGACACTGAGATAGACAATTAATAAATAGTATGATTATTTTAATTCAGCAACCCCATTCCCAAATTTAAAACCATCACAACATAGAGATTTTCAACATTACTATCGAGTGAATATATAGATGCATTATTATCCTATTTTAACTTCCTTATAGATTTATTCAACCCAATTTGGATTCCCTGAAATGTATTTGTCTTTTGCTGGACAAAGCAGTACTGACTGTCCTCTTCCCTGTATCTGCTTATATTCTCTAATCACTGTCCTGCTGTCCATATTACAATCCCACCTAAATCATTCACTGATACTGATTCCTGCTTTGTTTGACTTTAGGCTTTTCTCCTTCCACCTAAGAGGTTTATCCTCACATGTTCATGAACATTGTGTGTCATTTCAGTCTTTTCCTCAGGTGTGATAAAACATGCCTGGAAATCTCATTGAAATAGCATTTGCATGATAATCAATATACCTGTTCTGTACCTTTGGCTGATTTTCTTCTAAAAACCTCTCTTTCTAAGTACACTTAACTCAATTCCATGTTTCCTTTACTTCTATGATTTTATTATTCTGTTAAAATTCTATTGTGTCCAAAATATTTTCTTGAAAATGCCTTTTAGTATTCAGTATAAAGTCAATCTCAGATATCAGTTCACTCAAGCTTGGGGATCAAAGGGCACTTCTGAAGAAAATTCACAGTCTGAATTCAACATCCATAGCCTTCTTCAAATATATGCTAACATAGCAATCTGGTTACAATCTATTGAGGATGTCTACTTTATATTATCTTCAAAAGACAGTTAATGCCCTTCTATGTATTCATATTTTTATATCCTTGCTTAGATTGTTTCTTCTCCCCTTCCTTCATATTATTTTATAAATCATTTAACATAAATTCAAGAACTTAATCTTCTTTCTAAAAAGGTGACATTTGACTGTACTTGCCAATCAGTTACTTTACTTTCTGCTTTCCATTCATACATTCATAGAATCACAGGATTTAAAATTTTAAATATATCTTGAACACTATATTTGAAATCTGGTTCAAATTTGCATTTTGCATGTATCTGTCAATATAATATCCCTCAACTTTTAACAAAAGTCCCAGAAAGAAGTACAAATTCCTATCAACAAAAAAGACTGTCTGGCATATAATCGCTGAGACCCAGATGGACTCATACCCTCCGCAAGCACCATGTTTTGCATGTATTCCTATGCCAAATTTGAGACCCAGATGGACAGGAAAGGAGATAAGGTTTGGCAATAAGTTGATACATAGACCTCTCCAAATTGAACAAATTCAAATATGCTTCGATTTCACTTGAATTCTGACCTCAATTTATTCCTAGGAAAAAAGTTACCTTTCAATAATGGTCTTAATTTACCTCCATTTGAGGACATGTCCTTACCAGGGTTTTTGTCCCTGTTATTGATTGTAAGTATTAAATGATAAAAAATGAAAATGTTTGTCTCCTGGTAGGCATGTATTATTTATTAGTACCTATAACTATAACACTAACTTTAAATTTATTTTGTGATAAATATAAAGGTACACAATTCTGTAGAAATTCTGATTTGTATCAACTATAGACTGTAAAATGGAGTAATTTAACTTTCCTTTGCCAAGTCACACCTTAGTTGATGTTCACAATCTTCAGACACAGATTTAACATCTTTGGAATTTAATTCTGTTTGTCATGTTAATAACATTACTCTTCTGTGTCCTATGTGAAATGTCAGTCTGTTGTAAAAAATATATAAGGAAGTAATTTCAAGAGAAATGCTTCTTTGGGGATAGAGTTTTCTCCCACAGTGAACATTTTCTATCATTACTTTTTCAAAAGTTATATTTGTTTTGCCTTTTCTTTTTAATATATCCCAAAAAGATAAGCCAGTATTTTCTGGGAGAAAAGTTTTCTTTTATATAATAATCTTTCAATAACTATGAAAAAATGGGATCCAGGGCATCTCTTTGGGGAGAGCTATAAGAAGTTGTTGAGCAGAAAATACACTAAGTTTGTTTGCACCGTAGATCTTTAAGTCCTTAGTGTTTAGTATAGATGATGAAATATCTTCTTTTTTCTTGCCCATGACAGTTCTATGTCTTCCAGTATACAGACAGCAGGCCAGTGAGACATATTTTCATCTTTGAGTCACAGCACTTGACAGAAACAAGAAACAAGTCCCTGAAATTACATTTAAACTGAAGTCACCAGTGTACTCGATTATCCAAAGGTGATTCATGAAAGATCTTCTAACATTGCCAAAATAGTCCAGGTATCATTGCTCTTGGCTACATGTAGACAGTGAAAGCAGTGTTGCATACAACTGTAGTTCATTACCCACAATCACAGAAACACTAGTATACAAGTGACTCTGAGGGGCAGGGCACACTCTCTTCCTCTGATAAAACCAGAGCTTTAAATAATCATCATAAAAGTACTGTTCAAAGAAGGAGGTATGCTGGACATTGTCTGTGGACTATTGTTAGTTAGGTTTAATTATAGAAACCTAGTGTCTGTTTTATTTATTTATTTTTTACATTATGATAAACCACAAAGTTGCTGATGTGACCTCTGGTTCAACCTAAAAATTTGCTTAATTGTTAAGCTTTTGTAATTTGTTAAGTCTTAACAAATCCCTGGATTACCTCCATGTCTGTCAAGATGCAAATTTATTCGGGAAGCCTCAGTAACTAGTTCAAAGTCACAACCAGTTAGCAAGTCTCAGCATGACAGCACTCACCATCTTTCCTGAGCTTACATTAGGACCATCTAAAACGTATCTATACCCCCTGATTTCTCTTCTCTCCATACCTCTGCAATTGAAGTTCATGCAAATTTCTTGAGTCCCCATTTCCTGACTCTTATCTATCCTTCTGCTCTCCTCTTAGAAGTCCTTAAATAGAGAAGGCTCTACTCATGCCCTTCTGACCATGCTACATTCCTAATGTTTACCTTCCCTTTACAATGCTCTCATGCTTGGAGCTCTGTAATGAACTGTTGCCATAATGAGTTGGCTTTTGTCTTATATTTGGAATGCAGTAGGAATCAACAGCCATGGTGTCCCATATATCATAAATTAGGGTTGCAAAGCATCAGGATTTCCATACATATTTAAAACAAACTCACTCTAGAATTATTAGAACTGGGAACCACAGGTCAGGAATTGGGATATTGTAAAAATATTTACATTGTATTTATCAATTTAATTATCCACAAGAATATGGGATTTTTTTCATTCATCAGCAACAGGGAATGATATGTTACTAATGTGTATGTTATGACAAATATAAGCATAACTTCACTTCATTACACTGAAATTTAAAGCTAATTTTTGGTCATTTATCACTGTTTTTTCACTATTCTTTTATTATTTACAATACATATCTAGCCAATTTTGTATGTCTTGGAATGATTTAGGCTATGCCATGTGGAAAGACACTTGGATACATTTGTAGAGAACAGAATATTCTTCCTAGAATACACCATGTTCATATTTTATTGCAAGTAATACTTTAATGTTTTGGGAGTGAGTACTTCACTAACTTTTAAATAATTCTAGTGGTTAGCTTAATTAGTAAACCATCCAGTAGAAAAGCTAATTACTTGATTGTCAAATGAAATAACAACAGCTTCTCCTACAGTGGAAACTCCACCACTATAATTAAGTTATGCCATATTTTACCCTGAAGGAATTTGAAAACAAAAGCCACCCAATGACAGTCACAATATTGCTTCTATTTATAGTATGAAGCAAAATTACTACCTTGTATTATAGCTAAGACATCAATAACAACACACCAGCAGTCCTTCAGAAAAGCTCAATTACATTTGCATTGTGGATGTTAATGTAAATATAGATCAAAATAGAATGATTTAGAGCGAGTAGTCATTTATATAAAAACAGATTGATAATTTCAAGAACATTATGAATTATCAATACTTAGGAAATAGAGGAGCATTTTCACAATTGTTCATTGTTAAGTTTTAGATGACCAACTCTATATTGAGCATATGTGAACTTCCACTGACCTCCAGGAAATGTAAACTGACACATTCTAAATGAAAAATGTAATTACAAGAGGACAAAAAGTTAGGAACGTGATTTTTGTTTGATTCTCAGAGGAGTTTTGGAGGAAAATGAGAAGTGTATATGACAAGAATATATTGTATATGTGTGAATATTTCAGGAAATAAAATACATTTTAAAGAGCATTAAACAAATCATATTTGCAGATAAAGTTAATAAATTTCTTTGTACACTCCCAAATTGTTTGATGTTAAAAATTATCCAATCTTCTCAGTAACAATAATTAACCCTTCCATCTCTGAATCTAAATAAATAATAGGAACCCTGGGCATACAAATAGTCCAAGAGAATTATACATTAGAACTATAAGGAATAAACATAGTAAAGACACTTCCTATAGCTAATGGTGACAGGTAGGAAATCTGTCAATAAAAAGAAAAATTGGTTTCCTATTCATCATTATCTCATGTCCTCCTCAAAGAATCTGTTTAAAATGATCTGTCAATGACTGCTAAGAATGCACAGCTGTCAGTTGATATGCACTAATACTAAACAAAATTTAACAACTGCATATAAATGAATGTCAGTTGTATTGCTGTTAAATTAAATGTAAATAACTATTAAGCATAATACTAAATATAGAAAACTGTTGTTGAAGAAAGTGGTAGGTGCCAGTTACATTCAAAACTACCATGGTCATCAACAAGAGTTAAAGAACATTGACCGAGGGACAAATAATCAAAAAGATTTCCTCTCTGTATATATTCTATATTATATCTTCCATGGGACCATTTTAAAAACATGCTTAGGGCCAATGTTTTATCTTGGGAATGGAGTACTTGACTAGCATGCTAAAGGGACTGCACTCCATCATCAGCACCACAAAACAAAGGTATATAACATTGCTAGTTATGGTGCTAAATGAAGTGTTCAAGTTATCAGTTAATAATCCTACAATTTGAGAAAATTACTGTCCAATTATCAATTGGTATAAATAAATTTGATAGTTGTTACATATTCTAATTGTGAATATTGTAATTTGTACATCAATTTATTGTTTTTTATTTTACTAACAAGGTTGTTTCAGTGAAGAAGTAAAAGAATGGATTTATATGCATTTCTATTTCTTGTTTTTGCAATGCCTTATTGTATTCTTCAACCATTTTGAATGTTTATTAACTCTTGGTCACACGAGACATTGTGAACATATGCTCATCATGAGCTTGAATAACTTGTGTGCTAAATTATAGATACTGGAAGTCGAGGTCAGAGTTAATATCGTGGCTTTAAGAGACATGTTATTTTTTGTTTCTTGGTACATTCATCTTTCTGTGTCCTTGGAGACTGCAACATATGGACTCCACCAATGGGTTCCTGTGTATGGCAGCTTGAAGTGCAGAACAGATCACTACATTTGCTTTTAGGGTTTCTTACTGCAGAGATGTCAAGGACTAACTGAATCCCTCCATCAAAAAATATCTTGTGTAATACAGAAAACAGAACTCTGTCTTTGACTCTTGAGGTAGAGCTAGTTGATCATTTTCATTTACCTTGAGACAAAGGTCTTCATCTCATTCTTCTCTAACAGGAACTTAATTCAAGTCTTTTAAGTACTAGGCAAGTACTCTATCACTATACTTCACCCCCAGAACTTGCAGTCACTCAGCCTTGGCGAATGGAATGGCCGGAATCACAGGTGTCTACCACTGTGGGTGGCTCCTTTAATACACAAAAATGCTGGGATAGAAATCCAATTGGATATTTCTTTTTTGTGTACATTCTGTTGTGGTTTCAGTGACATTTCTGATGAGACCAAGTTATCAGTTTTTCTATTAAGGGGGATATGCATATCCAGATTCATTTTACAATCATCAAATGTTGCATTGGCTTAGATGAAAATTTATATTTGTCATTAGCTTTCACCAACCCTTAGGAGGTACCTCTTTGTTTATTGCTGGAGGATGTCTTTCTATGTGATGTCAATATGTGTTGTTCTCATTGGTTGATATGAATTACACCTTTGATTCCAGCCATTCCAATGATCAAGGCTGAGTGAATGCAAGTTCTGGGGATGAAGTACAGTGATAGAGTACTTGCCTAGTACTTAAGACCTTGAATTAAGTTCCTGTCAGAGAAGAATGAGATGAAGCCTTTGTCTCAAGGTAAATGGAAATAAAGCACTTTGGTCTATAGCAAGGCATGATTGAGTTAGACAGGAAATCCAAGCAGAGATACTTGAGAAGAAGGGCAGAATCTGGAAGACACCAGCCAGCTGCTGAGGAAGCAAGACATGTAGAAAATGAGATTACAAGCCACAAACCACATGGAAAGCACAGATAAGAAATATGAGTTAATTTAAATGTAAGAGCTAGTTAGAATAAGCCTGAGCCCACACACTTACAATTAATATAAGCCTCAGGGTGATTATTTAGAAGCAGCTGTGGGACTGGGCAAGATGGAAATAATAACCTCTATTTATATTTGGTGCTCCAATGTGGTTCATATAAATCCACATAAAGCCTGAGAAAGCTTTTCAAAAGTGGGCTTCTAGACACACAGAAATGAACCAATAACAGCTTCAAAGTTCATGTCGCTCATGGCAGGCCATGCTACAGAACCACGCCCTCTGACTGAGGGAAACTTCAGGTGAACTTGGCAAACCACCATTGTCTCTCTAGGGCTGTGATCATGGCAAACCCCCATGGCTGCTCGAGGGCAGTTGTGCAATGATGCTTCTACCAACTGCTGCCTGCAGGTTTGAGAGTGTAGCCATTGGCCTAAGAACACAGCTGTGTGCTACTTAGTACTGCTTCTCAGAGTTGGGGTGGCAAGCAGATCGAGGCACAGCTCTTTTAAGAGAGAGTTTCCTGCTTCTGTACTGGCAGCACAGAAGGCTCTTTTTGGGACATCCTGCTAATGAGCACCTGGTTGGGCATTGGGAACCTGTGGGTTTCATGATACTTGGTGGCAACATGGACCCCGGAGTTGGGGAGGTGAGCATGTGTCTCTCTTTGGGAAACTGAACAGCAGGGAGTCAGAAGTTAAAGCTGCCCTTTTGGTCCTAGCCATACCCATTAAGGAGTTTAAAGACTGTAGCGATCAATAAACAATGCAGATACACAATAAGAACAGGTTCAAACAAACAAAGAAACTCTAAACAAGTCCCAGTGTGTTTACAAATGTATCTATGCTAAGGTGAAGAAAACGGATGCAGACATTCATAGATTAAAAGACTAACTTAAAGATAATAAAGTGAGGTCCTTGAAAAAGGAATGGAATGATAAAAAAATTGTTATAAGACATGTAAAGATGGGAAATACACAGAGAGTCTGGATTATGGATATTATTGTGTTTTCTTTCTTTCTTTTTTTCTTTTTTTGGACTGGTAATGAACTCACTTGTGAGAGAAACTTGATTGCAGGAGCAGCTAAGTTAAACCAATATATACATTTTAAAGGTTTCTTGCCTTCAATATTTGGGTTTAAGGATATGTTGCTTTGAAAAGAGGTTCTGCTTTTGTTCCATAGAAGGTGAGAAGGTGTGGATTTTTTCCAGATGAATATAGATTGATCAAGTAATACTTCCTGAGACATTTCCAATGAGAGTTATGGCTCAGATGATCCAACATCCAGAACAGATTCAGGGCACCTGGCTGAGACAATGTAGCTTCACAGACAACTACAGCCATGATTTTACCTTAATTTTAAATTTTCTCAGAATCCCTATAAGACTATTAGTGCCCAGCAATCAGCAAGAAGTAATCTAGAAAACTGCACACAAATTACCAAAATATTGCTTATGAATGTTTATTTTCATTTAAGAGGGGTTTGTTTAAATGGATAATGGGCATATATTCAGTCTCTTTCTAAAGAAGAAAGGGGGATATGATATAGAAATGATGTGGAAAATGATATATTAGTTTACTAAAAAAGGGCTAGAATACTGAATCTATTTTAATCCCCAAAACAATTGTTAATCTCAAAATACTTTACATTGTTATAGATGTTTATTTATAGAAATTTAAGGACATTTTTTGATATACTGCATATATATTTCTACTCTTGTTTAAGGTATTATACTTATGCAGCTCATTAAAAATGTAATTAACAATTAGAATACAAATTAACAATTAGTTATCTTTAATAGTCAAACAATTTTTCTGCTCTGTTACCTCTCTTTCAAAAGATATTTCCAATATATTTAATGATCAGGTGTTTCATGGGAAAGAGGATGTGGTGATAGTTTGTTTCTGCTCTAACAAATAAAGCTTGCCTGGAGATCAGAGTGTGGAGCTAGCCACTAGTTATCCATGGAGGCCAGGCAGTGGTGGCACATGCCTTTAATTCCAGCACATGGGATTTCATACCTGTGATCCCAATACTTGGGAGGTACATGGCTTTAAACCCATCACTAGGCAGGAGGATATGATATGATATGATATGATATGATATGATATGATATGATATGATACGGCTAGGCAGAGAGGGATTGGAGTGTACTTTTCAGGCTGAGGGATTGGAGTGATAAAAAGTGGCTGTGGCTTGCTCCTTTGTCTCCCTGATCTTTTGATCTTTCAGCATTTACCTGTATGTTTGATTCCAGGTTTTTATTATTAAGAACAATTATAATTCACACTACAACAGAATGTGCCTATCACTTCCCCTTTCCTCCTGCTTGTGGATCAAGACATGAGCTTTCAGCTGTTCATACTGACCTGGTTTTGCTTTGCCATTATAATGTCTTACCCTCTGAAACCATAAGACAAATCAAATGCTTTCTTCCATATGTTGCATTGGCTATCATGTTTTATCACCACAAAAGGAAAGTAACTCAGAAAACACCCAACAATTTCCCCCTGTTCAAAGAATCTTGATTTCATATTCTTATTTTATCCTCTTCCATTTATTTATTTAGAGGCATACTGCAGTGTACAATGGAAGGTCAGAGGACAATTTCTGAAAATTTACTTTCTTCTCTCATCAAGGGTGAAACTGATCATCAAAGTTGGCAATAAGTGGCTTTATCCACTGGCCCATTTTTCAGCCTCCATATTTATATTCTTAATAAGAAAGAAACTTTCAGGAAGTGTTTCCCAACTTATCACTATCATTAGGACAATATAGAAATATAGATAGATAGTATTTAGTTTAAGGATACCTCTGTCTCACAATGTCAAAGAATTGGACACACGAGACTTAGGCTCTTTTCCAAATTCCTTACACTAGGTCATAACTCCTGGTATGATAATTCAATTAATATTTTTGTATCCAGAAATTATACTAGTTGTTAAATATTTTTTCAATAAATGTTGAATTTCATTAGAAACAGTATATATATATATATATATATATATATATATATATATATATATACTGTTTATATATATAATCCGCAAGATTACCAAAATGTTTAGAACATTATATGAACTGATTAAATTTGATTACTCATTGAATGAATGTACCTGATTAACTTCTAATTTTTATACCTAGTCAGTAACTAGTTAAACCAATAACCCAGGTTTTTTTATGGCTATCATGGTTTGTCTTGATTGTCAATTAGAATATAATTGCAATCACCTAAGAGATAAACCATTGTAATGCTTATAATGGATTTCTTGATTCAGATTGGGAAGCAGGAACACCCAGACAAAACTAGAAAGATACCATCTCTTTCTCAGACAAGTAAAAGGAAGTCTCAGGGAAACATCTTTGATTTTTGTCTGGTTTTGACCCTACTTTTGTTACCTTCCCATCCTTCTGGCAAGTTCTTCTATCCTGGTAACAGCTTACTATAAAGTAAGTACTCTATTCACATTTTGTAATGGGTTCATCTACCGAATTCATATTTTGCTTTGGGTTCATCTACCCTCTTCACATCTTTCCAAGAGAAAAAGGCTGTTTAAGCTACTTAACTTCACGGAACTCTTATAAGTGTTTATTATTTCACTCAAAATATTCAGATATGGGTGATACATTACATACTTAATCATTTTGACACAAAATTTCATGTTCTCTTTTAATTTAATTTTAGTTATTATTAACACAATATAAAGACTCGATAAACAACAATCTTGTGTGTTATAAGAATTCTCATTTCCTAAGTATTTGTAAAATATTTAAAAAGCCAACTATAGGTCAAGTGCTTTTATTATAAATATCTCTGTCTAGGTCTGATTCGTCTAGAATGTATAATACTCTTGTTACAGTCTCCACTGTCCATACAGTGTTGGCATTGTAAGTATGTCCCACTATGTCTGGCAGAATAACAGTACTAATATTTGATTATTCAAAATGCATTTTTTTTAATTTTAAGGGTTTTTGCATGTATTTACTCTTGTGTGTGTATGTGTTACAGAGAGAGAGAGAGAGAGAGAGAGAGAGAGAGAGAGAGAGAGAGAGAGAGAGAGCAAAAGAAGGGACACGGGGACAGAGGGAAGGAGGGAAGGACAGAGAGAGAGAAGGAGGGAGGGGAGGGAAGCAGGTAGGGAGAGAGGAAGGGAGGGAGGGAGGGAGGGAGGGGGTACAGAATACACCTTCTACCTTGTAGATTCCAGGAATCAAATTTAGATCATCTGGCAATACATATAGCACCTTTACCTCCTGAGTCATCTCCATGACCATTTAATGATTTTTAAGTAATTTAACTTAATGACATTTTCTTCAAAGATAAAAAGACTTTCTTCTATCTTTCATTTGAAAAAAATTCAGGGTTTCTCTCAACAATCTTACATTAGAGGAGAAAAATTCATTTAATACAGAAGTTAATATTTTCACAAAGTTAAATGATTTATTAGACATCACTCAGATATTTAGTGTCATTTTCTAACCTAGCTGTCTGGAAATGCATAATGATAAAGTGAGGAAGATGGGTAGCAACTTAACAAACTATTTTGAAGTAGAGCATAATTAATTCAATAATTTCACTTAATGATACATAAAATCCTGTATTTTCTTTCTTGTGAAAGGTTATGAAGAGTTTTAATTGAACAGGTAATTCTACAAAAACAGAGGATAAATGCCCATCTGTGTATCCAGATATCATAATTGGTTTATTGGTTTGGCAGTTTTCTGACTTCATTCAAATATCCAGGAGGCCAGTTTAAGCATGCTTAAATGCTTGTTAATGTCCTTCGTCACCTCCTGTCTTCTACTTCCCTAATCATGTCTGGATAATTGAAAGGAAAGTCAGAGAGACATCCCTTTCTTGAAACAAACTGATATAGAGATTTGTAACAATTATTTATAGCCTGCTCACATTTTAATTTTTCTTAGTCAACCTATTTTTCATCTATCAGATTTGATAATAGCCATGAGTGATATGATGAGGGCATCATAAAGGAAAGTTTTGTTTTCAAATGAGCCATATTTATTCAGTGACTCTGTAGGTTGGCTGTCACTGTATTTAAGCACAGGCACTATACTAATAATGAATAAGTAGCAGATAATGTTTGAAGTTCATACATAAGGAATATGATGTCTGAAAACCTTGATGAAAGAAAACTAGAAGAGCAACGACCTCTAATTCAAAGACAGAAAAAAAGGCAGTGGAATATCCTCAAGCGCAATCTCAAGAGACTCAAAAGTTCAGGCAAGAAGATCCTGCCTAAATTTAGATATTCTCTTTAGAATCATATTGCAATTTTGAAAGAGCACTTTGTCTTTTTGCAAACACAATGTGTTAACATCTTAAGAAAAACTGATTTAATTTTGTTTTATAATCCCTGCAGTAAGGTAGCCTTTGCAATAAGCTCTCATAAAAGCTCAACAACACTCTACATGCATATTTATTAAGATAACATATGCATTTTCAACACGCTTTGCATATCCTTGCAAGTTGAAGATTTCAAAAATCCTAATAATCTGAAAATAATAATCTCACTCAATCCTAAAAAGTTCAGGCAAATGTTTTGCAACTTCTTTCATATTGTCAATAATATTTTTTTAAAAAATAATGATTTTTACTTTAGTGATAATAATAAAAGTATATGAAATTATGTTCATGTTTCTTTATTCTTGCCATTTAATCATGCTTTGGTCACAGTGTCTCTCTCCTTTAATAACCTAATTGCACTAAAATAAATGAATGAAGGCTATCTTCATTTTTGAAACAAAAAGAATGAGACTGGGTTCAAGGTCATACAGTTGGCCAATTAGATGTATGTCCAGATAGTCTGTATCTACATTTTTTAGTTACATGATGTTGGTGGTGGGATTTAATTTTCCCAGTGTGCAGAGGAGTCAAATTTATCTACATAATAAAGCATATTCTGATGTTTAACAAAATCTATAAATTAGCATGAAATCATAATTTCAAATATTACTTTTCTCCTGAATGTTTTTCAAATTTTGAATGTTTTTCTCTATAAACACACAAATTTGTGTACTTCAAAGTGTATCACTCTCTCTGTTGTGATTTTTAGCCTGTAGAGGAAGCTGTTATCCTACTATTGTCATTACTTTATCTATTATTTTTTGGTGGTTACCAGGATGTGCATTGTCATTTATCAAATTTAAATTGAACTGTATGTCAGATCTCTTTGCAGCTTTATATTATTAACTAGATTCTCGCTTTCGGTATATTACTCATAACTTCTGGGAAAGGCATCCTAAGAATACATTGGCTTTATTTTAACTACAACCATCTCATACTTGTATGTATACATTGTAATATTAATGAAAAAACCCTCATATTTTCAGTAAATGCATATTTCTCAAGTAGAGAAAAATATTCTATATTTTGAATGCCCACCAAAAAAAAACCTCATGCTAAAAACCTCATTAAAGTACTGCTGATTAAGTACAAACAGCTCTTCCTTGTCAAGGTAATATAGCCACTGAACTTCTGGTTTATTGTGTTACATTGATATCATCTGTACTCTAAAGCTTAACTAAAGTAGTCACATTTAAGAAAAACTAGATTTATTTGTTATTGTCATCCTGTACTTCTAACATAATATTTGTGAATTGGTTTTCTTAAATAAATATTTTCTATTATATGAGAAAATGCAGATTTACAAGAACCTCAATATTGCTCAAGGCTGTGTGTTATTCCTTTTCTTGAAAAGGAGTTTCCCACCTTTCTTTTACTTCTGTGGCTTTTCTTTCTCAGAATGTTAAGCATGCAGTTTATTACAGTTTCTAGAAGTTTCTTCTGCTGCACCCTGATTGCAGTTGCTAGCAAATGTGTATGGCAAAAGACATTTGCTTGAGTAGGGAGTGCCAGTTTCTCAAAATGGTCTCTTTCTTGGAATACAATCAGAACATTTTCAGAGATGTAAGATGACTGTCCACACCACTGAGGTAGTGAGCCATGCTTTTACAACCTCAAATGTCAAAGCCTTCCATTATGGTTAAGAAGATGAATACAAAAGAAGGTCAGATGCCACATTCTGGTTTATGAGAATATATGATGTGTATTAATCTAAATAATTCAAATTTTTGTACATCACATTCTCATATATGTAAGACAGCAATCATTTAGCACAATGAACATGAAAAAGAAAGTAAAACTAGATGGCTTCAATCTAGATTTTGTATATGTATGTGTTAAATAATATTTTCATAATTGCAATCAATATAAATATGTAACTTATTCTTAATCTTTTATTGCAATTTTGAACCTGATATCTGAGTTTTCAGAAAGATTTTGAAAAATAAAAAACTGCTGTTTTGAAAATTACAAATAATTTAAGCTTGATAAAAATGTTTGTTCTTTCTTGTATGTTAAGCAAATTCTGGTAAATTAATAGTACATCTTAATTTTGTATTTATGATTTATTTAAGTGAAAAGTAGATGATTGAAGAGCAGTCTACATATGGCAGGTGTTTTATGGACAATGAATTTCTCTCTTCAAAATTACTTTGGGCAGGGTCTAAAGAAAAATTGATAGGTAAGGTGAGATAGCTGATATCAAAATTGAGTGGCAAATTGTAGATTTGAATTTTATAATCCACTTCAGTGAATAATTTCAAAAGTATATATTAATCTGGTAAAGGGGTAGTTCATAACATTAATAAAATCATGAATATTTGTATTATGTTACTTTTAACCAGGCAGCAACAAGGATGAAGAATTTCCAAGACACATTTAATGTAATAGCACTGACTGTGTAAGCTGCTTCTTCTAATATATAGTTTATGCATGAACAAAAGTTGATGCTCCATTGTTTTTTTCATATTCCAATACTATTTGAAACATTTTTTAAAACTGATATCCTGCTCATGTGTGTGTGACAAATAACATGCATGATGCATACCAAAATACATAAGGAAAAGAAACTCCATTCAGGAGCATCAGTGGAAATGTAGCATTTTGCTTTGTTCTTGATTGGAAAATTTTTTTCCAAAGCTCTGCAAACACACTGATTTTGGCAATCTAGGCATGACTTTATGATTGTGTAACCACATATTAGCAAAGCAACTACAAATGCCCCTTAAGCTTTATGAGTCTCAGGGCTGGAGAGATGATTTAGGGTTAGGACCATTTACTCTTCTTGCAGAGTGGGATGTTCCATTCCAAGTACTCAAGTGGCAGTTCTCCTCCTTTTCCAACTCTAGTTCCCTGCATGCATGTACATGATATACATAAATACACAGAGGCAAAATATTCACATACATGAAAACTTTATTGTCTTAGTTTCTTTCTTTATAAAATAGGGATAATGATAATGTTTTTTAAAAAAAATTAGATAATTGGAAGATTAAAAAGATAAAATGAGTATTCAAGTACTTTCAAAATTAAATATAGTAACAGGTATTATTACAGGTTTCCTTGTTCATTTTGCTCCAGTTTACATGTTTCTAATAGAAAATTTCATCTCATTTTGTTTCTTTAAGTCTGTGAGAGGATTTTGCTATACAATTCTGGCTTTCTAGGACACTATGAAGACTATGCTGTCTTTGAACTCAGAGAATCATCTGCCTTTGTCTCCAGAGTGAATTAAAGTTTGTTCCATCCCTGCCAGCCAGAAAAACTTATTTTCATGTAGACACTGGAGTGAACACATTGTAGATTAAAGCAAAGATGTTAATGAAATTTTTAAAATTTATTTACAATATTATCAACAATTTTGAGTAGATATTGAGCAAGTAAAAATCTTGAAAGAACATTTAAGGTTACCTGACAAAACAGGCATTTGAATATTATATAAGATGTTTTATTCATATTAGTTGAGCAATGTTGAACAAGTTAAAGTGACATTTAAACCAGAGTGGAGGAGTTAAGTGTGAATCAAAATTATATTTGCCAAAATAGGTACCTGGTATTTCTACAGATTTTGAGGATAAAAATAAATTTTAAAGTTTATTCACACTAGGCATATTTTCTTGATGTAAGACTCATGTTCTAAAGGCTATTACTACAACAGTCTGTGTATGGAGTTTTTCTGTTATTAATAGTACTAAGATTTAAGTTTTGAAAGTTTGAGGACAGGTATCTGTCTGGATATAAGCATATTTTCCTCACAGGTGTGAGGAACGATATCCACGCATAGCACTGGAAAATAATATTTTAAAATAACCATTTGTGGAGAAATTGTATTAGAAAAATAGTACACAAGGAAAGATGTTCAAATAAATTTTTCTGAAGTTTAGGAAAATAAATATTTTTTGCAAGATAAATTGCAAGATAAAAATTGATATTAGATTGTAACTGAAAACCTAATGTCATGGCTGATTTAAATACATAGCTCTAGCAGAAAACAGAATTCATATTGATAAATAAGACAGATAAAAGCTTTATTTGAAACACTCTCAACACATCATCATTTAATGGCTATCACAATTCCAGAATTTTTAATCATATAGATTTCTATCCTAATGGTTTTCACTTTGTAAAACCAAAAAAATAAAAAATAAAGAAAATTTTTAAAAATCATAGAAAATAACTTTTCTCTTTGTATAGACCAAATAACTCAATGACACAAAATGAATCTTACTCCAATTTTCTTAAGATTTCACTTTAGTTAGGAGGTCTGGGTAATCTATGGGGCCTCTGGTAGTGAATCAGTATTTATCCCTAACATAAGAATGGATTTTGGGATCCCATTTCACATAGAGGGATACTGCCTCAGCCTAGACACACACACAGGGAGAGCCTAGGCCCTATCCCAAAGGTTATTACAGACTCTGAAGACCTCCTATGGAAGGCTTCACACTCCCTGGGGAGCAGAAAAGGTATGGGATAGGTAGGGTGTTAGTTGGGACAGGGGCAGGGGTGGAGGGAAGGGAGAGAGAACAGGGATTGACATGTAAAATAATCCTGTTTCTAACTAAAAAAAAAAAAAAAATGGAGAGAAAAAAAGAACAAAAGACTTCCAGAGGGAAAAAAATCACTTTCAAAGAAAAAAAAATGTTTATAAGTTGGACTGTTTAATTTTCAGCAACAATGATTTGAGAGGAAATCAACTAAGACAATGATCTCTGGGTGGGTTTGGCAGGGTATTTCCAAGATTACTTGAGCCTGGAAGAACTACCCAGAGTGGGTACATCCTTCCATGGAAGTCCAGATAGACAGAGGCCCCAATGAACAGCAATGTTGCCTGCTTGCCTTTAGATGTTGGTGATGATGGGTCTACCCAATGATGTCATCCTTTGCTCTCACAAGAAAGCAGCTTCTTGTTATGAGAGCTTTCTGTCAGGGCTGGTCCCAATGTCCTTGAGCCCCAAATAAAAACACAGATGCTATATTAATTATGAAACCATTGGCCAATGACTAGGGCATTTTATTGGATAGTTCTGTCTTCATTATTAATCCATTTCTATTAATCTAAGTATTTCTTGGAGTCACAAGGCATCTGCAGTCTGCCTGCCCTTCTCAGAATTCTCCTTGTCTCCTAGCCCTTCCTATACTTCGTGCCTCATTGGCCACAGTGTTCTATTCATCAACCAATAAGATGAACATATATACATCAGCTTCTTCAACCTTTAAAAATAGAATGAAGATAAGTAGTTCCTAAGGAGTCCTCTAAGCCTTCAGTAAAGCATTGGAACTTCTGAGCTCTATAGATTCATAAACTATCATCTACCCTGGTCTCAGGCATGTGACAGTTGGACTACACAGTTTCATTTTCAAGCCAGTTCAATGAATCCCTTCTATAATATACACTATCTGTTCTGTTCCTTTAAATGACTGTGATTAATACATATTTATTTTGCTTTTAATAAAAACTTTACTACTTTGTATTACACTTAACCTTTTACTGATGTTCCAGTACTTTAATAATTTTTTTCCTTTTAGAGAAAGACATTTCATTTTTCATATTGATATTTATTGTTAATAGAAGATCATAGACATAGAGTGCTAGTCGTTATATTATCGTAAGTGTTTTGGTTTATATAACATTGGCTGCAATACTGAATTGAATAGGCATATGATGGAAATCATTGTTTACCTAGACATATCTGCATAGTCAGCATATATATAGTAACTATAAAATGGAACCACAGAGAACAAAATCACAGTTACTGTAAACATTACATTTAAAAGATGCTTATACAAAGATGTTTGTTGGGACAGAATAAATAGATGAGCAGTTAAAATCACTTGCTTCTCTGACAGAGACCCCAGGTTCAGTTCCCAGCTCACAACCACCAGCATCCCAATTAAGAGTATCCAATGAACTCTTGTGGAGTCTATAGGCACCAATCATACATGTGTTTCACATACCCACATAAAGGAAAAATACTCATCAACATAAAAATGAAAATGAATAAGTAGCATCTTTCAAGCACCCTTTTAAAAATTTATAACAGAAAGATATTTAATAATCAGGCCACTACATTGTGGCCTGGATTCCATAGGCTCATGTCAATGGCTAGAAGCAAAACATGCTTAGTCTAACTTAAACATCCCCCATAGTATTTAACAGTCTGAATGTGTAATAGTGTCTAAAATCCAAAGTCTCGTCTCAAAATCTAGGCAATCTCTTAATCATGACTTCTGTAAAATCAAGAATCAAATAATCTACTTCCAGCCTATAATGACACAGATTATACATTCATATACTAAAGGAGAAAAAATATGGACAAAGAAGGAAGGACTGGAAAAAAGAAAAATCAAAATCAATCCAGTAGGGCAGACACCAGTCATTCATTTCCATGTCAGGCATCCAATAAATCTTAATGAGGTTATCTACATTAAGATCATCTGCAAATTGCATAGGTGTTACTGCTTCTTCAACTTACTGCCTTGCCACTCTGTATGTGAAACCTTCTTCAGTAGATATCCAGTGATTCTGGTCTCTCCAGTATCCTGGGTTCTCATAGGTAATTTAAGTTTCATGTGCTTGCCACCATACATTGGGATTCCAAGGCTTCCTTCAATGTTTAATGTTTTCTATGACTCCCTCAATCTGGTATCTTTCATGACTTCAAAATTATCACATGTATCATAGATTTTCATCTCATGTTTAGCTATGGTTAATATACTGAAACTTGAATATATTTTATTCCTTTCATCTTAGTTTTTGCTCAAATCCCCTTCCCTCTTTCAGAGTATATGTACAATGTTTTGGAGAAAATGAAGTGATGTCTGCTGTGAAGAGATATCATGACCAAGGCAACTTACAAAAGAAAAATCTTGGTGGGGGGTGTTTTAGAGTTCCAGAGGTTTTTGGACCATGACAATCATGGCAAAAAGCATGGCAGCAGACAGGCAGAAACAGTAATTGAGGCAGAATGACATCGGCTTTTGAAACTTCAAAGCCCATACCCAATAACACATCTCCTCCAAAAAGGCCATACCTCCTAATCTTTCCCAACAATTCCTTCAACTGGAGACCATGTTTTTAAGTGTATGTACACTACAGGGGTCATTCTCATTCACACTTCTGCATGCAGTAATATCATTGAGGCCTCCTCTTCTTTTTTGGTGGTTGTATAGAGGATTAAAAGTTCTATGTCTATTCTTCTGTAATCTGATATCGTCAGCTAGTAAGGGCACTATACTCCCCTCTTTCCAAGCCTCTCAGTTCTTTGTTGCTGTGTTTCTAAAAGTGTAGTTGCTCTAATTTCAATAAGCTATGGCTAACCTCAGGTTGAAGATAGAAAATGTTGAAGATAGAAAAGTTCTTTAGTGGTGGAGCTTGGCTCCTAAATAGGTTATGATACCTATGACATGAAGCTCCATGTGTTTGCCAATTTGAGGTATGGGAAAGATCAGCACATACTGGAAGCCACAAGACAGAATGTCAAGGCACTTACAATGACAGGCCCACCAGACTAAAGAATTGTTTTGGGCCGGGTGTTGGTGGTGCATGCCTTTAATCCCAGCACTTGAGAGGCAGAGGCAGGCAGATCTCTGTGAGTTCAAGGCCAGCCTAGTCTCCAGAGCAAGTGCCAGGATAGGCTCCAAAGATACACAGAGAAACACTGTCTTGAAAAACCAAAAAAAATTGTTTTTGAAGGAAATATTTAAATTCAAATCAGGCTAGAAATACATATTCTGTGTTTTGAATGACTATAACTGTCATTTCACACTATTATATCTAGCAAAACTAGCCACTGAAATTGAAGAAGATATAAAACTGTTTCATGGTCAAACAGGGTAAAAGAAATATTGATCACTAGGCTAGTACAGAAGATATTTTGGACAGTATTCTTCAGTCTGAGGAGAAAAATAAACATATTCAAAAGGTCATAGATAATAAATAACACCAGGACACTAAATATAATTGTCTAAGAAGCTGGATGATGGTGGTGCACGCCTTTCATCCCAGCACTTGAGAAGCAGAGGCAGGTGGATCTCTGTGAGCTCGAGACCAGCCTGGACTACAAGAGCTAGTATTGAGACAGTCTCCAAAGCCACAGAGAAACAATGTCTCAGAAAACCAAAAACAATTATGTATGTCTAAGAAACATAAGAGCAAACAATGACAGAAATGAATATACATCTTTCATTTAAAACTTAGTATTAATGAATAAATTCATCAATAAAAAGATACAGACACAGACACAGACTGAATTAGAAAACAGATCCATATTGTTGCTGCTTCCCAAAACATATACCACTGTAAAATAAAATGATATAAACAGATACTCCTAGAAACTAGAAATAAGAAACAAACAGGGGTTGCTATTCTAATAGCAAACAAAATACATTCCATACTAAAGCTATTCAAAAGAAACAAGGTTCACTTCATTTTCACTAAAGGAAAAATCAACCAAGAGAATATTACTATTCTAAACACATATGTATTAAACATTGGTGCTTTAAAATCCATGAAAGGAATAGCATTACATCTAAAAACCACAGATTAACCCAATGACAGTGATATTAGTGATATTGGAGACTTTAAAAACACACTGCCTCCAACACACCATTTATCTGTACAAACCTTAAACAGTGAAACATTGGATTTATCTTGGATGACATCAATTTAGATAGCAATTCAAGATGGTTTCTCACCTGCATTCCCCTTCTTTGCAACTTTAAGCATGCTCTCACACCTTTTATTTTTTTTAATCAAACTTAACATTTTGTAAATTTGTTAGCTCCTCTTATTTCTCTGTCTTACTATGGACCTAATGAGAGTAGTAAGAAATATCTATGGCTTAGTTTCAGTGTTGTCCTCCTTTGAAAAGTCCTCCACTGGCCAAATTAAGTCATTAATTTGAAACCTAGCCTCACTTAAGTCTTCAAGACAAGGACAGAATACAGCTAGATTCATTGCAGTGTGGTCTCTTGCCCAGGTACTACTAGAATCCAAATAGAATTCTGATTTCTGGTCTTCCATACTCCCACCAGAATAGCACATTCTTCTCTGCTTATAGCACTGAAGGGTCTCCTTGCTAAAGGTTTCAATTTTTCCATATTCCTCACATCCCTACTCAAAACAGCTAGTTCCAAGGGACTAAATAACATGCCAGTTTTAAAAAAGCAACAACTATTTCTTCCAGAATCAGTTTCTGTCTTAGTTATTTTCTCATTGATGTGATAAAATACTCTGACAACAACAACTTAAGAACAAAAGCATTTATTTTGGCACAGTTCATAATGATACATTATATCTTCGCAGGGGAGATGTGGCAATAGGAAAGGAAGGTGTGGTGGCCACATCAGAAAGCTGACTTACCACACTGAATCTGCAGTTAGGAAGTGAGTCCAGGCCTTACCTTCTTCTTACAGGTAGGTTCTACCTCCTGATTAAAGGTGCCAAAATACTAACACCTGCTATAGAATAAGTGTTCAAATATGTGAGAATATATGGAATAATTCACACTCAAACAGTAACAGGTAGGTGCATTAAAAAGTACTTAGGATAAGCTCCAAAAAGAGGCAATACCAGTCCGGCAGTGGATATCTGCTCTGAAGACTTAATGCAAGTGGTTTAGTTCATTTAAACTCTAGAAAAAGTTGAGAAAAAAGCAAGAGCTCCACAACACTACTACTCAGTAAAAAAGTCTGTGGTCATGAGCGCAAGACCCAATTGTGCCAAAAACACAGCTTCCATTCATATCCTGCCTGTGAAGTCTCTTTACTTTATGTTATTGTTAATTTTTGCCTCATTCCAAGCCTTCCCATAGAGTTTCCTAAGTTTGGCCTATGGAGGGAAACATGGGCAGTGGAATTAGCATATTCATCTTTTCTAGGTGTGAAGCTTTGTGAGATTTTTACACAATCCTTCACTCCAGAGCATGTCACTTTACTCTAGAGATGGTTTTGAGCTGAAGGCTTTTAAACAACAGCAGAGCAAAAGGAAATTCTGAATTATCCCTTTCTACCTGAAAACAAGAGATTAAAATGCTCATGAGGATGCTTTCTCTACCAGGAGAAGAGAAACACTGACTCAGGAGGGATGACAGTAGAAACAGGACCTGTTAACAATCTTACATCCTTAGCCTCCACAGATAAGTCAGACATTTCCCAGGATTGCTTCCTTTTACTCAAACTAAGGCTATTTGAGTTTTAATTATTTTTGAATATTTCCTTTTGAGGTTTCTTATTACTCAAAACATAAATTTGCCAACCTGCTTCATATTGTCTCTCTTGTCAATTGTCTGGAGTCTATTGAAAATGAACTAAAATTCTGCTTCCAGAAAAAAAGGTTGGAAAATCTTTTCGTTGATTTTCAATCATTACGATAGAGTAGAATCTGTTTTCTATGAATTATATTTGGACCACTAAAAGCTGAATTCTGATAAAATTGATGTTACTTTTGAATCTTGAGCAGCAGTAACATATCTCAGAAACATATCAGAAAGATGGAATTTCAAAGAATCTCTAAATCTATTGAAAGAAGCCTGGAATTTCATACAGATACCCACAGAATTTTATGAATACAGTTTTTTCCACCTTCGGGGAATGAGAATTCTAGCTGATACTCTATCTTGTATTTCCTTCTATTAAGTAAACTGTGATAGATATCCTGAGAACTAATGTGGCATATAGCTTAGATGGCCAAGGACACAGAATTTTTTATAGCGAGCTCATCTTACTCATTGGTTTTCCTACCCAGTGTACTGAGTTGTTTGATATTCACTTCAAAATCATTAATTTAAGCTAACTACTTAAAGTTCTTTCTGAGAGAATCATGTTAACACCTATAGTCTTTATTAAGTTTTTCTATGTACATCTCATTTGTTTCCCAATTGATTATGACAACATGTCACTTTAGCATTTGAAAGAAATACTTGTCATTCTTTCTTTTTTGAAGTAAACCTCAGTTTCTATTGTAGATAGCTTTTGAGATATAGTAATATGTGGGCTATTTAGAAACAAAAGACCTTGTGGTGGTCTGAATAAGAAATATGCCCAATAATTGCAACCATCTGAACACTTGAAGATGTTTGGGGAGGCTTGTGTCAGCAGAGCTTTCTGGAAGGAGGATGTGACTGTGTGCTGCATTGAGATTAAAATGATCATACCATTTACAGTTCATTTTCTCCTCCTCATAATTAAGTTTAAATATATGAGTTCTCAGATTTCTGATCCTATCAACACAAGAGCCTTTTTTGTCCATTCTTCCCTGCCATGTTGGATCCACTCTTTCTTCTATAAGTTGATTCGGTCATAGTGATTTTATCAAAATGACAGAAAAGTACCTAATACAGAATTTCATATCAGAAAGCAGGTTGTTACAGTGAAGAACCTATGTTTTGTTGTTTCTGTTTCTGTTTTTTGTTTCTTTATTTTTTTTTGAAGGAATGTGGAAAGCTTTGGACCTTTGAACTAGAAAAGTAAGGAAACGCTATAAGCAAAGTGTAGGCCAAAATTTTTGTCCTTCCAGAAGCTCCCAAATAAACACAATAAGGCTTATATTAATTACAAATAGTTGGTCAATAGCTCAGACTCATTAGTAACTAGCTTTTACAACTTAACCCATTTCTATTAGTTTATGTGCTGTCTTGTGGATCATGGCTATACCTTTCCTCCATGTCCCGCTCCCTCTGAAGCTCCTAGCATGCATGACTCAATCCTTCCTCTTGCCATCATTCTCAGTTCGGTGCTCCCAACTAACTTTATTATGTTCAGTTATAACTAGTTAGCTTCCTTATTAAATCAGTCTTGGTTACAAATCTTCAAGTGTAGAAAAGGATTATTCAACAGCATTTCCCAATTTTGTCTAATTAAAAAAGAAGGTTTTCATTTTAACTTAGCAAAATTATATTCAATAAAAGAGTTATCAAGTAACATTTACAACTACAATATACAGTCTATTTGTATTTGGAAATATTAGAGAAAATACTCAATTATCTATCTCATTTTGTGAGTCTAAAATTTCATATCTAATTTGATTTTTATCATAACTAGGAGAAATTGTAAGTTTAACTATTTAGTCTAGACTCCATCAATGATGCCAGAAGGATGAAATGTTACTTAATGACAGGGACATCTGTCTGTATGGATAAATACTCTAGGTTCTGCTGTAATTTTGGGGCATCCATCCATGTTCAACAGGCTTAGTATATCTGACAGACACTTCTGAGAAGCCAGGAATTTTGAAAGACTATCCTGTATTGTCTATGCGAAGTTTAGCAGTCACCATTTTGGTGGCATCCTGCTGGACCAGTTTGTACAGTATATTGTCAGCAATTAAGGCAAGAGCAGTTTCTTTGTCCAGTGGCTAGCTTTTGCCACAAAGAAAGCAAACTCCATTCTTTTCCTTTGATGCCCACCATCTTTTCTGAAGAAAATTGGTTCTGCCAAGAACAGATATGTCTCACTATCCCAAAAAGCTTATGTTATTAAGACATCTTAAATTTATATTCTATAGGTCTTTGAAGTATTTGAAGACCATCTATCTATATAAATCTGTTTAACCTTTTTTTGTTTTTTCCTTTTTAAAATTTAATTTAGAAACAAGCTTACTTCACATGTCAATCCCAGACCCCTCACACTCCCCTCCTCCCTGATCCCCCACCAACCTTCCAACTCCCCACCCCATCCCCCCTCTGCTCCCCAGGGAGTGTAAGGACCTCCTCAGGGGATCTCCAAAGTCTGTCATATTGTTCTGGGCAGGGCCTAGGCCCTCCCCCATGTGTCCAGGATGACAGAGTATCTCTCCATGTGGAATGGACTCCCAAAGCCCATTCATATGCCAGAAATAAATGCTGATCCACTATCCAAGGCCCCATAGATTGCTGAGGCCCCCTAACTGACACCCGAGTTCAGGGCATCTGGGTCAGTCCTGTTTAACCTTGAAAAAATACCTAGGATAACTATAAGTTTGATTACTATAGATGACAAAATACTAACCTATATTTCTAAATTATACATTACATTTTAAAATGAGTTGCATAAACATAATACCCTAGAGTATAAAAATACATTCAACATAATAAAATTAACTTTAGATATGTATCAATGAACCAAAATCCATACCAATGTAAAGTATTTAAGACTAATAGTTCTTTTATTAGTTTAAATGTAGATTCAATAATCTACTCTTTTATTGTATTATTTCTATATCACAGCCACCTTTTTTTCTTTTACAAAGAGATTTTGGTTGCTAACTCATTTGTTTAGCTTTTCTTCTGACTATGACCAATAACAACTTGGTACCAATCCCCCTTAAATGATAAGAAACATCTATAACTATTTGGGGGATGTTCATATTGTTCTCTAGAGTACTCCTTATTATTTTGGGGTGCTGGTAATCTTTACAGAACCTTAAGAAAAATCAGGGTAATTGTTAGATGCTGGCTTGAATATTTTGTGAGGTTGGATCATCTCAGTTAGAAGCCTTGAAAATGTTCTGCATGCTGGATCAACTGGCCCACATGCTTTTATTGGTGTCTGGTCTCTTTACTCTAGAAATACATAAATTCTTTTTAAATTAATTTTATTTAAATCAGAAACAATATTACTTTCCATCTCAATCCCAATTCCTTCTCCCTCTCATGCCCCCCCACCTATGCCATCCATCCCATCTCCCATCTACTTCCCAGGGAAGGTGAGTCCTTCCATGGGGATCATAAAATATCTGTCAAGTCATTTGAGGCAGGGCCTAGGCCCTCACCTGTGTATCTTGGCTACTGGAAATGGGCTCCCAAAGTCTGTTCATGCTTTAGGGATACATCCTGGTTCCACTGCCAGAGGCCCCATAGACTGCCCAGTGCTCCTAGCTGACACCCACATTCAGGGGGCCTGGCTTCGACTTTGTTGTTTCCCCAGATGTCAGACTAGGTAGGGTCCATGAGTTCCCATTTTCTCATGTCAGCTTCTTATGTGGGTTTTCCCAGTGTGGTCTTGACCCCTTTGTTTTCACTCCCCCGTCTCTGAAAAATGGATTCCAGAATTTGGTTCAGTGATTATCTGTGGATCTCTGCTTATGCTTTCTTCAGCTACTGGATGAAGGCTCTAGGATATCATTTAAGGTAGTCATCATTCTCATTATAGTGGAAGGACATTTAAGGTAGCCTCTCCACTATTGCTCAGGCTCCTAGTTGGGGTCATCCTTGTGGATCTCTGTACAATTCCCTAGTACCAGATTTCTCTTTAAACCTATAGTGACTCCCTATGTTGATGTGTGTCTTTTCTTGCTCTCCTCTATTCCTCTCCCCACTCAATTTTCCTGATCTCTCATGTTCTCTTTCCCCCTCCTTTTCTCCCCTCCTCTTTCTCCTATCTTCATCCCCACCATGCTCCCAGTTTGTTCATGGGCTCTTGTCCCTTTCCCCTTCACTGGGGGACCAAGTATGTCTCTCTTATGGAACTCCTTGTTTTCTCGTTTCTCTGGAGGTATGGAATATAGACTGGTAATCCATTGCTCTATGTCTGATATCCATAGATAAGTGAGTACATATCATGCTTGTCTTTCTGTGACTGGGTTACCTCACTTAGGATTTTTTTCTAGCTCCATCCACTTGCCTGCAAATTTTAAGAATCAATTGTTTTCTTCCACTGAGTAGTATTCCATTGTGTAAATGTACCTCATGGTCTGTAACCATTGTTTGGTTGAGGGCCATCTAGGTTGCTTCCAGATTCTGGCTATTACAAATCAAAAGCATCAATGACGTTAATGCTGGAGAGGATGTATAGAAAGTGTAAAATTTCTCCATTGCAGGTAGGAGTGCGAACTTGTACAGCCACTATGGAAAAAAGTATGGAGGTTTCTCAGAAAAATGGAAACTATTCCACCTCAAGATCCAGCAATTCAACTCGTAGGCATATACCCAAAGGTTGCACATTCATACAACAAGGACATCTGTTCAACTACATACATAGCAGCAATATTTGAAATATATAAATTATTAAAGGTAACATATTTATATTAATACAAATATAGACTGTGCATTGTACATAAGTGAGCCAAAGATGAATTTTTTGCTATGTGTTCTAGCAAGTAAACTATCCATCACAAGTCCTGAAGGTGTATTTCTTTGTGTCTGTATCCAGGATTTCAGGGGATCAGCCCTGATCAATCCTGATTTTCTTTAACCTGGAATGAATCCACAACTTCTCATTTCTTATGGAAATAAAAAAATAAGTGCTTCCCCAAAACAACAAATCTTTTGGCTGAAATTTTGAAGTCAAGATGCTTTTAAAATATATAGGTTGGTTTAATCTAGCAGCTTTCATAATCCAATGTCCCTTAGCAATTATCATTCACTCATTAGCAGTCAAAAATTTAAAGACAACACAATAACATACAGGATCTAGAATCCCCATGTATTTTTTACTTTTCTGTTGCCTTTTTATTATGTATTACTTACTTACTGACATTATTTATTAACTTTATTTGCTACTGTTCAACTCAAAACCACTAGGCCAATCAAAGAAAGGTATTTTTCCATCATTGTCTGAAAGCAATCAAGTGGCAGAGAAACACTTCAGTGGTGTCTCAGTGAAAACAGAACACAGAGCACACTAGTGAAGACTCATGTGCTTAGACAGCAGGCAGCACAAAGAGCTGCCACGTCACTCAGACTGGGCAAAGCAGACTTGATGAGTCATAGCTTCCATCATTTTATTCCACCTACATTTTCACTGTGGGTTGTTTTCCTTAATTACATGTTTCTGAATTTATGAATAAAGAGAAGATGAATGAGTACAATTCAAAATAAATTAGCATTGGAAAAAGAAATAACATTAATTTTAAATGAATAATTTGCTCCTCCTTCCTGTGCCTGATTCAGTGACAGACACTGGACTTCTACACGCCTATGGAGTTTGTTTTCTGAGATGTCAGTTACCAGGGTTCTCTTACAATCTTCCTGATTGTTTTAATTGAATGTTAGTAGATAGCAACTCAAGTTCTATTAATGACTGAATTAAGTCTGAATCACCTTTCAAAAACATAACTACAGGGAATGAAGGTAATTCGGTCATTCTGTCAGTCGCAGGCAGCTTCCCATGGGAGGAGTTGCATATCATATTCTCAAATTCACCATATTAGGAAGTGATAACTCAAGGAAGGTGACTTCCTTCCTTGGGATAATAGTTGTGTTTGCTTGGTAAGCCAGGAGAACACATGCCAGTTAGTCTCTTCTCCAAAGTATGCTTTCTTTAAATATGTTCTATTTCCAGTATTTTCGAATTTCCCAGTCATAAGCCTGCTCTGAAATAAATCCAACAAGTGACTTCCACCAAAAAAGTAAGCCCAGTATTGTGGATTCAGGTTAGTAACCTAGAAACTTCCCTCTTTCCTTTGGTCTTTTGCGTGTTCACTATTCTCTAGATTTGCTTCCTTAGATGTTTAATGTAATTTATAAACATGTGTTACACATGTGCACACGTATTATGTAGAAGCTGAGTTAGTGCCTGCTGACTAACTCAGATAGCTGACTCAGTTTCCACTGCTTACCTAATTCCTCTCTTTAACTGGAATTGTTATTTTCTATTTTTGAGGCACTCATATTTACATATCCATCTTCCCATTTTCTCATTGTCCCATCCTTCCATGTTCCCCACCGACCTCTCCCAACCCATCCCCCAACTCCTCCCCAGGGATAGTGAGGCAATCCACGGGGGACCTTCAAAGTCCTTCATCTCATTTGGGGGAGGGCCTAGGCTTCCCTTGCTGTATCTGGGCTGCAATAGCATCCCTCTATAGGGAATGGGCTCCCAAAGTTCATTTGTGCTCTAGGGATAAAGACTGGCTCCACTGTGAGAGTCCCCATAGACTTTCTTGGCCACCTAGCTGGCACACATTCAGAGGGATTGGTTTGGTCCAATGCTCTTTCCCCTAGCTGGAATTATTTAACTCTATCCTTGACAACATTTTGAGTTACATTTACCTAAAAAAAAGTTTTACATTTTTCCTTATCCTGTAACATTTGAACTATAAATTTCATTTACTCATAATTCACCTATTTTTTATATTAAAAGATGACTCAAGGATGAATGATTTTCTACTTTTGGTAATAAGTAAAATTAAGGCTATCCAACAAAAAAAGTCAGTCCCTTTTACTACCTTAAGGGTTGCTGATTTTCATGGAATGAGAAAATCAGCAGCTTAGCCCATGATTGACTTACTGATGTTGACTGATATGTTGACTTCACATGGCTTTTTCTTCCTCATCCTTACCTGTGATATTCATTCTAAAGGACACACTATTTGGGTCCCAGCCTAGGAGGCAAGGACCTGAAAAGGTCAATGATGACATTGCAACTAATAGTTTCTTTCTGCAAATATTTTCAGGAGCAGCCAGTGGGTGACACTTCTGCTAAATGGCCATTCCAATCAACAAAGGGGTTAGGAAAAGGGAACAAAAGATTTAAGCACATTTTTCTCCCTTGGTAAATTAAAGTTAACAAGGAAGTTTAAAATGGATAATAGCTAGGTGTTTCGAACACAACAATGGCCACTGTGAAGGGAACTGGAGTGCAATACTGGCAAAGAAAATTTCATCACACCAAAAGGTGGATTACAAACAACCCAACCAAAACTCATTTCTCTTTTGTGTTATCTCTTCCTAATATACATGGTGGGGCTAAATTAGTCTTCTGTAGCCTGGGTTTTGTTAATGCAGAATACTGAGCTCAAAGGAATAGGAATAGGACAAGGCATAGGACTTTTTCTGTCCTGTTTCTATTTTGCCTGTCTTGTTTTCACTTTAGTGTTTTTGGGAGATACAGGAGATACAGGCTTTTGTTTTGTTTTTAGAAAGAGAAAGAACAAAAATTTGGAGAGTAGGCAGGTGGGGAAAATCTAGAAAGAATTGAGGGAGGGAAAAAAACAGAATCAGAATACATTGCATAAAACGAATTTAAAGAAAAAAAAGCTTTCAATCAGACTGAATTTTCCTTTTATTATTCAAATTGCAATCACATTTCTCTATAACACTGTTCTTAATAAAATTTCTTTCTCACAGAACCTTTGGTTCATAGCTCTTGTAATGTTTTCAAAATTATTAAATTCTTGGAATTAATGGTATCTTTTTTGGTACAAAATCATAATCCATGGCACATTTGTAAATGTTTTGATTGTTTTAGTTTAGTGGAATATTGGAGTGAGAGACATGCTCAAAGTACAGTATATATTTGCATAAAAATGGTCAGTGTTAGCCTGGTGGTGGTGGCGCATGCCTTTAATCCCAGCACTCGGGAGGGGGAGGCAGAGGTAGGTGGTTCTCTGTGAGTTCGAGACCAGCCTGGTCTACAAGAGCTAGTTCTAGGTCAGCCTCCAAAGCCACAGAGAAACTCTGTCTCGAAAAACCAAAATAAATAAACAAACAAATAAATAAATAAAAAGAAAGAAAGAAAAAATGCTCTGTGTTTTATTTTAAAAAATTGCATTCCTTTTTGTTTCACATTGTCTCTTTGTGGGCTACTTTTCAAAAGAGCTATTGAAATGTAAAAGAAATAAATTCATCAAATTTATTTTTCAGCAGAGAAATGCTAAATTTCCTGGAGTCAGATCCCCTCCCCCCTTTTTACATATACTTCAAAAGGCATTTATCACAGAGTGCAGGGTTTACAGTATTGTAATATAAAAATACTTGTTTGACTTAGGGGTCAAATTCATTGTCCACGTTCTATGTACATTAAAGGAAACAGAATTTAGGATATATAAGCTCATGTCATTTATACAAGGAAACCTGAAGAACATATATTATATATGTTTCATGGAGGAGAAATTTTATATAGAAAGAAGTGAAGCAAATGCACTTCTAAGGAAACTGAAATGTTTATCCTAAATTAAATAACTGGAAAATAGAATATGTAGTGTTTGAAAATAAGAGTATTTAACCCTAGCTTTCTTGTGTAACCTTCATTTATCTGTGCCTATCACAGCTAATTCTCAGGAAAGTGCATCTTTCACAAAAGTAATCACTCACCATTCAGTATACAAAAGTGAGTTGTCATTGCTGACTCACATTTAAAATGAGAACAAGATGCTTACCCCAATAGACCAGACATTGATACTGTTGAACACCATTCAGCCTTAAAATACTCGATTAACTATTTTGGCATTTTAATGTATGAATTTGCTTGTAAACATTAAGATGAGGAAGAAAACAGAAAAGGAAAAATAATCCAAAAAGTAAAATCTGTGTTTCTAGAGCTGAGGTTCCTGGTGACGGAAAGCCACTTGAGTCTGATGGCTCCTCGAGGGTCTATGTGATAGAGTTTGGTGGTTTCTCTTCTTCACTCTTGAAAAAAATGTTCAAACCACTAAAACCACTTAGGAAACTGGCAACTTGTAACAGGAAAATTCAGTTCTTTGTCTCAGGACTCCTTTACCAAGAAGAATTGTTACCCTGAAAAGCATCTTGTACTCAGAAAAACTCCAAAAAGAACATATAGAAAAAGAAAGAAATGTAACCCTTTCCTGTTACAGCATTGGCTTTCTAAAGAGATTTACATCTTCAGGTGGAAAGTAGAAAAGTAGAACAAATATTACACTTTTCATTTTTTTTAAAATTGGATATTGGATAGTTAATACGGATAATTTTATTCATATTCCATTTACTTAGAAAATTATAATTTAATTTCTGAAGTAATTTACTGGAGCACAATTTTGAATCATTTAAATGAACTTAGAAAATCAATATATTGTACAAAAACATTTAAAGATCACATATTTGAACATTCTTGAGCTAATTTTCTTAGGGACTATTCTGTGATCATTTTGTTCCTTTCCAGAGTAGGAACAGTTTTGTAAAGTGAAACAATGAATGAGCTAATCTTTCCAAATTTTATTGCAGTATGAATATTTGCCGACATTTGGAAAATAACTGATCCCTCAAAATTTAGTCTTATAAAATGTTTTAAACAAGATGAGACATTAATTTGCTAATTTCACTTTAATTAGGACTAAGGCAAAATGAAGCATGGTTAAGGTGTTATGCAACCCCTTTAAAATAAGGGAAGTTTTTTACTAATTCGTTTAACTCTCTATATTAGATTTTTCTTCTCTAAGTCCAGAGAATGGTCCATGAGAGCCTTATTTTTTGTTTTGAATAAGTGGCCTTATTCCATCCATAGCAAGACAAAGTAGATGAGTAAATAGGAAGAAATAGACAACAAAACATTATCGAATCAGGCACTGAAGCATTCAGCAGTAATCATCTGAAGAAGGTGTGGTGATGCAGCCAGCTGGGGTTTCCAAACTTGGTTAGTGTGTTCCTTTGGCAGGGTTTCCAAGTAAAAGAGAAGAGAAAAAAAAAATACATTAGAGGTGATGTCATCCAACAGGGGGCATGCAAACATCCAGAAGAAACCAAATGGGAAAGTTGAGGCAGTCAGCTGTACTTCCCAATTTAGTTTCCTCTCAGTGTATGAGCTTATCACAGCTGAACTTCTGGCTTCTCTTTCCCATTGTAGACACTTTTATATTATTGGATAAAAATAGTATCCTCTCTTGGAAATAGTTTACTACGTCATCAGCTGTTTTTTCAATGACAATGTTTTTTTCCCCCTGAGTGACTGAGGATTTTCTTACTCAGCCTATCATGAGTTGGGTGTGGAGTTGAGCTCCTCCCTCAGACAATGAATATGCTTGGTTCAGAAGTGACCAAAGACAGTTTTCCATGGAATGAAATCAATATAATATTCACTACACAGTTTTATATGGATTGCAGAAGCCAACATATTTATTACACCTAAATAACATGGTTAAAAGGGCACACTTCTGTCTTTGAAAATTTATTACTCTTACAATTTACTAGAATACAAAACAGTGGGGTTCATTATTGCATTTCCACACATGGCTTGATTCTATGGATCCTCTTCCCTGGTCCCTGCCCTTTTATACCCCTCGCCCACCAGAAACTGCCCCTATTCCTTATTCTGCTTTCCTTTCTCATGCATTCTATGGCCTGGGTTTCCCTGCTGTAATCTTAAAACTTTCTAGCTTTATGACTTATAATCTTACATCATTCCCACATAAATATAAAAACAAATTCAAAAATCTACCATCTGTATATGAGATAAAACACATGACATTTGTCTTTCTGAGTTTGGGTTACTGCACTTAATAATGTAAAATTATTTTGAGAAATATGCATCTTAAGCATGACTTGGCATCCAATCGCAAGTCTCAGCATTAGGGCTCCGGGTTTCAAGTGAATTTTTCTAATTATAAAACAAACTGCTACTCATTTCCCAGATTCCCTGAACTTCATTTATATCTGTTTAATTTTCTATGGCACCCTCCTCAGAAGAAGAATGTATTTTCATAGTATAGTTTGCTATTTGATTTCACATTTCTGTTTTGATTCTTTCCCCAAGAGTATGTATTCTTTGAAATATTCATATTTCATGAATACCATATTTACATCATTTCTACTTCTCCATCTTCCGTCTTTAAATTACTTTCAGCCTTCCCCTCTGCAATTCATCATAACCTCCTTACCACCACCACCACTACCACCACACACACACACACACACACACACACACACACACACACACACACACACACACAGAGCTGAATTCATTTAGTGTTGCTCCTGTGTGTATATATTTAGTGTTGAATGCTGAACACTAAATTTTCAGAACCTATTAGGGGACTCATCCTTATAGAAGACTGATTCTCTTTTCTCAGCACCATTAGTTGTCACAGCTCTTCTTCTGACAGGAATTCCTTATCCATGTTGACATGTCAACTGGTGTTGTCATTGTGAAAGTTGTGGTTAGGTGGTCATAATTTTTGAGATTTCATGGGTTTAGCTTCCCTGTCATATATAGATGATATTGCCTGACAGCACACTCCAGGCACTCTGGCTATTGCATCCTTCTGCCCTATTCTCTAAGCGTCAGGTAGTGGGATTTTCTTGTAGATGCAGATTGAATTAGGCACCCTACTGTGTTGTTCTCGGAATTTTGACCAGCTGTTGCTTTCTGTCTCTATTGCAAAAGGCTTTGTTGTTGAGAGGTGAGAGCTACCCTCATTTTGAGTATAAGGGAAAGTATTCAGAATAGTTAGGAAACTGGCAGTTGTAACTTCTCCTCTGGGTTCCACATATCACCAGACATGGGTTTAGAGAATCAGGCACAAATTCTCACCTATTGAGTGGACATTAAGCCCAACTAGGCAGCTATTGTTTACTCCCAATATACAAGTGCTATTATTACACACTCAGGGATATTTTTTTTGCTTAGATAGCTAAGATGGATAAGAATGCCACTTTTTCCCTTGGCAGCTTGTAGAGAACCTTAGAATCCTATAGGTGTTAGTCCTCCAAGAAGAGCCTTTCAGGTCACCTCTGTCTTTTAGCCACTGGTGTGGTATCTCCAGCAATAAGGTCTTATATTTAATTTCTGGGAGAAAATGAAGGACAAAGATATTAGCCCATATTATTTTTGATGTCTCTTCAACTCCCTTGACCAAAGAGCTCAAAGACAGGTTTTCTTTTATAAACACTTGGATTTTCTTAAGACAGTCTAGGGTCGTGGTGGATGCATTATCTCAAATGATATAACTTCATCACATATATCTGTAACTAAAATAAAAGTATAAAATATATGTTTTCCTGTGAAATTTTTATAAACCCTTAGTTTCTTTGTGTTATTTCTTCCTCCTCACAGTATTCTCCCTTCTCAGTTTAAATGTCCCTTCCATTTTCTCCATCTCCCCTTCATAGCGCTGCTTCTAAACACTCTTAATCTTGGGGTACAAACACCATCTACTAGGCTTGTTTTCTGTACACTTTTGAAGATTACTTAAGATAACACCTCCTGCATTCCTCCTGGTATTTTTAAAATATGTTTTACTTTACTAATCTTCAAAAGGGCACTGTCATATATGAGCCCACAAATTGTGTTTGCTTCTCTGACTCATGAAACTTTGCTACCCCCTACAGTAAACCTTGTTCAGAGGTATGGAGGCTGTCTCTCTCTACCATATCATGGCCTTTTTTAGTTTCCTTGATGGAATCATTGCTAGTCTGAAAATTTTCTCACAATATAAGAGATTTTTTCAGACTATTCCTGTTACATATTTTGTCACTGATCTGTAACTTCAAGATCCCAAACAATGCAATTGGTAGGATATTAACTTGTTTAATTTCCTGTATCTGGTTATACTATTAAAACATGCTTAGAGAAATTTAAGGAATTTTTAAAGATTTTTTTGACGTTTTGTGTATAAGTGTTTTCTACATTGTGGGTTTATGTGGCATTTGCAAAGGGCATTAGATCCACTGGAACTGGAGTTAGAGATGATTGTGAGCCATCATGTGGATGCTTGGGGTTGAACACAGCTACTCTGGAAGAGCAGTAAGTGCTTTTAACTACTTAGTCATTTATCTAGCCCCTAAGGATTTTCTTAATTTAATATTTCATTGACAATTATGGCTTTTCAGCAGTCCAGAAATTATTCCTTTTGTCCACATCTAAATGTAGTTGAACAATCTGTGTTAAGATATTGGTTGGAATTTATCAGTGAATTTTATTAAATTTTACACTTTAAATCTAATTACATGTTGGAAGACTTCTGAATAGTTTGTTTCCAAGCATTGGTGATTTAGGTTCTGGTATCTTCTAAATAAACATTATGTATTTTTTATAAAACAAACTCCCAAAATATGGGTTTTGGTTAAACCCATAAAATGTGGAGCCTTCCTTCCTGCTGTACTAAAAGATGTACAGGTTGTGTCCACATAGGTCACAGAAGGCCATGAAGGATCTGCAATGCTTCTGATGCCTGGATGACAATGCAAGGCAACTAAGGAAGGACCACCTGCCTAGTGCCCCTCAAGCAAATGTTTCCCTAGATGTACTGCATCAATGTTTTTCACAGGACTCTACAAGTGAGATTGAGGTAAAACTTTTGGAAATAAAAATGCCCCAAAATACCAATTTGATTGTCAGAATATAATTTAGCCTTTGTTGGGAATCAAAACTTTTCTATCATGGAACAAAAGTGAATGTTTGTATAGGTTTATGGCAGAGCCATAAAACCCCACTTGATTTTTTGATATCCTAATAATTATGTCTGAACATTTACAGTTTGAAAATCAAGCATTACACTCATCACAATATATTTTGAAATATATCATTCAGGTAAATTTTCAATTTAAGCAATATATTTTTATTATGAAAAATATAGCTAAAATAACATTTAGCAACACAATCCATGAAATTATAAATGGAAATGTATGTAATATACACAAAAATTATATGTTGTATCTAGATAAAAATCATATTAATACACTGTAAGAATAACTTATGAATTGTATATAAATGTATGTATTTGTCACCCACTTGTCAGTTCTAAGCTTCACACAGAAACATAAGTTTTGAATGGCCAAAGTAATAATAGTTTTAAAAAGAAAAATGCATTTCTGTTTCTTATATTTTGGTTGTGATCCTAGCCTTTAATGGCTGATCTATCTCTCCAGCCCACATTTCTGTTTCTAATAGTGAACATTTCATATGAACCATGAAGAGGCCCTGAGTCATTTCCCTCAGCAACACTCCACCACAGTGTTTTCTCTCTTTTCTGGCTTCTCCATATATTGTAGTCGCTCGGGAGATCATCCTTTAATAAATGTCTTAAATCTTATCTCTATATTTCCCTCACATCCCCCTCTTGCTATCTGACTCTGACTGTCCTCACTCTTTCAACATTTGTAGCTGTCCCTTTTACTGCACAATAAACAACTGTGAAACACTGCAGGCATGGACTGGAGGGCAGGGCACACACAGAAAGGAGCAAGGGATTGTAGTGCTGAGCAACACAGGGAGCCTAGAAAGGACCCTGAAGAGGCCGCTCCTCAAAGCATGTCTCTTCATGTTTTCTAGAAGACTTGCTTGCTTGTTTAAGTCATATTTCTTGTTTGATTTCCCGTCTGAGTACATCAGTCTCTCATTCAATATCTCCTTTGAAATTTCTTTAAAAAGGTATTATAATAACACCTATTAAATGAAATATAAGAACTGAGGTTTAGGAAAACACACGGTAATTCAAATAAAAACAACCTGAATTTAAATAAAACACACACACACACACACACACACACACACACACACACACACACACACATATATATATATGCATATAGACTTATAATAAAAATATATGACATTTTAACATTAACGTTACTCTATGAATCAGGAAAATAAGAAGTATTTGAAAACAAGACTCCATTTTCATTATGTAGAATTGACCATTTTACACAGTGGATTTAGTAGTTTCACCTGTGAAATAGAGGTGAAGGGCAAGGTGTTGGGCTACATGACCTCTTGAACTATGTGGAAACTTACTTAAAGACATGCATGGATTTGTAATTTTAATAACAATATGTATTTCCAAAATAAAATATAATGTTCCAGTTGATTTAACCTACAAAATATAAAAAGCTAAAAGACAGTTTGTTTCATTTTTTAACTCTTTTTGATTCTGTTTTAAAAATTTATAATTTTAAATATTTCAAATATATATAGAAATCTTTGCTAATGCAAATGTATTTTGCCTGCTACAATAGCATTGTGTATGAACAAAAGGCAAAAGAACCCAAAGACTTGGAAAATTATTTTGTCTTTCTCTGAAACAGGGGACAAGTCTATGGAATTTCTAAAACTTTGATTCTTCAGGGAAAGCTATTATAGTATTTTTAACCTTTTTATTTGTAAGTAAGGTTGGAAATAAAAACATGTGGACATAGGGAGATGATTGCATATAAGGAGAAATTGGCATATGGAATAAATTACAGTGATAGAAAAGACTTACAAATGATATTGCTAAAATCATAAAATTATTTTGTTTCTTGAAATACTGTATAATGAAATTAAACATTATATGGGACCAGCCCAAAATGATTTCTCACATGTAATAAATATGTTAGATGACTCAAGAGGAATATCAAATTGTGACTTATGTTAAAAGTAGAAAATTAGTTTCATAGAAAAATACCTTGCTTTTTATTTTGCACCTATAATTTAACATTAACCAACCCAAAATAATTAGTTTTATTTCAAACATTTCAAAAGTTCCCAAATCCAAGACAGAATAGGCACAAACTGTGAGAAACAGATAAATAACATAGATGAGAGACTCAAGAGACAGACTGTTGTAATGCACAGTTCAGTTTTAGTATTTAAGTGATCCGTGAGCCCTAACCCAGCTAGGAAACCTCAGTTATCTGAGAGCTGCAATAAACTTATTTTTCATCTATATGTGTTCTTTTGTGCTTAAGATGAGGCCTCAGGCACGCTGAGCAAGCACACTACCACAGACCTGTACTTTTTCCTTCTGAATCTTCAAATGCTGCTCATATGACTGAATTATGCATGTGTGGTGTCTACCCATATCATGCCTGTTTTGGCAATTAAAACTCAAAATTAGAATCAGAACCAAAATTTATAACACCTTTACTAAGCACAGTCAAATACAAAGAATCTTGCATTTAAATTTAAAAAATTGCTCAAATCATAAGAGATATTTTATTTTCCTTATAAAATTATTCTTCTCCATTATTTAAGAATTTTATGTGATGTGTGTTAATTTATACACTTTTGGAAAAATTTTGTTCTAAAGAATACATTCAGTTGGCTTCTTTTTTATTATTGAAAATAGTTTACTCTCTCGTACAATACTGCACTCTTCCCACCTCTCCACCACAACTCCCCTCTCCCCCAGATCCACTCACCTTCTGTTACCCATCAGAAAAGAGGCCTCTATGAGACAAGTGCTACACAGCACAAAACAAGACACAATAAGACAAGGCAAAAGTCCTCCCATGGAGGTTAGACAAGTCACACAATAGGAGGAAAAGAGTCTCAAGAGCAGGCAAAAAGAGTCAGAGATACACCTGCTCATACTATTAGGAGTCCCACAAAAACACAAAGCTAATAGCCACAACATATATGCAGAGGGCCTGCTGCAGAATTCTGTAGGCCCTGTGCTTGCCACATCAGTCTTTGTGAGCCCCTAGCCTCATTCCATTATATACTCATGAAACAGTGATTGGCAATTTATACTTTCTTTCTTTCTTCTTTCTTTCTTTCTTTCTTTCTTTCTTTCTTTCTTTCTTTCTTTCTCACTTTCTTTCGTGTGTGTGTGTGTGTGTGTGTGTGTGTGTGTGTGTGTGTGTGTGTGTGTGTGTGTGTTTGAGATAGGGTTTCTCTGTGTAGCTTTGGAGCTTGAACTTTCTCTGTAGACCAGGCTGACCTCGAACTCACAGAGGTCTATCTGCCTGCCTCTGCCTCTGCCTCCTGAGTGCTGGGATTAAAGGCATGTGCCACCACTGCCCAACTTGAGTATACTTTTACATGATAATTTTTGACTTTTAAGAAATAAAGTAAGGGATCCATATAATTTTCCTGAAGCAGTATTAAAACATATGAATATCATAATGTCTTAAGAAACAGTCATTTGCTTAGTCAAATAATAAACACTAGGGTTGAAATTATCCATTATTCTTATTTTGCAATGAGATAAAATATGAAGATATATGTTCATAAAGCATAGGATATTTTCATAATTTTGACACATTTGGCTCATTTAGTGCATAGACACATGCCAACTCTGTGGACAACATAAACATGTTCTAATTATTCAGATAAAGATTTTCCATGTACTTTTCAAGGTTCTATGGCAAAACAGAACCAAGTGCATGGACACTCTGCAAGTCCTGAAAGACATTTTAAAATGGATCATCAGGGAAGAAATGGATATTCCAGTACTATATAAACCAGAGAATCTGCTTGAGCCTAAAGTCTTGAGTCTTGGAAGCTAAAGTCCTCAAATTAAAATTCTGATGTCCAAAAACAGAATAAAATACCTCCTTAGTTCAAGGAATCACACAAAAAGAACATTTGCCTTTCTGAGGCCATGACTAGATAGATGATTGGCCACCCGCAGCAGTAAGTGTGATCCTTACTTGATCTACTGCAATACAGGCTAGTCTCTTTTGGACACACCTTGCATACAAACTCTAAAATAATGTCTTCCTGGCTCCTAATATGCATCTCTTAGTGCATTCCAGCTTACAACGAAATTTTCTTACCATCTAGTATCTTCTGAAATTGAGTTACTTACATTTACTTTCAAGTAGAATAATGCTAATGTTTTTAGACTTCTGTACACAGTAGCTGATATATCTGCTAAACCTTGGGATAATTAGAAAAGTGATTATCATGTTTTACTACTTTGTATTAAAATATATATATGATACTACAAGGATCATACGGAAAAGGGAATCTCAATTAGAATAATTCTAAACTGAATTTAGAATATTTTCCAGAAAGGTTGCTGGCTTAAAGGAATGGGTGATGGATTCCAAGGGCCCTAATTCCAGCCCTCAAGAACAACAGAAGGAACATGTGATAATTGAAGCACATATATGGTGGGGCTATGAATGGCAGTTGTAAGACTGTACTCCTAAGCAAACAGCCACTGCCAGAAAGCAGCTTTACAGTGCATGGGAGAATGGCTGCCCTTTTTCTCACTGCAAAAGAGAATCTGGGAGGACAGAAGAAACCAGGGTTCTACAAGTTGTTAGAATTTAAGCAAATTGGGATTATCTACGCTTTCCATGGTATCACTTCATATACATATTGAGACTATAATAGTAACCAATACAATGCTATTTATTCATACTTCTTCACTCAAATGATTGTGTAGGGGAGTCATTTTCCCTTGTGTGATGAGGATCCTTGTACAACTTTCTTGAAGACAAACCATGTATTTAAAAATGAAGGAAATTAGATGCATTTGGTATATCAGAACTGTGTTCTCACTAAGAAAGTAAAATCTGGAGGAGTGGAGAGTTTTCTTTGTAACATGTAAGAAGACTCATTAAGTACATGAGTTCCTGATCTATTATTAATGTAATATTGTTTTTGCTTTCATTCTATTCGAATCAGCATAACATTAGCGGGAAGGCTGTAGTTAACCAAATATTAATCCAGTATACTATTTCTTAGGCTACACCAAACATGAATGGCAATCTGGAAATTAATACCAGTGTTCTCCATAGACCTGTGAACCAATCTACCAAATTCTATATGTACTGGATTTTTAGCTATACACATGAATTTAACTTACAACATGAATTAGGAGCAGTAAGATATTAGCAACAGCAATTGATAATGAAACAGTTGTACAATATACTGTTAGAAAAGTTATTTGAATATGGTCTCTTTCTTGAAATAGTCAAGACAAATACAGTTTTAGACTGTGGCTACCTGTAGGGAAATAAACCACATAAGAAATCTTGGATGACCGGGGTGGGTGTATTGGGGAGGCAGAGGGTATCCTCTGAAACCACACACTTCCTTTCAACAGGCTTCATGTTCTTCTTGCTTTATAACTATCCTCCTATTTGCTTTTCCCCCCTCTACTAAATTCTACAATACAGAGTGCTGTATAATTAAGAAGTTTCCTCATGATGCTATTAAAATATTTAGAGAAAATATTAAAACAGGAAATCATTGCTGTAGATTTGCTACTGATGCCTTGCTAAACTCAACTTAAAAGCTGAAGCAGGAAAGTGATATTAACTCCCATATCCAAAAACCAAATGTAAATTCAGATTTCTCCCACTTATGGCAGGCTATTCAAACCAATTATAAGTTTAAGCACAACAAAGCAAAATTAATACTTAGTAAATGAAGAGCCGTTGTCAGATTAAAGTAATCTCTGTGTAGACTTGCATTCCAAGGGAAAACCTTTTCTCATCTTCTCTGTTTTGTTGGCTTCAATTTCACATTATGGTTATTTTAACACAGGGTTCATTGACAGGCAATTTAAAGACTTTTTTTGGGAAACATAGAGCAATAGCTTTATAAAGACACACAAACCTGAATATTTATTGAAGTTATAAATCCTGGTAAATATTACAGGAGGAGCAGATAGGTCGGGAGATAAACTGCCTTAAATCCTAAGACTTGGTGCAATCATCCTAAGAGCCTTAGTCCAGTCTCAATCCTGTTTGCATCACAATATCAGTAACAAAAACATGTACACATTACACGAAGCTATCACAGTGAGCTCATACTGTGTGCTTTTGGGGGGTAGGAGGAGGAAGGGACTTCATTCATCACCCATTCTTCCTTCACTTGCAATGTCCCATGTTTTTCCAGAGCACACCAGAGGATAGTTGTAAATCAAGTGTAAATCAAGCCTGGGAACACTGTCTCTGGAAGGTGCCAGTGCTTGTCTGAAGAGCGAGAAGCTTCAAATAGCTGAACTGCTCACACAACAGTAAGAAGATGTAAGATATCGACACGCTCAGCTGCATCTTGTTAAAAGCTTCCTGCGGGTTGGCAGAATGAAATCTTTATTTAAAATACACAAACTATTGTCAAGGGATAGATGGAAGGAGAACACAGTAAAAGGGCCAAATGCTTTGCTTAACCCAATAGAAGCAGCAGTAGAAAGGGGAAAGTGGCCATACTGTCAGCAGCAGTAACAGAGAAGGTGACTAACATCACATCGGCATCCATCTCCTCTTCCCATGGTTTCAAAATGCATTATTTCTTTTATTATTAATTACGTTTCCAAGGGGAGGTTGAAGATATTATGGATAGTAGAGAGGAAATCATTTCTGCCACCACTTGGCATTGAGTAGAGTAGCATATGAAATGAGCTACTGATGACAGGAAACATAGCTACATCCTTGAGTCTCAGTGTCCCTCTTACCAATCAGATCTAACTCCCTGTTGGTTGTCAGAGGCTGCCTGAAAAAGTTCATGCAAAACCATTATTGAACACTAACAGGAAGGAACTGAGACAAGACTGACTGGGGTGTATTTGTTCAGAGAAACTGGGAGGAGGAAAGGAGATGGGGAGAGAGAGGGGTGGCTGAGACAGGGAAAGGAGGAGGGAACCAGGGAGGGGGAGAGAGGGGGAGAGGGAACGTGGGAGGAGAGAGGGATGGAAGGAAGGAGGCAAGAAAGGAAGAAGGCAGAGAGGGAGGAAGACAAAAATGGAGAGGCACAGAGACAGAGAAACAGAGACAGAGATGCAGGAGAGACAGATTGAGTCACCACCTTGGACACACAACACATAAGAAACACAAGCGCTGTATATAATTGCATAAAGATGTCACATGCACACTCTCACACAGTGTGTGTCACTTGTTTTATATACTGACATTTTCAAAAGCGATTTTAAGACACAATGACAGTACCTTTGAAACTTTTTGGATTTGTGCACACAGTGGCTTCAGGGAGGCTGAACAGGGTGCTTGGTAGAGGATGGGTCACTAATGAAGAGCCAAAGACACTAGACAAGAATTGAATCAGGCATGAAGGAAAAGGGAAACTCCCTGGGAATATGTCACTTACGTTGCTGAAGCTTTATGCCTTTGGGGGTGGAAGTGGCTCACAACTATTTGTTTGCCACCACAATGCTCACAATACCTTTAGCCAGAGTATGCCCTCAATTCTCTGGCTTGGGACTATTAACAATGGGACAATTATTTGTTTCTCTTTATTTTAAACACCAACGGGGTGTTGTGCTCTCTGTCTAGCAGAAGACAGCATTTGTTGCCTATAGCTGTGTTCTGATTAAACATCATGGTAAAGCGAAGAAAACATTTATTCTATTCTGCCCAACCTGTCCTTATATAAAGACCTAGTACCCGCTTCTACTTTTCTAGGGGAGGACGGTGAAGTTCGTCTCCCCGGATCCCCAAGTCGAAGTACAGACCATCTGCGTTGGTAAAGGAAGCGGTGATGGCCCCTCTCCTTCATATAACTGTGGGTATCATCTGCGGAGTATAGAGACTGCTTCCCAGCAACTCTTCTACAGGTTTTCTTAGGAATAACAGGCACCTTGGCTGAGCCACTTCTCTCCCTCGGGCTCTGCCAAACTGTCTAGCACCCAAACTGCCAACTACATCCAGTATCAGAAGCACATCCCTGACCCAAGTGCCTGTCTTTCTCGACATCTTCTGACTGTATTGCGAAAGACAGTTCTGTTCCCTACCTTTCAGACCCCCATCCTTCACCCCTTACCGCCAGCCTCCCTTCCAGGAAACCCAGAGCAGAGAGGCGCGGACACCTGGAGAAGCGCGCACCTGGCCTGACGCTGCCAGGCGTCCGGTTGCCGGCAAGTGCTCTCCGCGCCCAGCCCGAGGTCGAGGCCGGGCCTGGCCATCCGGACTCGGGTCTCCTTCGCCTCAGCAGCCCGCCGCCCCCCGCCGGTCCTGCCCACCGCGGCCGCGCCGCCGCAGCCATCAAGTGGCTCGTTAAGGAAATGCAGGTGAGCGCGGGCGGCGCGCAGGGCCGGGTGCGAGCGCCTGTGCGCGAGCGCGAGCAAGCGGAGTGCGAGCCTCAGCCTCCCGGGCGCTCCCGCCGCAGCCGCCCAGCTCGCCCCGCCCCGCCCGCGCGCACCGCCGCACCTGCGGGCTCTCGCCCCGGCGTCTGCGGGACCCGAGGGCTCTGAGCGCGCTGCCGCCCTCCCGCGCCGCCCTCGCACACGCAGATCCCACTTTTAAAGAATCCGAAGCGGTGCAGCCCATCGACACCGAGCGCAGCCGGTTGTGCTTGTTCTCTCCCCGTCTGCAGTTGAGCCCGGACCCTGGAATAGAAAGACAGTTCTCCGTTGGACTGGCAGAAAGGGAAGGCAGACTCCTCGGTTCCCGAGGAGAGCGGAGCGGCTGCTCTAGTAAGTAAAACTGCTCTCTGTTCCTGCTCTCTAAAGTGAGGCGTCTACCGAATGCTTTCTCCGGGTTCGTTTTCCCAGGGAAGAACTTGCCTTATATAACTTGAGTAATTCCTACCTGAGAAGTGCTTCGCTAAACAATTGTTACGGGCTTCTTTGTGGAGGATCACTTAGGAGTGTCTGCATGTGCAGCATTCCCAGGAGTCTGATTGTGACAGGCTCATTGTTCGAGGGCTGCTGGAAGACCTGGCTTGTGAATGTGTTGGTTGGCTCTAAGATCGAAGGACTAGAAAAAGCTGGAGGATTCCCATCCCATTACCTCCTCCCTCCTGTCACCTTCAACCCTGGTCCACCCCCAAGTTCCACCCTTTGCTGACTTCAGTGGTTTGCTTGTTTTATCTTTGGTTCTAAGGATCACTAGCGAAATTAATTGGGTCAAGGGAAAGTTAATAAAGACGGTTTGCAAGACTAGATGTTCGGATGACTTCATGTCTGTGAGCAGTTTATGTGTGGAGGAAGTCCTGGCATCCGCCTAGGCGGAGAATTTGGTGAAGTTAATTTGGAGAAGAACTGTGAAAAATGCAGTGTGAGAGCGGACTGAGCCTGTGCCTCTGACACAGCCGGTTATGAACTGTGACAGGCTCATCAGCCCCTGAGAGGTTTAAGGTGTCTCCTAAGGCTGAATATGGCTGCATCAAAAACTTTTGCAGGTAGCATTTCTCTTGGACTCTCATCCCCTGTCAGGGGCTGCAGCTCTTCTGTGAACACAAGTAGGGCACTCTTCCTCTCGCCATGAAAGCGTTAACGATACCTTAAAAGAATAAGAGACATGTGTAGCTTATCATTCGCCAATATGTTGTAATATCTAAATAAAACCTTTGTGTTATGTCAGGAAAAATATAGTTGAGTCAGTTTGTTTTGCACAAGAGGGAAGACAATCAATAGCGTTTCAGCATTTTTTCCTCTTTATCACTGCCAAATGGGTTCCGAATCTAATTCGTCTTGCATTGTTACAGATACAGTAGGTACAGTAGGAACTGCAGGTTAGAAACAGCTGAACCAATCTTAATACAAAGTTCTTTGACACAATAGCACTTATACAGCCTGGAGTAGAATAGTGGTTAGAAATAAAAAGTCAATGTAATTTATCATTGACTTTCAGGTTTTTTGTCTTAATATAAAACATGTTTTTCTAATAAGAAACTTGCAAAATTATACAATTAGACTTCAAATTGCAACTAATTATCAGCCAAATTTTCTTTATAACAATCACTTATTATCAATTAATGATTAAGTGATTTCTCGTATTCATGTGACACTCTTGCCGTCAACATAGAGTCACCTCTATCAACTCATATACCTGAGCAAAATATTTCATTGGGTATTGATTTTAAAAATATGAAAAAGGCAAAATGGTTAAGAATGGCAATGTCATTTAGAATTGTGGCATCTTTTTGTAGGGCATTCTGACTGTCTTCTGACTTAAGTTTTAGAGTAATGAGATAGGACAATGGATGTGGTGATGATTATGGTTACACAAAGTTACAGTGGATGGGAATCACTTTGGAAAGATGTGTCATTGTCTCTTCAACATCACTTTATTTCTCATCCAAATTGTAAAGATATTTTATTGCTCGCTGAAGCCATTTCTGTTATTGGTTGGTTTAGAAATGAAACTGAATAATTTAAACTGAGATTATGGTTGATCATATTTGGATCATGTATATGACCTCTATCATTTATGACCTCACATCTCTAAGATTATATATCACATTTGAAAATCAATATTCAAAGATAGAAAGATAATTTTCCATAAGCAGCCACTGATAAGAGTGAAACAAATATGCATTTACATATACTTTGCTATATATGTATTTCCTCATAACACATAGAAGAAATGTTCATTCTCTCTCATTTCTGAAAGCAGAGATTTATCAACAACATTAATAATAATAAACAGACACACATTCTGCCTCTGCTGTAATTATGTCATAGTGTTAAGGAGGATAGCCTGAATTAAAGCTGTTTCTAGTCAAGCCTACAGAGATACTTGGTAACTGTTTCTATAGCCATTGAGAGGTCAGACCTAGCCAGGGTGATTAAATTGTTAGCTTTTTGCCACCAGCTTTCTCTGTCATACAGGAGTTACAACTTTAAAGTTGAAAGAATAAAGTTGCTGGTGTCAGCAGTAATGCATTTTATTATGCAATTGTTCTTGTTATTCAGATCAGATAATGGCCTGATGAAATACATAAGCAGTCTGCAGGGAATGAATGATTAATTCCACTAACGTGTGCTTACCAAAGGACTTTTTACTAATAAAGTGCTGTGTACCTGCATATGCTCACAGTTACAGTTGGCAAAAGCAAACATACCTCCCTTTCCCTTAATATCAACATAGAATTTATAAGTCTATTCCAGTAACTATAGCAACATAAAGATGATTTTGTAGAACACATGGTCATATATTTTATGAAGCGCTGGATGGGAGGATCATTTTCTTAAAAGACTTAATTTAGAAAGCCAAGAAATGCTAATTAGGTCTAGCATTGGAATGTTGAGGTATTTATACAAAATTTGCTCTTCATCTGTGCAATGTTGTTATTTCTTTCATGTATTGTGGGTAGGGTACACAAACCCAAGAATGTGAGGATGCAGAGTACACCAGTACCAATGACACTTCCCTTTAGGATGGCAGGTGCAGGAAAAGCTAAAATATTGTCCTTACAAAATTATCTGGACACACTTTTAACACTTTATGGATGGGTAATGATAAACATATTTTAAAGTAACTTTTAATAACCCTGCATTTCTAAAGCTATATTATTCCAGATGATGGTGAATGGAAAAAAAAACTTGTATATGTTAAAAACAGGTGATCTGCAATGAATGTTATACATTCAAATAACCTACATTTGACTTCTTTTAAATAAATTTTTAGAAACTATTATATGTGGAGTACCATAATTGAAATCATTGCTTAGCTATCTATGTATCCACACATCAGTGAACTTTACACCTGACTGTCTCTGTAAATACAACATGTGACTTTAAGAACCCTCTGTTATTTGAGGCAAATACCTTAGTTCAGTAGTATCCTTTGGAAGTGCACCTATACTGAACTTAATAAACTCAGCCACACAAGTAGTATAAAAATATTCTCAAATATGCCATTTAAAAAAGTTAGAATGAAAATTAAATGAATATTATTTTGTGAGCATAAATCCATTTCAATTTATCTGTTAATATGTTTAAGTGCATCTTTTTTTTTTCTTTCAAGTACATTCAGCTCACTTGGATTTCATTCGATCACCTGAAAGAATTGAGTGTCAAAAAGAGCAAATAAATGTCATTCATATAATCAACACTATAAAAGTTAACTGTACTCATAGCAGGCCTTTTCAAACTCGTTCAATATGTACTGAGTGAAAACAAGTAGCTAATGCACAAAAAACTGCACGGTATATTTAGGGAGGACATATTAGTGTGGAAACACCAGTTCTGGGATTTTGTTTGTTCCCTAAGTGAGATAGTCTGTACTCTAAGTATTGTCTCTCTGGTAGAGACAGTAGTAGCAGTTTCCCATCATTCCAATTTCAATACAATATGAAACAAACTAGCATAATTACTGATGTAATTAGGTCCAATATTTGGAAAATTGTTAGATTATACTGTGACAATGTAAGAATCCATGCAGGAATAAGAGGCAAACATCTTGTTTGTAAAGGGGCAAAATTAATTTTCCTGAAGCCATGTTAGACAAACATTGTCTGTTGCTTCCTTGGTTGGATGCTCCTTGCTCCAGAGAACAAGGATGGAGTTCCTGGAAGGGAGGAGACAGTTGTCTTGTGTTGCACTGAAGCACCCTTCACTCTTGCCACTGACACAATATTCCACAAATCACTATCTTTGAATTAACATGATTGTACTCAAATAGAAGAGTGAGAACATAGAGGGGGAGAAGCCCTTAGTGGCTGTGATCTTCCATCTTCCTCTCTTTATTCTTACATATTTATTATTTTATAACATCACATTTTGATAGTGCCATTCATGTAAATTTCTTTTTCTCTAAATGCATGAAAGCTACAAGGAAAACAAAAAAATCCACTTTCAGCCTTTGCGTGGTAAAGAAGTAACTGAAGGCTTCAAATATAAAAAGATGTAAACATAAAATGAATTTCCCATATTACAAAGTGTTTTTCTGTACCAGTCTAGTTGTACTTAGCAATGTGTTGGACAACAGATTGCACACCTGATAGTAAATTATAGGCAGATAATCCAGTAATATAAAAAATACAGTTCCTTCTTAAAAAAGGTTTCACAGACCAGTGTGTCATGATATCAAACAGTGTTCACTCTAAATGTCTTATCTATCTCAGCATTGAACTCAGTGAAAAACGTGTGCTCAAAAATTACCAGTGTTTATAAAATAATCAAAGATCAAAAAATAATTCTGACTCAAAGTTTGCATATGGTTTCCATTTGATTAATTCATAATCAAACAAACCACAACAATACATAAAGGTCTTGTTTTTTTATAAATTATGCTTTCAAAATACCCCATCAAATATAATCAAAGCTGAAAGTGTGTTGAGGTATAAAAGACATCTTCTCTGTGCTTGAAGACACATTTACTTACATTAGATGCCAAGAAAGGAATGTAACAGATTCATAATTGAATATACATTTCATTTGAGATTAAAGATGGCTTATATTAGATGTATGTAATTTTATACGGAAACCTTGTGTAGTTTGAATACTGTAAGGAGGCAATGACACTGTTTTAATCAAGTACAGAATTTGTGAATATTTGAACTATCTCTGAAGCTCATGATTACATTAGACAGCTCCACGTATGCTAATATTTGCTGAATTAAAATTTGTGTGGCCAGGGGGTGATGGCACATTCCTTGAAATGCAACACTGGAGGCAGAGGCAGGGGAATCTCAGTGAGTTTGAGGCCAGCCTGGTCACACAAAGTGTGTTCCAGGTCAGCCAGGATGTTACACATAAATACTTAAAAAAATATGATTAAATACTTTAAAAAAGCAATTTATGCTTATATTCAACTAACCTAAATAATATTAAAAAGGTGACTTGTTTAGTGGTTCATGAACAGAGAAATAGCCAATAATGTGTTGTGTGCATGTGTTTTCTTTACATATTTATTATTTTACAACACCACATTTAGATAGTGCAATTTATGTAAATTGATGTTTCTCTAAATTCCTGTTACAGAATCTGAAAGCTACAAGGAAATCAAGAAACTCACTTTTACTCTTTACATGGTAAAGAAGTAACTAAGTAAACTAAATCCCTGCACGTGCCCTAGGGTTTGTGTCTATCCTTTAGTTTGAAAATATGGTTTGAGTATTTTAGGGCAAAATTCCTGAGCACTGCTTCCTTCAATGACAAGCAAATAACATATATTTTGCATTCTTTATCCCAATGCTAGGAAATACTAAATCAGAAATCAAAACCAAACAGAAAAAGAAAAACATCCATAAAATGCCACCAAAGCCAAGGACAATGGAGTATTTTCCATTTCAGATCTCTACCTGGCTTTAGCCACTAATATATTCAGCTTTTTTTTTTGAAGGAGGAAACACACACACACACACACACACACACACACACACACACACACACACACACACAAGCATCCCTTGTACTAACAGAAAGATCTGATATCTTCTTGAAAAATATGACACATTCTGCTTAAATATAAAGGAAAAGAGAAGAGAGAAGGGAAATTTGTTGTCTTTCCTCTAAAGACAAAGTCTACCTTTTTCTTCTTCTCCCAAATACTGTCTTAAAACCAAAGGTATTTTCTTCAGATTAATGGGGAAGTCTTCCTCGCAAATGCATTGCACCAGATTTCCAATTCTAGGCCTTGCTTTCAAGTATCCATGCAGAACACAGACAAAAACAATTTGTCACCTCATGATTCACTTTTTTATTTAATTTTAGAAAAAAATTGAAGATAAGACAATGGTCCTAGTACTATGGATAAAATAAGCATAAGGGTAGACATCACCCCCTAGTTTATCTCTAACTTACCTAATTCTGTTGAGTCAGAATCACCATTCAAAATGATACAATGTAATTACACAATGCACTTGGCAACAGAACCCACAGTTTAAGTCTCTGGTATTCACTAGCCTTTCCATATGTCAAGATGTCTAAGTACAATACTCATTATCCAAGAGATTTAAGACTGGCCTGATATTCCAGATCATTAAAAATATTTAATTTTAAAATCAAAAGTAAGGAAGAAAGAAAAAGAGAGAGGAAGAGAGAGAGAGAGAGAGAGAGAGAGAGAGAGAGAGAGAGAGAGAGAGAGAAGAAAGCAGTCTCCCTAATGTATCACCCATTCTAGGTAAAGTACCTACTCGGGTTTGTCTGTTGTGTCACAGCCCCCATATTCTATCATTCTGAGTCAGAGGCATCTCTTCTACAAGCAGGATGGAATCTGTGTTACATATTTAGCAGCGACAGCCTTTCTGTCTCCCACTGTAATATGTTGGCAACCTTCTTTATCTTCTAAGCTGGATTGCCCCATTGCCAATTCCTCATGTGTGTCACACTCTCCAAATAGAGAGTAGCAGTAAAGCTTGGAGAGCACTTAATGCTCTACCTTCGTGTTGACATGACATGGAGACACTAATAAATCTTCAGGCTACGGTTGCAGTTTAATTACCTATCAACCCTTTGCATTTTCAAATCACAGTATACAGTTACAGTTAGGATTGCTATTGTTGTTGCAGTTATAACCATGACAGAAATGTCTTGGCTTTGTATGCAGAGAACAGAGAGACTAAAGAAATTTTCTTCACATTGAAAAGAGTTGAGATAGGATTATAGGAGGCTTTATAAGCACTTTGTAGAAAACCACAAAGGAAGAAAGAAAAAGGTAAAATTTGTATTTTAAAAAACAAATTGGGATTCTATATACCCTTAAATCAAATAATATATTCTATTTAATTCTTTTAAAACTCATGAGAACATTCCTAACTAAATTTCAGAATATTTCCCTTTTTATTCTCCCTAAATGGTATTATGTAGGATACAATAATGTATTACTATCCAGTACTATGAATACAGACTATTGAAAAGTAGTTTAATGAAGGCATGTTGTGTTAGCCTAAAAAGCTATAGTTTAAAACATTGAAATTTAATTATATGCAACACAAAACCAGAGACAGTTTTTTCTCTTCACTTAATATTTTTCATTGTGCTGTGTGTGCACTCATTACTTTCCCTTTTCTTTTTTCTTTTTGAGATCATAATATAATTACAATATCTCTCACTTGCTTTCCCTTTCCTCCCTCCCAATTCTCCCTCAAATTCTTGGCCCCCTTTGTCACTAATTTTTATTGCATGTATAATGTATTCAATTAGTTTCCAATTACTACTTATTTATCGTACTTGCTCCAAGAGAACATACCTTGCAATGGCAGTGTGAGTGTGTTCAGTGGCCTCTCAGGATGGAATGTCTGTTCTGTGTGATGTGATGTGTGTTCTCTATTTGTTTTCTCCTAGGAAACACATTTGGTTTCCTCTGCTAGACATGGTCCAGCCTCATCATTTTATACTCTTGTGGTTGAAAACAGCAAATTATTTTTTGGTGGGGGGGCAGGGTAGTAGAATTGATTTAACTTGATTGAATGATTGCATTTGGCACTTCATTCTCTCATTTCCTTGGTCCACATGAAGATATTCCTTCTTATAAAACAAAGGAATGGTTGGAAGACTGTTTATTTTCCATTGTACTATGGAAAATTTGGCAGCTTTCTACTTTAATATTACATTATAGATTTGCTAATTTAAAAAACCTGGACTCTAGACATGTCCAGTGCATCTTAAGAGATTTTCTGTGTGTGTGTTTGTGTGTGTGTGTGTGTGTGTGTGTGTGTGTGTGTATGAGAGTGAGAGAAAGAGTGAGAAAGAGAGAGAGAGAGAGAGAGAGAGAGAGAGAGAGAGAGAGAGAGAGAGAATGGTATAGGGTATGTGTGTAAGCAATTTTATAATTATCTTATTAGTATAGATATTTTTCTAAAAAAGGCAACAGCCAATAGAATTTCAATGTGGAATATTATCTGCTGAATCTACAGATGAATCCATATGAGAGGTCAGGTCAGGTGACTCTTAGAATAACAGTCTTCTCACTGTTGTTCAAATCCTTTCTTCCTAATTTTGTTTCAAATTCCCCACTTCTGATCATTCTTTTGAGCTTAACAGGGACTTGGTATGTTTCAGACACATAAAACTCCATCAGTCATCTTAGAGTACAAATAAGTCTTCTGTTTTGAACTGAAAATAGAAATACACTGGCATTTTCATTGTTCAATTACATCTCATTTATCAATATTTTAAATATAAAATATTTTCTTAAACAGCACACTGTTACTTAAGAAGGAGACATTCCAACTTATTTTCTATCACATTTCAAGTGGCTTTAGACTCACATTTGTGGATGGTAAAAGAGCTGCACAGTTAACATCACTTCTGCTTTTCCATATCTCTGAGTTGGAATTCTAGCTTCTGTATACCAATGTCTAGTGACTTACATTCACCTGTGACTCCACCTACAGGGCATCAGACATTTATTTCTGGATTCTGAAGGCACCTGCACTTACTGATACACACATCAACCCAGCCTCAATACACTAAAGTAAAAACAAGAGTCTTTAAACAAAAAGGAGAACCACTTATGATCTATTTTTATCTCGGGTACTTGACATTTTTGGCCACCAATATATTCTCATGAACTCTTAAGAAATATTCATATAGAAGGGATGGTTCTTTATTATATGCAAGTTATTATTTAAGTGATATATATTCTTATTCATATATATATTCTTATTAATCCTCTATTAGTACTAAGAGGTGATATAATCATTACCTTTATTTTATAGACGTAAAAATTAAACACAAGGAGGCACATTAACTTTTCCATTAGCTTGCCCACAGACCCTATAGTGTAAATCCCCTTGCTATATTAACTTCTTGGTGCACAGAGTTTTATAGATTTATAACTGTTCCTGAATATACAGTATTAGTTCTTAAGATAAATGCCACAGTTTCAAAACTTCTGAATATTCAAGGTAGAGAAAGTGAATAGCAATTAAACTGCTTTTGTAATATTTTATTTTCAAATGAAGCAAGTACTGGTAGGTAGTCCCAGGCATCTATTGCCAATTGTCCACATATTCTGTGCTGCATAAGAACCCTTTAAACACATTGCCATAACTCAGTGACTGTTGAATAAGAGCTACAGTAATTGGAAATCAACCAAGAGTTTGTTAATCCTTGACCATAACTATGGCAAAATCAAAATTAAAGCAGGGAAAATGAGCTTAGGGTCTGTAAATAGCTTCTGCTGGTGACTATGATTCAGATGAACACACATCAATGATCATTTCATGTGGGAATATCAGGATAAGTGGTACAAAACAAACTCCAAGTATGCTTACCATAAATAGTAGAGAACCCCAAAGCAACGGAAATGCAATAATTAGTTCTATAAGAGTTAATACTTTGAGTAAATACTTAGAGTATAAAAGTAAAGAGTATACTTAGAGTAAAGAGTAAAATACTTAGAATTACATGTATGAGCCACTCATATTTATATATTCTCTTTACCATATATCTTTGCAGCAATAGTACTGATTCACATTTTAAATTTGATTATGATAATTAAGCACTTTAATTTATTACATTTCCATTATTTTGCTTCTTATTCTTGCAGTTACTTAGCTGACACAGAAGTGGAGGCAACATGGATGAAAACATCTTTCATAGTTAAATGTATGCATGCATGTATGTATGTAGGTAGGTAGGTAGGTAGGTAGGTAGGTAGGTAGTAACTAAACTATTACCTCTGGAGTAATCACTTTAAAACTAAATAAATCCTTTCAGCAATTAGTTATTGCTTTTCTAGTATGTGAGCATTAATTTGTACAGACTATTATAAATTTTGGTGTAGTGATATTGAAAGGATAAAAGAAATAGCACATTTACTCTATAAAAATGACCTCTCTGATGTTTGAAATCTCAATGAAACAAATATTAGTTATGTCTTCTTAATGTGTTGCATCAACATTCATTTTGTCTTGAGTAACCACTTGTCAAGTTGTACTTTTAACTAATGCACTATGATATTAAGGGCACATGAAGATGGCTTTTATCCTACAATAGTTGGGAGGGAAGAATTTTAAGGCACAGAATTCATTTAAAATGAAAATGAAATAGGCATTTAAAGGTTTTTGTGACTCATCTCAAGAGCTTTGAATACACCTTTCATGCATAAGGGACAAATGATGAACAGAGTAGCTAAGTTTCACCTGTGACACTGTTCATTTCCCACTAGGGACTTCTGATTGCTTAAGAAAAGCCAGTGATATTTCAGTGATGGATTGTGAACTGAGAAGTAGAATTGGTTATCTTCATGATGCACACTTGTTCATTACATACTTTAGTAGAGCTGCTAGCTGTTAAACCAATTGTTATGATCTATTTTTGGCATTCTATCTTTGAAGAAGGTGACAAGAAGCATGTGCTAAGGGAAATACATGGAGTCCTGGAATATATAACATGTCAGTTGTAAGATGAATTTATTTATTTATAGAGAAAGAAGAATCTTCAGGAATTGTATTTCCACTTTATTCCTTAAAATAGAGGTCATGTCTATTGATATATATATGCAATATATATGCATATATATAATATCATTTAAATGTGTAGGATATGTAGTAGATAGCATCTTGCATTAGGTCTCCATAGGTAGTTCAGTTCTATAAAATATAGCAACTTCAAGGGAATCTTGACAAATTAGTGGCAGAGTCCAAATTGTTTAGCTCACCAGGATGAGACCATCACAGTGTTACTTGTCACAGACCTTGCTGTGATCATGCTATCTTATATTTTATCAAGTTTTTCCTCATGGGCATTGCTTTACCTAATTTTACATGGATGGCTATCTCATAACTTTTTTCCTTCTACCTTATATTCTCTATTATTTCCTTTGTCTAATTGTACTTAAAACATTGTATCATTCACATTTCACATTGGGTTAGTGGTAATGCTAAAGTTAATGTCATGACAAACAGGAACTTTCATTATGTAGATTTATATACTCATTTCATCTGTTTTATTTTTCTTCATATAATTTTATAAAGCCATATATAAAGACTTTGAAGTGGACATAAATAATTTAGAGAAATTATAACAAAGATTATGAAATAAATTATGATGATTTGTAATTGCCCCTTTTCTATTTGTAAAGGCAATATCATAGTTAAATGTATGTGTCCTTCAGATAGTAATTGTGAATGTGATTTAAGAGTGATTTGGCTGAATTTTTCTTGCATCTAAAGACTTATTATCATTGCATCCACCTTTTGTGGAACCTCTTCTGTTTTGTGGCTTTCATCAGGATGAAACACTGAGTGTAAAGCTGTGTTACTTCTGCATAACAAATTGATGAGCTTTTGACTTATTCCCAGAAGCCTCCAAAGGCTGCCATGCAAAGTAATGATCTCACACAACACGTTAAGTTGTGTTTCCTATGCCAACCCTGAAGTGGTCAGCCTCCTTTGGCTTGCCATCCTGGAACTACACAGGTTCCTCATTGGAGCACAGCCTCCATAGACACATGCTTTACCTCTCAGAATTTGACTGGGGATGTGACTTTGTTGCTGGGGATGTGACTATAACATCTGTTGAGTATGACATGTATCTTGATATTCTCATCAATCTTATGCATTTGGTTGCTCTTTTCACAGCTGTAGTACACACTATATAGTACAAAATCTGTCTCGAGGACAATGTCACAATAAAAAGAGAAAGGGTGTATGAAGTGGTTTTGTTTGTTTTCAGTGTGGCTGTGATAGTAGGACCTTCTATAAAAATCTTGGGCATTTTTTATGTAGATTTTGACCATATTTTGTAGAATCTCCAAATTTTCTCATATCATAGGTTTTTTTTTGTTTTTTTTTTTTTTTTTTTTTTTTGTGTGTGTGTGTGTGTACACTTCATGTATGCTAGGCAAATGCTCCAACACTAAGGTTTATACTCAATCCTTGAGCTTATTGAAGCATGGTTTTATTATTTCAGGTGGATTTGAACACATTGTGTTTTCCCTTCTTCCTCTCCTATGCTGGAATTACAAGGGTTTATTCTCACTCAACTAAAATATGGAATTTGAAGATGTTCTATTTGAAAATGATATAAAATGTATTAAGCCAAGTAGTCACATCTTCCCTATTTATATTTTAGTTACTGGTTTAGCATTTTTTTTGTAGTTCTGGTATCCAACTCAGAGTACCATGTGTTATAAACAAGTGTTCATTCTACCACTGAGCCATGTTCCCATCCCTCTAACTTCATATTTTAAATGGCCATTGATCGTGTTATAGTGACCTTTATTACATGTAGCCTGTAAAATAAGTGTGATGCAAGGATATATTGATACCTATATTAAAATATTTCTGGGGCCCAAAGTATTCACAATAACAGGAAAACTTATTGAAATCAGTGATTAGCATTAATGACTATTGGAAAGAAAGGAGGAAGAGTATGATAGAATTTGATTAGAAGAAAAAATATCCACCTGTTTGTTCTTGGTGAAAATCTCATGATATAATAGTGAGGGTGAAATCCCATTTACTTAGTCCAGGAAGAATAGTCTTAATTATTTTCATCTGTTTTAAATCTTGGATTTTCAGATTTTGTGGCAAAAAGTGAAATGTAGAATAGTTTGGAAACTTTACAATATTATGTAAATATTAGGAACATTTGTGCTGACATCCAGTTATTGCTTGATTATTTGTTTGGTTTTTTGATCATAGAATAGATAGTCCAATAATTCTAAAACCCACACCATGATTTGGAAGTAAGTCAGATGCCAGTCACCTCATGAATTTCAAATAAAATAAACTTAAAATCTTGTAAGGTAATGCGATATGCTTCCAAAATTATATCAGCAGAAATAGAAGTAATATCAATATTTACTTATCAGACATTGTACAAGTTAGATAAAACTCCTGTAAACATGAGGTCATAGAAAACACAATGAAATAAAATAGAATTAATCTTGTTACATATTATTCCTAAAGCGAAAGATCCACCTGATGAGATGACATTGTTTTGCAAGGTCATTCAAGAACAGAGGTTTATGCCACTTTGTTGTGCATTCATCACCTAGAGGATGGTACTCATCTACAGGACCAGATATAGATAATTTATGGGATAGAGTTCAAATCCAGGTTTATTTGCAAGGAATTTTCCATTTTAGTCTTGTATAACTTAGTCAGGTGATCACATCTAGTTGCATGCAGAGAAAGTAATATTTATTTTCTTCATTTGTTTATTCAAGGAAGGGTTTCTCTGTGTAGCCCTGTCTATCCTGGAACTTACTTTGTAGAGGAAGCTAGCCTCTGACACACAAAGATCCATGTGCCTCTGGCTCCCAAATCCTGGAATTAAAGGCATGTGCCATGACTGTCCAACTGTTTTTCTTATTATTTATGTAGTTAGTAATAATCCATTTTTGTACCAATTCATGGTGTATCATTATATGATGATCACACACACACACACACACACACACACACACACACACACACACATGACAGCAAAAATAAATCAGTGATTATATATACTCTAGAGAAGATCCCTTATTAACGATTAACCAAAGGATATTTTAAATTATTACTTTCTAAAGTTTCTCATTTCACTTGAACTAATCTATAATCTGCATCTGCATCTATATCTACCATTTTGCTGTACTTACCTCTGCAGTGTTGTGCATTCTAAGCAGAAACCATGGGCAGAGTTTTATTTACTTTACTTTATCATAGCAGGTCTATTTTGTTTCCTGGAAGTACATCTATTTTTAGCTAGTAATTTTAAAATGCATTACACTTATGCCCAATATACATACAATAACTTCAAATCTGGGATAATGTCTAAGATGAAAAAGAGTGGCTTGAATATATGAAAGTGATACTTTGTCGCTACAATTATTGTCTCTTCATGTGTTATAAAAATTTCTGTGTTTTGACAGTTGAACCTCAGTCTGTGGTTTTCAGGTCACTTCATCCATGAAGCAGTTGTCTGATAAATCTGTCTTGCTTTCTTGTGAGTCTTACAGGTAGATTTGATGAGAACAGCGAATGCCTATATCTGACGTCACAGACATCCATCAGGAATACATTAGCTCTTCTGTTTTCACAGAAGAATTGTAAATGTGCTCAGACAATCAACGTGAAATGAAAGCTTATAGCCAGCCCACCTAGAAAGACACACTCCTTGTCTATGGATGTCATGTTACATTCTGAATATAAACTGTAAGATTTCTTACTAGAAAAATAAAATTATTTTTGCTTATGCACTGGCTATAAGTAAGGTGAGAGCAAACACTTTAATGATTTCCATGAGTTCTGTAGTACAGCTTCAAGTATGTAATTTCACTGGGTTTTCCTGAACTAAGGACTTGTAGTAGAATTTGTTTAAATCCTTGCTTACCATTGCTGTTGTATCAGTAAACCACTGTTACTGTGCAAAATTTTTTAAATACAAATATTTCCTAATTGAATATGAGCTCTTTAACTCCTTAAAAAATTTCAGTCTATGTATTATTTTCTGATGAATACTAAAAAAAGTCCATTTGCAATTTTCAAATTTTGATGGTCTATATTCTAATTTAATAAAATACCAATATTTTAAAAATTTTGTAGTGAAGTAGTGAATCATTACATCACTTAAGCAAAATTCACCTATGTGAAACCTTGACAGTGTTCAAAGTATATTCAAAGCATATCTTATAAGTTATTTGTTTTTTGACACACAAACTCTAACAATATAAACTCTTAGGAGATATATGGAAATAAATGTATATTTTCATGTGCTGAATGACAGACAAAACAGCAGAACATACTATGGAGTAATGATTTTTTCAAAAGCTTTCATGCATTTCTTATTACTTTTCTTTTGGTAATAATATATTTTCCCCTCTATACTTGATGTTTCTCTTGATATATATCTAATATCAAAACTGAAATATAAGACTCTGAGCCGGGCGTTGGTGGTACATGCTTTAATCCTAGCACTCGGGAGGCAGAGGCAGGTAGATCTCTGTGAGTTCAAGGCCAGCCTGGTCTTCAGAGCAAGTGCCAGGATAGGCTCCAAAGCCTATCATAATGGTCACCAACATAGGCACGATTTCAGTCTATTTGAAGCATATCCGTTAAGCAAATGCTGGCATTTTCTTGTTGAACTTGGTTTACTAGAGGGAATATTAAACATTGCTGAAGACTTCGTCTTCACACCCAGCCATTGATAATGTACTGCTCAGAGTCTACTGTGTTCATTCTTATAGTCAAATATGTCGAATAGGAATTTCAAGAGCCGTTAACAGATACAAAATTGTACTGTGCAGTAGTGTTCTTACCTACCATGAACACTCTATTTTCCTTAGAAAGTTCTTTATTAACATTGTTTCACAGCTACCAGCTTTTCCCTTGTCCCATTCCTACCCCTCCTCATACTATTGCATTTAATTTGGAATCATCAGCTCACACAACACTCATTTTATTAATAAACAAATTATTGTGATTGTTAAATTATGACAGCATGTAAAAAGGAGACTATATTTAAAGAATTTATTCTTACCATCATTATTTTGTTTTATGTTGTCTTTAAAATTCCTTTTTTAAAACCATAGAAAATTTTGCTGTGTAACAAAATTAATATTAGTAATTACCAATCTATGAAGGTGGAATCTAGCACTTCTCTATAAAAGGGCACAGTAAGTGAGAACTAATGGAATGTTACATGTGTAAGATTATAACATCACACATGAGCCTTCTACATGAGCATTGCATTTTGGGGGAACAATTTTTATGAGCATTCATGTTCAGTGTAAGTTCTATAGGATAAGTGCTTCTTTTATTACATAATGAGAAGCACCATTATTTTAAATAACACATTTAGTTTATGGTTATCCTTATCAGAAGGATCCTACTCATATCTCTGAGTTCAATTCCAGCTGCACTACTTACTAGAATCTGAAAAACATTGCCATTTTTAGAATGCTTTAAATTTACTCACCAGTACAATAATAACTTATTTTCTTCCCTAAAGCATATTTAGAAAGTAAGTCATCAAATAAAGGTACAAACACATGCATACATTTGATTATTGGAGATTAGAAGTTATGTTTTTTTAAAGGAAATAGTCTTAATTACTAAAATATATTACTAATCATTTGAATGCAGTAATGGAGGTGTTATAATTTCACGGGCTTTAATTTGTAGTCTCAATTAACTCCTGTTAGTGGTATAGTCTTTAATTAACTGCTGCACACACAGAATAGAATTTAATGAACATAAACTGCAGTATTGTATGTATGTTGTATTGACCTAGCCTGGATTATGGCATTTATGGTATAGTCTTGGCACATGTTGGACTGTTGTATGTACAGTGTAGTCTTTAACTAATATATGTTGTATTATTTTATGCATGATATAGTATTATATCTACTGTATTTATATTGCAGTCCTAATCAATGTGTACTGGACAAGTGTATGTATGGTTTAGTCTTAAACAAATACCCTAAAGTAATGTAGATATGGTGCAGATTTTGACTAATATATACTAGATTAGTGTTTGCAAATTTACATCCTACTGAATATCATACTACTATGTTCCTAATTTTTACAAAATTCTATCTGAAGTTTGTAATTAGATACCCTATTATACAAGTTTATTTCAGTAGATATAGCAGATGAAAAGTGCTCTTTAGATAGCAGCCCATGCACATCCCTGACAACTGTACTTTAATTTGTTACATACGCATAATGATAACCCCATATTAAATAAAGGTCCTGGTACTACTGAATGATGTCAGGAAAATGATTTAAGACACAATCAGAATTGTAATTAATAATAAGATTTTATTTATAAACTAAAGCTATATAGCAAAATGAGTCACAGAGCAAAACTGGCTTGGTGGCTTGTGCAGTGAACATACTGGGTAGGAAGTGAGTCTTCTTACGGGTCCTGGCTGTATTTGCTTTGTATTGCAGAGATTTAGAGATAAGGAAGCTTATCAGTAGTGACCATTATCATTGATGTTTCAAGATTATGCAGGGATAATTGTTGGTTATTGGAAGAAAAACTCATGAAAAGCTATGTAATTAGTTTTAAATTGCTTTGTTTTATTTTATTGTTCATCTTAGTCTTCTTAAAGTCACTTTTCATCATTAATTTTCTTTAATTAGTAATTAACATTAAAACATTACTCAAATCAGCTGCCTAATTAGTACTGTGCCATAGATTTCTGTAAAGACAATAACATGTTAATGGGTGCTTTTATTTGACCTAAACCTCTTTTTTTCTTATCGAATTATTCAATAACCATACAACATATGCAACTTGGTTATTTATATTCTGAGCCTTACATGTAATCTTATTGTCTCCTGTAATAGTATCCATTTGAATAATTAAGTTGACTATTACATTCATAACTACAAGGATGGAAGTGAAAGTCAATCCATTCTACTACTTTGAAGTGCAGATGTTTCTTAAAGAAGTGGCACTTCTTTTTGAATTCAGTGCCTGACCTGAGAATCTGCCCAGAAATGTATGTCAATACTTCAGGATAAACATCAAATATTTTATCCCCAGCTGCCCTTACTGCACACCTTTGAACTAGTAGCTACCTTGTGATTCCTCATTAGACAGAATAATTGTGGCAGGAGTGTGACCTTGTACCTGTAAAGCAGTCTCCCACTCAGTTGTGGGGAGAGGTACTAACTGGGTCAGATCTAGATATGGTAAGTCATTCATTCTCATTAGACTGCCAGCTAAAAAACTCCAACAACATACTAGATTCTACAAAAAATGCAGCAATATATTGAAAGCCCTTATGCATCTGCCTCTCACAGCAACCATTTCAAAGTACATGAATTATCTTAAAACTCAGATAAAATAACATTACATTAACTTTGCTGTAATAAGCTTCACACTTGTATTTACACTAATTTGATATTAATCACCAATGATAATTTCATAGGTGTTTGTCCCTTGGAATTTAGATGACTGAAGATCTAAATGTTAGAAATTGTGTTGGGTGTTCCCATTAACAGACTGCAGACATAACATCATCTTTTGTTTCGGTGATATGTGTAGTACCAATTCTCTTTTATTTTTTAAAGGGATGGTGACTCTTTGAACAAAGAGAGTATATCAGTACTCTCTTTTGTAAGAGTGACTTGTGTTTGCTGTGTGCTAGCACAGAGTTTTTCAAAACCCAGAAAGGAAGACTTACAATAGCAAGGAGAGAAAAGTAGTTTCTGTAGAAAGAAAAAAAAAAACATCATCTCAGCGAAGGCAAAACTCTTAAAATTTATAATTTTTTTGACTCAGCAATATGAAAAGGAAAAACAGAAAAATTCAAGGTTAAAATAAACTCAAATGCCGTTATTTCCCTAAGAATGTAGATTTTACTTCAAGTTTTTCTCTTCAGTTGAAAATAGTTCATTAAATGCTCTTTGGATCAGGCTCCAAACTGATATTCATCTGCCAAAACCCTAAGAGAATTAATCTCCCTATTAATATGAAATGGCTCACATTTGATGACCTTAAACATCACTGTTCTCTTCTTAAATTGGGCTGATGGTTTAGGGTCAATCTGCCTGTAAGTATACAAGTGAAGACCAATTTGTACTAGTCGGGAAGCAGGACTCTTCAACACTTATTTGTTTTCTACCCAAGGCCTTACACAAGCTAAATAGGTTCCCATAATTTATATTGCAGGGATTTCTGCCTTTATGTCCACTTGGATGCTCATTCACTTGTTTACAGGCTTAAGCAAGTGCAACGTTGATTTATTTTTGAAATCAGAGTTTATACATCTCTTACCTGTAATTAATATCACATTCCTTTTCCTTCATAGATGTTGGAGAGTTTTTCTTTTGTTTTGTTCAGTTAATTTTCTTATGAGAGTACTTTGTTTTTAAAAACAAAAAGCAGTTTCTTCCATTGCTTTACCTTCATAAGGATAAAGGAGCTGAATTTCAAATTCTAATTTTCTAATAACTTGGGGCTAACAGAGCTGACTCTCCTCAGGAGCACCTTGCAGTTCAACACTCCAGCTGGCTCCTTTTTCTCCACAGGCTTGAATGGATCTTCTAGGGTCTTGCTCTGTATACTTCCCATTCAATCACAGCTCCTTCCAATTAAGCAATTTCTCATAGTATTGAACATCTATTCCTGAGGAGTTTTACTTGGGGAGAATAAGAGGGATTATTTGTTCTTCTTGGTGGTGGTATTTGTGTTTTGTTTTGTTTTCCTGGAGATTGGCAACAATGCTCAGTGGTAAAGACACTTCGCTGACAATCCAGGCAATCCAAAGTTGATGTCTACAGCACCCAGGTAAAAGCAGAATGAGAGAACAGATTCTACAAACTTGTTCACTGGCCTTGACACCTGGATTGTAACACATGCTATCTCTACTAACTCATATATCATTTATACACAGTAATAATAGTAACATATTAATTAAAATAAATTTATATTTTATTTTTAATCTAAGGTTTACAATGTTGTTTTTTCTTCTATGGGAGGCCTTCCACTAATTATTTCCTCACAAGTGTTATTTTGGTACTTACATACAAAAGCTAGCATTCATTAACTGAAAGGTGTTCAGAACCACACACCTTTGAATGGTTTAGCTGTTTGTTTCTGCATAGTCTCTCACAAGTCTGAAGTGTCATGGCAACAATAGTGAATGTAACTGTCTCATGCCTAACTTGAAGAGTTAGGCATGTCTAACCTGTGATAAATTGCATGTGGGTTCCTTCCTTGATATATACCTTGGAAGGATGGGAATGTAGAGTGAGGATGGTAGAAGAAACACTGTACTTTTATGACTTTCAGAGAATTGACTCACAAATGCAATCTGAACAAAAAGGAGGGAATGGTAGTATATGAATCCCAAGAATTCAGACCATGGTACCATCTTGAGCTTACAATAGTTAAGTGGTCCTTTCTTCATGGTGGGGCATCTTCTCTCAACTAGGCAACTTCACCATATGATACAATAAGTAAGACCATGTCTATAATAATCAGTGTTCTGACTTGGGAGTGTTTCCAGCAATCAGCTCCATAATTTGTAACTTTCTGAATCTGTTCATCTTTAATCAATCTTTAAACTCCCAAAACAAAACTTGAAAAACTGATGAGATGCATTGAGCATCTTCTTTCAGCAGAGTGTGCACTACTGAGGATATCCATATGGAGCAGAGTGTACATAATTGAGGCCATTTATCCACAACAGGGTATTCTCTAATGGGCCCTTTGTATGCAGCAGAGTATGCATGAGTGATATTTGTATTCATACACGGTGATTTTTCTATCCTTTTCCTTAAGCTTATCCTGCATTCCTAAATGTCCTCTATGATTTTATCTGGGAACACATAAACAAAGATCACTTAAAACTGATATGACACTGATGATAGACCAAAGTAGTGATTCCCCAAAGTCAACTCAGCTAACCAGGGAGTTTATTTGGGTTGATTATAGGAGAATGGGTGACTTAGAAAGCATCATGAATTGAGAGCTCTACCCAGCATGAATGAGAACTCTCAAAAGCTCAATTCCTTCAGTTCCCTGCACAGTTTGAAGACAGGTTAGCTGGTCAGAGTCTCCTCTGCCCAGAAATTTCTACTGCTTATGGATGTTAGTGGGTTCATGACCTTTGTGAAATATGTAAGTTATTTACCATCTGAAACTTTGTGATTTCTGTTTTTTTCTTTTTTCTACTCCAGTCTTGAGAAACTTTCCTCCTAGATGGAATATTCAAATTAAGAGTAAATTGCTATAAAATATCAAATTAATTGGAGGGGCAAAGAAATGCAGGGTAGATGATGGGGATACAGTCAAGAGAGAGTTAGGAGTAAAGAGAGGAGATAAGTAGGGATGGAAGACAGAAAGATTTGCATTCGTTAAGGCATTTTTGGTAAACTGTATCTTCATCTGTATTCCAGCAAATACTACCTGTGTAATCCTCTAGTGGAAATAGTAGGTGTGACACTGAAGTGAGAGTTTCAATGTGTCAATTGCTTATGTAATAATAAACATACCAGGCGTTAGTGGCGCATGACTTTAATCCCAGCACTTGGGAGGCAGAGGCAGGTGGATCTCTGTGAGTTTAAGGCCAACCTAGTATCCAGAATGAGTGCCAGGATAGGCTCCAAAGCTACACAGAGAAACCCTGTCACGAAAAACCAAAAAAAAAAAAAAACAAAAAACAAAAAACAAAAAAAGCGAATAAATGTACTCCAAAACTAAATTGATGGAGAATGAATAAGCACATTATAATATGTTCCCATCATAAAATATTGTATAGAAATATGTCAAAAAAACTGCTGATACAGGGAAGAATGTGAATGAATCTCAAAAAATGCACACTTTTTGAAAATCCAAAGACAGAAGAGGATACATCCTGTGTTTCACTGGTATAAAGTTCTAAGGCTGACAAGACTAGTTCCTAGTGCCTGAAGTCATATCACTACTTATTTAGGAGAGGGGAATTTGGAAAATATACCACAAAGTAGTAAAGAATTTGCTTAAGATAAAGAGAAAGTCCTTTATGTTGGAAGACTAGTTACAGGATATGTATGCTTGGCAAAATAATTGTACAAAGTAAGTGAATTTGAATTCATATAGATTATAAGTTGGCAAAGTTAATCTTTTAATTTTAAAATTCTTAGTGGGAAGTCTTATGAATGCATATTACTAAGTTTTAATAAACATTATGAATGATAGAGGTGTTCTCAGTAGTGGTGCTTAGCACATGTTGAGGTGCCAATATTCCCACCTCCCACAATATGAGAACACAATGTGTGCTTCCACCTTAATATTCCATTTCATGTATTTTCTTACCACAGTGCAATTTAAATCTTGCTGATTATCACTTTATATTTATGGAATGTGCCTCAGATGTTTGATTTTATGATTATTGCTGTTTCAGTTGGCATACTCTCAAATGTAGAACATTAGACCTGGCCCATTTGCTTATTTTTTAATTACCCTTTGTGCTTCTTTTGACTTGATTTTCTGTGTCTTATATAGTGCCTATAAATGGAGGCACATAAACATTAAAAAGTGCTTAGCGCATGTTCTGTAGGATCCCAGGGAGACATTTCATGTGCTCAAGTACAAAACTATTACTTGCCCTCTGCTAATGCTTTCTTCTCTTCTCAACTTTAGGTAAGCCTCAGGCTAGATAAAATATCTCCATCCTATAGCTCATAAATACCACTTCATCCAGCAGTGTCTCTCTCCTGTTGGGTTCCACTGAACCCTTTGTTGCTGTTATCATTCATAGTTTTGTTATTGGGATCTGTGCACTGTTACTATAGTGATTCACTGTTAAATTGGACCAGAATGCCTCCCCCATTCTCTTTTCATTTTTCTTTTTTGCTTTGTTACAGCTTGGCCTCCTGTGTGCTAGAGCTTTAGACATTCTATTGAAAGAACTCTTTCCTTTACCTATAAGCTCTTTTTGTGATATTTCTTTGTTCAATAGGATAGCAATGTGTAACTGAATCCAGGTTAATCTGAATGCCAGATTTCACACTTCCCTGAAAATGTCCTTTCTTTGGCTGAGACTACAGCTCTGTTATTGGGTCAAGATCAGAACATTGTTCTCTGTCTTTTAGGCTGTTCTCTTTCAAGCAGACTTTCAGTTCCTCTGATGAAAGATTTCTCTAATATCATTTGTCCTGATATATAGACACACACATTCAATCCTACTTTCTCAGGTTAACATGAAATTTCCTACTGCAATACTTGGTGTTAATTTAAGTGTGACTCTATCTTTACTCAGATTTCAAATCCCATGTTAGGCATAACACATTAGACAGGACACATTAGGAGGTCCTTTGAGTCTATCCCCATAAGTCAGTGAGCCTACACATATCCATAGTCTTTCTACATGATGTAAGTCAGTTCTGTTACATTCACATATCAGATAATATCTCCCCACTTACAAAGAATATATATATATATATATATATATATATATATATATATATATATTATATATATGCACAAAGAAAATATCATCATTAAAAATGGCTCAGATAGTTTTGTTGTGAGGTTTATACTACTTTGGACATAAAGGAAGAGAGAATTCCACCGAAAAATGTTGAAGACGATTAATACCTCTCTACTGAAGATTAAGCATATTGAAGATAATTTTTCATACTAACATACACTTAGCAACCCAACGTACAGCACATGCATTTAGTGTTGAGCAGTGATTATCTATGAATGTTAAATACACCATATTTAAAGTCTAAATATGTTGCTTCACTATTATAAAGTTTCACTTATGGGCTTTAATTTTATGACTGAGCCATTTTTTGCAGATAATTGAGTGTTATCTTTGGCATATTTAGCTAACCATCATACCTAAGCTACAGAGGTACTTTAATTGGCCTGCAATTGCTATTTGCATAGTTTTTAGTAGAATTTATAAGACAGCAACTAAATGGAAAATCCCCACTTTCAGAGTAGTTCTCTTAGTCAAGACTGTCATATTATTTACTTAGTACTATCTTAGAAACATCATAGATTTTGGATTCAAAAACTAATTATCTATAGTATGTTGTCTACATTTAACTGTACACTGGATGATTTGAGTTAATGCAGCACCACCCCAAGACTGCTCCTTAATTCCTTATTGAACATCCATTTTAGGTCATTCTCTGTGGAAATTTGGTGTTGGGGTAAAATTTAACTTAAGTCCTAATAGTGGAGGTGATACCTCACCTTTTCACAGGTGATATGCTGTATTTACCCTCCAGAAAATATTTCATTTGACATTTTATGGCATATGTAATTGTCTTGCCTATAGTATATGGATTAACAGGACCCATGGATCTTAAAGTTAAATATTGTGATGTTAGCCTTTATATATGATCCATACCTCCACCTAATAAACAAGGAGTATGATTTTTAATCTGCTGAGATTCCATTTCTGTCCCTACACTGTTTTTTTTCTGATTTCCATGAAAAGCTTTTCACTTAGTCTGCATCCACTAAACATTTTTATCTGATGTTATGTGTGGTTCCCTCACTAGGTACACTGTGGATTTTTGAAAGGCAGAGCCTGCTTCCTGAGGTCTGCATTTTGTGTATCATATTCAGGCAAGGAACAGAGTGAAAATGAATGCAGTCCATAGTGGACAGGAATGGCTCCCCTATTGCTCTTCACTGACAGCTTCTCTAGGTCTCAGATTTCTTCTTTGAAAAATAAAAGCACATGACTGTGATTATTTGGACCAACTCTTTTAACAGAGCATCATAGGTTTATACATTAAAATATCTTCTTTATTCTCCAAATTCTTGTTGCTGTTGTTGTCAATGCTATATTTTTGTGAGTAAATCTTCATGTTTAATTTATGAGTGTTGCTTGAATCAAACATACCATATTAGGAGCTAAAATATGGTGCCGTGGTTAAGAGCACCTATTGGTCTTGTCCAGGAGTTAATTCTGTTTCTAGGACCCTTGTCAGGAGGCTCATGTATGCTCATAATTCCAGATTCAGGGTGTCTAATGAACTCTTATGTACTGTGTGGATGCCTACATGCATGTGTTATGTAGACATATAGTTAACTATGCACATCAAATAGGTAAATCCTTAAAAACTCAAATATAAGATATTAGAGCTAACATAGGTCCTCACTAAATTGAAGTTGATAAGTTATATTTATTGAACTCTCCATAGCAACTTATTTCTATCATTCTATCTATCTATCTATCTATCTATCTATCTATCTATCACCTATCTATCATTTATCATCTTTCTATCAACTACTTATCTGTCTACCTACCTATTTATCACCATCTATCTACCTATCATCTACCTATTAGTTGAAAGTGCATGGGTAAGTGAATATAGCTTTTCTGCGTGATAATGTTGTGGTAAATATTTTAGTTTTGCAGACAGGGGGAATCATCCCCAGAAACTCATGCTTTTGATTGTGGGCTGCAGCTTTGAAAGTAGCAAACTTTGCTATCAGCAGTTCTGACTTTTTTATGTGTCATATGTCCTAATGGGCTGATTCCTTATTGATTTTGCCTTCACTGTCATTCTATTGATTTAATAACACCTAAAATGACTTGTTATTAGTGGTATAAGATCAAAATTTTAACATTCATATGCTATTTATCAAATTCATATTTCAAGGAACTTGATAAATAGCTTGTTTTCAACTCCTATTTTCAATTGGTTGGGATATTCCCTATGAGGTATCAAATAATGAATGAAATGAAAGGGTATTATTTACCATTTTCTAGGATGAAACTAGAAAGCAATAATTCAATAATTTATGGACAGAATAACTACAAGCCTGAAATGTTGATGACAAGTACTGATTAAAAATTGTTGGATGGGTGTGTGTGTGTGTGTGTGTGTGTGTGTGTGTGTGTGTGTGTGTGTCTGTGTGTCTGTGTCTGTGTGTTTTCTCATGCATAAAGGAAATTTTAGGTCATCATTTTACAGTTGTTAGTCACTACTTTCTATGTAGTAAAATGACATAATGCACCTTCTTTTCTTTAATCATTGCTTTATTTCAATTTTCAAGAAAAATTATATTCAAAAGTAAACCTTTTAAAATGTAAAAGAATACAGTTCATGTCTTTAGATTCCACATGCCATTTTGGTTTGTTTATACAGCTTATGTGTTTATAAGCTCATTAAAAAATGAAATGTATAAATAAATACAGATTATAGTCACTAATAATAGTAAAAACTTATAGGTACATTAGTTGAGTTTTCAATATATCAAATAAATACATATTCTTCAAAACCTCTCAAATACCTATAAAACATGGCCTTTAAAATGGTCTATTAGAGTTTTCCATGACAAAGAGACACAAGTACTCTTCATCAGAGAGGAAGATGGGCATCAGAGACACTCATTATGGGGTTTGCATTCAATGTGGCAAAACTGGCCAATTGGACAAGAAACTGCTCTTGTCTGGACTGCTTGACAGCATGCTGTCCAAACTGGACATGCAGGAACCACAGGAAAGTGCTGCACTTGCCAAAAAATATGGGACAGTCCTTCAGGGTTCCTGATTCATGGAAGAGTCTGCCAGATATCGTACAGGACACAGAGAAACATGCCTGACAAACTGTTAATACAGGTCAGACAATTTCACATTTTCTGCTTTTCTGAGAAGTCTGCTAGTCACTCTAGCTCTATAGGCTGAAGATGGATTCCTCAACATTACAGAGGAACTTTGGGTGACTGTCCAGGCAGGGAGATGTCTCTGTCAATTCCAGAGTTTATGTATTATCCTTCTGAGGTCTTTGATAGAATTGAAGACAAATAGTTATGTTTATGGTTTCCCTTAGTTATGATAAATGATAAGTTACATATAAAACTTTAGACTTAAAAAGATAGGATAGATGATAGAATATTTTCTTTAAATTTTGTCAAATGCTAGTGGACTAAATATTGTTAATATAGTTTTTCCTTGATAACTGTTTTGTTACATATAATTTTACTATATTAAAGTTAAGAATTTCCCTTTTATTTAGACAGAAAAGAAGAGATGATGGGGAATATACTTCCATATGCTGTGAATATATGTTTCTTATTGGTTGATGAATAAATGCTGATTCACCAGTAAATAGGCAGGAATTATAGGTGAGGCTACCAGATGAGGAGAATTCTTGGAGGAGAGAAGGCAGGGAACAATCACCAGAGAGACATGCCCTCCATGTAGCTGCTGAAGGAATAACATGCCAGAGCATTAGAGCCTCTGTATGTTTATTTGTGACTGATGGGCGGTGACTAGACTGGACAGTCACACATGCTATGTTATGTAGAATTACCATGTAATTTTCATGCTTTCTATAACAAGTACTCTGTGACATCTTTTATGAATATTTTCACTTTTATGAATGTTCTTTAAAATGTCACTTTTTATTGAGCTGAATATAGCAATTTGAGGATGGCATGTGACAGTCTATATTTAGCACCTCTTTTCATCTCCATGAAGGCTACATTGATATAAGCTATAGTTTTTATTCACTTTTGTGCTTTTAGCTAAAGCTCTTTAATATAGGATGTAAACATCAGTGTACTCTACCAAATATGCTTGCTGTAGTCTTCATTGAACATTAGGGAGAAACATTATTTTTTATTTTGTCCTTTTATTGAACGTAGATTCTTTTCTCATACAATATATCCTGATTACAATTTGTCTTCCTTCTAGACATTTCCCTCCTCTCTGAATCCATTTCCTCTTTCTTTCATTAGAAAAGAGCAGGATTTTCATTTTTACAGTCCCATAAAAATACTAACCTAAAAGCTACATAGTATATGCAGAGTACCTGATACACACCAAATTAGACCATGGACTTACTGCTGAAGTCTCTATGAACTCATATGCACCTTGCTTAGTTGATTCTGAGGGCTTGTATAACTGATGTCTTCCATCATCTCTGGACCTTACAATCTTTCTGCCTCCTCTTCCTTAGGATTCCCTGACCTCCAAAGGGAGGAATTTCATATAGACCTCCATTTAGAGTCTCTCTCTGCATAATGTCTGGCTGTGGGAGCCTGTGTGTATTCCCATCTGGTGCTGGAGGAAACCTCTCTGATGATGACTGGCTGTGCCAGATGAGGGAAGGACATTCATGGAGACACATGTTTTAAATAAGCAATAACAGGGATTTCAAAAAAGTATTGCATATTTGCTTCTATTTTTACTTGTGCATAATAGCATTTACTTTTATGTATGTTTTTCTTTATTGTATTTTGAGAAAAAATATTTCAATAGATTTGAATGATTACCATGTTAGGTGTGAAATTGTCTCTTAATATTTATATATATATATATATATATATATAGCATTAGGGTTTCTCTGTAATATTTCTTTTTGTCAATCTAAGTTTCAAATTTTCTTTGCTAACCCACTTTCTTCACTGAATTGAATTCATTTACATGTGACTTGTTCATGCATATTTTTCCTTTCTAAATGTGTGAATTAGGTTATTTTTGTTAGCTTAGCTGTTAAAAATTTTAAAAGTGAAAATCAGCTGTTATCATGTGAAGTCTTCAGTATTTTAGAGGGATCACTTTACTTTTATGTGTAAGGGGTGGTGAGTCTTTGTATTTGTGTTAAACATCTATCTTATATTCTTGTAATTGTATCTATTAGATATAAAGACACCTTAAAATCTCTTTGTTGAGTCTACATAAAGAAAAAGAGCAACACTGAATAGATATAACCATAAAGAAGGCAGATTTTAAGTTTCATATATTATTGCTCACTGGATAATGTGCTATGATGAAAAATGTATGTCAAATTCTCATCCATATAGTTTTTTGTGTTTGAAGTATTCATATTTTAAAAGTCTTTTGGAGTAAAGAAATTTTTTATGTAGGTTTGAGAATTGCTCTCTTTGTCCTTCAAAAAACCAAATTTGTAAATCAGATAAATTACCAACTCCAAGCCATTTTGAATGAATTAATGTTAGGCAAAAGTTTCAGTATGTATGGTGGTGTCTGTCAATGAAAAAATTAATTAAATGATGATGAATGGGAGGAGAAAAATACTGTAATTAATATTAGAATTTTATAGCATTAAGTACTATATTATAAAAGTACAATTATTTGACAAGATGATGGATATTGAAATTTTGAACATATATCAAAATGGGGTTTGTGTTTGGAATGGAGGATCTCTTTTGCACTTTATCAGTCAGTTTTGTTACTAGATCACTGGAAGAGTTCCCCAAATAAGGGTTCATACAGAACAATTTTGGTACTTAGAAATCCAGAGAATAGTTGGAGAAGAGAGTATGTGGAAATGGGTTCACCATCAACTTTCAAAGTAACATAAAATATAGTTGAAATTCAGGGTGTGTGTGTGTGTGTGTGTGTGTGTGTGTGTGTGTGTGTGTGCGTGTGCCTGAGTTCTTTGCCCAGCAGTTAGATGGACAGAGGAGAACTTGTGGGAATTAGTTATTCCCCAGCAATCAAATTCAGGTTCTCGGGACTGGCAAAGGGGAACAACACTACATCATTATCTTTCTTTGCCTCTTTGTTTCTCTTCTCTCTCTTTCTCTCTTCAGTTCTTTACTTTCTTTTCCTTTCTCTATTTTTTGAGAAAGGGCTTCTAACTGAAAGTACAACAACTTTAAGCACATGCCATTATTCCTACCAAGTTCATGGGCCTGGGTTTCTACATGCATGTCCTCATGTGTTGGAGGCCAGCCCTGGCAGTGGCCAGGTGCCAGAGAGGAGGTAAGGAGTTGGTGAGGAGGATTGAATCAGGCCATTTGTGGTGGTGAAATTCTCATAGCCTGACTGATTGGCAGCCAGAGTACTTCTCTATTTATATAGAAGTTAGTAAGCAAGGATAGATTCATGGTGTTTCACTTTCTCTTGTATGCATATCTTTTAGTCATCAATGATAAACCATGACAATAACTTATCACTTTTACTCATCAATCATATAACCCAACTTTTAAGGATCTAGAGGCATGTGACAGTCCATTCTAAGCCTGGCAATTTTTGTGACTTCAAGGATGCTAACCAGAAAGAAAATCTCTAAGCCAGCCCAGGCAGATTGCCATGTCCAGAGCAGTGTATTTTTAACTATTAATGGTAAGAGTATCAGTAGGCCCAAGAAAAATCTTTAGGCTAAATTAGATGCAATTATTATTCAATTTCTGGCATAATACAATATTTACATGTATTTATATGTCTAATCCTGGCTTTCCTTTGCTCTGTGGTTATATGAAACCACAGTTGCTCTGAATGAGTTAACTTTTCTAAAACAGGGAGGTCCTGACACCTCATTTTTTTTATCGTATTTCCAGGCCATTCTTTATCCATCAATATAAGCCTTCTTGTATGGCAGAGGTAATTCCAGCTAATCTAACTATTTGCTGTATATGGCATGTAACTGCCTGAGTGTGTTGTAGGTAAAGGCTTGTAATCTGATCTGTGGCCACCTCCTCTAAACAACTGAATCTTGCTGACCTTTGACTTCACTGTTTTGATTAATTTCTTCCTGAGTAAGTACAGAGGCATATGTTTCTAGAATACCTCAGAGCCTCATAAAGAGATCTCTGGAATTTATGCGTGTCACAATCTAGAAGGTAAAAGGAAGACCTTTCAGTAGATAAAGATATTCCCCTAAAACTGGGAGGGGTAGTATGCTCAGGACTTTCCTGGGAAAGCTTAGAAGCAGTATTTCTGGGAGAAAGCATAACAGTTTCATAAACAATTTCCCATGAATCCAATATCACCAAATTTACAAATATTAAAATCTACCCAGGCATGCAACATGCAGAGAAAAAAACGGACCATCATGCAGCTCGGTGTTGTTGGATCTTTGTCATTCAGCTGTGCTGTCTTTTTGAATTTTGCTATTTCCATTGGATATGTCTGTGTCACTCGTGTTTATGCAGTAATCACTTTGTCCATTGAGTCTTCTCTCCAATGTGAATTTGTATGGTCTGTTTAGTTCATGGTCAAATGTCACAACTATTTGAACTGACCAACAAGTGTGAAGAATGCCCTGTGAAGAGCTGGTTCCACCTAGATAGTGTTTGGAGTTTGATAAGTTCCAAAACACCCCATGGGTATCCTTATTGTTTTGTTCCTGAAGCTTTCTAGGCCCAGTACCTCGACTTCAGAATATTATTCTTAGAAATTCAACTTTGGATTACCACTTGTAATGGAGAGATGGTTACACAATATATAGGTTTACTGGGCTTTGTACTTATCTAAATAAAATGTATCTTTGTAAATAAAAACTTTTCAAAGAATTGCCATGCTTATCAAGCCATAGACAAGATGAAGATGAATACAAACAAGGTAACCTCAATACACACCAATCTGTGCAAGCTTCATTCTGTAGTAAAGAACTTTAACCCTGCCCTTCCATATTTTGACTTGAATATGATGAATATCTGTGGAGATAAAGGGAAAAATGCATGGATTCCAGAGAATGGGAAGGGGCTGGATCTCATGAAATAATTGGGAGCATGAGGGTAGGGGAGAGTGTGCTGGCAGAATGAAAGGAGGAAATGAGGAGGGGAGAGGGGAAATGGAGGAGCAGAAGGGTTGTGTCAGGGGAAGAATAGAGGAGAGCAGGATGGTTGATAACATAACAAAGGGAGACATTGTAGGTCTGAGGAAAGATCTGGCACTTGAGAGATTTCTAGAGATCTACAAGGATAACACCAACTGACAATCTAGGTAATGGTGGAGAGGCTATCCTAAATGCCCTTCTCCTGTAATGAGACTGATGACTACTTTTTATGCCATCCTAGAGCCCCCATCCAGTGGCTGATGGAAGCAGAGGCAGACACCCACAGATATATACTGAACTGAACTCTAGTACCCAGTTGCAGAGAGGGAGGAATGAAGATCAAAGGGTTTGGGACCAGGCTGGTGAAACCATCAAAAACAGCTGGCCTGAACAAGAGGGAGCAAATGGACCCCAGACTGATGTCTGGGAGGCCAGCTCAGGACTAATGCAGACCCCTGAATGTGGATGTCAATGTGGAGGCCTCGACACTCTGTGGGTCCCCTGGTAGTGGATCAATATTTTTTCCTGGTGTAAGAGGGGACTTTGAGAGCCTATCCCATGTGAATGGATGCTCTCTTGGCTTGGACACATGGGGGAGGCCTAGGCCATGACCAGGATGATGTGGTGGACTTTGGGGAGCCCCCATGGAGGGCCTAGCCCTTCCTGGGGAGTGGAGGGTGTGGGGTTGGGGACTGATGGGGGTTTGGGGGGGACGGAGAGGGAGAAGGAATTGAGATGTGAAACAAGCTTGTTCCTAATTGAACTAATAAAAAAAGAATTAATGAGAAAAAAGATAAAGGAGCTATGATGCAAAACAATGTTAACACTGCTATTTATATGGATATATGATATATACCCAACTGAAGAGCTTTAAGAAATCATACTAATGAGAAGCCCATGTCATATCATGTTGGAATCATATGAAAGGTATCATATTTTAGTGTCTTTGACATTACTTGGCAAAGTAAAGCAGCTATCAAAATATTTCTCAAATTGTAGGTAGGTTTCATAAGCATCTCAGCAACACATACCATGGGTTAGCAGCAATTTACTTAACCGATGACCTGTCAAATGCCTGAAATTATGTAAACAAACAAAGTGAGATTATTGACTTGCTATACCAACATGGACCTGGAGAAGCAGAGCTGATCTTCTATAAGATGGATATCTTGAAGCTGACAGACACCTTTTAAGCACTACCCTTATAAGATATGACACATCATGTGCTTCAGGATCTCAAGAGGCTAAAACATACACTCTAACCATGAAAGAAATTGGTGAAAGAAATTGGGAGGATGGTGTGATCAATTTTCATGATAATCCTGAAAAATGCGTAACTGAGCCGTGTTTCACAGAGTTGATCAAGAGATGCTAAAGTGCATAGCCTGTGGTGAGCAGCTGAAGCCACAGACCAGTAGGTCAAGGTGAACCCACATGAAAAAGATTATGAGTTCTCAAGAAAATCCAGGTTATTCCTCTGGTTATTCTCAAAATGAAGGCTTCTCCTGAGTTAACAGAATTGCCACATTGGCCTGGGAAGTATGAACAAGGCATCAGGAACTGCCATGATGGTTCCACATTCAGAAATTCAGTTTTGTTTAAATAACTTTAGTTCCATGTGCTTACATGTGGCGTCCACCCTTGACCAGCAAGAAAGACGCCACACCGAGGAATCTTCTTCAAACACAGTTTAATCGGGAACCTCTTTGCTTTGTACAATGTATAATGGAGGCGGCGGCGGCGGCCCCGGGCCGAGGGAGACGGGGCCTGATATAGTCTACATCTACCAATCACCTAACCCTACGTGGCGCGCCAGGATAGGTTGTCTCCAAGCAGAATTAAGAGGATACATGACCTTTGCCTTATTTGGAGTTGTTTACCACAGAGAGCGCTCGCCGTCGGGCTGGCGGAAGGCGGAAACCGGCGCCATCTTTTGGGTGCGGTTTTCTGCAGCTCCCTACACTTACAGAAAACCATTCTCTGTGTAAAGAATGAAAAGAAAAATCAAGCTTCAGAGTTATGGGTTTATTTATCCTCACATTAATTTTATTATTACAATAATTTTGAATATACTTGTACCTTTGAATATCATTGAACCTTCTGAAATGTCTACTGAAAAGCAACAAACAAAGAGGAAGACAGACAGAAGCCTGACCCTGCTGCCTCACTTACCTCCTCGCCACTTTGTCTGAAACAAAGCCTCATTTACTAGTGAGGAGTCTACTACACTGACTGCCCTCCGCAGTGGCTATTCTTTATCGGTTAATGTTTGGCATATCTTATGTTAAGAAGGTAGATAATTTCTGTTCTTTGCTTTTTAAATGTGATGTTTAATAAACAACAACCACATAAATGTCTGCTACTCTCTAAGGGGAGTTATCTTACAACTGTCACTTTGTGAAATTTGGGTGTTTTTCTATATTATTGATGATTTCAAGCAATGCCTTATTTCTCTCCCCTCTTTAAATTGAACATCATGCTGACAGATATTTATTTCCATTCATGACTTTAACCTAGAACCTCTCATAAGTTTGGCTTTTATTGTCTGTAACTGATTCTGTTGATTACCTCACTGTACAACAATTCAAGCAACAATTCCCAGATACAAGCTCAATTTCATTGTGTGTCAAAAGCAGATACCATTTGCTCACCAGCCTCTCTGCCATATTTCAGTCTCTTATTCGCATTTTGCATTATCAAAAATGGATCCATTAGTATGGTGGCTACTTTTGTGACACCTCCAGATTATTATCGTCATCCCATGTTTGCACTGTCATCCTTAGACTTACTTTTTCATAGGCTAATGATGGATGAAAAAGTATTAATCTTAGTTTAAGCCAACATAGCAATATTCCTCTTAAAAAAAACAGTGACAACAACAGAAACCCAAACATTTTCTGTTCTTTTTCTCTTTCTTCCCTGTCATACACCTCTTCATCTCTATCCCTTCATGTATCAGACAAAATATTGCATCCTACTAAGTAAATCTTGGTGTCTTTTAAAACTACATTGAACCATTAATAACTTTCATGGAATTTAAAAATCATTTCCCTATAATATCTATATCAGTGTTTTATATAATTTTTTGATAAATTCTGCCAAGATATAAGTTTTCATCCAAAATACCTGTATCTGTCTTCTTCACAGTTTTTTACCAAGATACGGAGAAAGATTTGAATGTATACCACATTGTATCTGATTTCCAATATTGCTAATCATGTGCTAGGCAGTCATATCAAATGGGTGAAATAATTTTTTAACAAATTTAACAATTAGGCAGGTTCAAAGACTATTTTTAGTATATCAAAATGAATGCAATACTGAGTAATATAATATAGGTGGAATAAACATTTAGCTAACAAAATGTATATTTAGGTATTATAGATTTATGAAAAATTGATATTTATCTAAAGCTATTGTAACATTTATTTGACATATTATTTGAAGTTTTTTGTCTAGGAGTAGAAAAATACATCATCAATCTATACACAGCTAAGAAAGTTAAAAAATTATTAGAGGAAAGCTGAAAAATTCAATTTAGGAAAGAAAAGATATTCCTAATAGAAAAGCTGATACGGGCTTATGATAATTCTTGCTGAGTAATGTTTTTGACCAGATGCTCATTAATCCAGAGCATTTGCAATGACATTCTGAGTCCATTATTTCTAATATATAGCTTTATCCCACAGAACATGCTCTGGAATGGGATCAAAAGAAAACCTGCAAAGTTAGCATCTGTAGAGTTCTATTAAAATCTGTTAAAATTTCTACTGTCACCAATGTTGCCTTAATATCTATCCTAGTCATCCATAGGAACATTTCAAGGGTATACATTTTATATTTTTCATTCCTGTTTTAGACTTATGACAATGACTGAATATTTAATTTTCTCATTAATTATGAAGCATGCAATGAATACTTTCTGATAAAAAATAGGAATGCATCCTATATTTTGAAGAATCTATAAACGTAGACTGTAAATAGCTTTGTTGTTAAATTATCACTTAGCTCACTTAGCTGTTATTTAATATTCTGATATCACTCAAAAAGTCCTAAATTTCAGAGACAAAACTAAGGGAACTAAAATAAAACTGGCAATTTTCCTAATTAACACAGCAAGCAAGTTGTCTCACTTCAGCATGTGGTGGGTAATTGTACACAAAGTACACAAGGCCTGCTAAGGCTGATGACATTAATTTGATTACTGGTTATTATCACTAGGAATATCATTGCATTCCTAAATTAGCTGAATTATGATTACTCCTGCCTGATAACCTTGGGAGTTGCTTAAAAGTTCTTTGTAAGGTGTTTAAAATTTTTCTTCATTCTTGAGAATTTCCTATGTGTTTTGTCCCATTTACTCCCTTCAGCTCTCCCATGTCTACCTCAACATCTCACTCTTTCTCATAACATCATGTTCTTTCTTTTTAAAGAGCTAACTAAGTAAAATTTAGGCTATTCCCCATGCATGGTGTAGCCCATTTCCTGGAAATTGGCACCACACCAGTAGCCATATCTTCAGAAAAGAGTGATTTTTCTCTTCTCTAGCAAGTATTAATTGCCAGTAGCTTTACAGCAAGGATAAGGATGATCCATACCATCTATACTGGGATTTTAATTGGTCTCCTCTTATATTAGTCATATGCAGGTAATCTGAGCTGCTATGAACACATGATATTGATAGCTGCTTCAAGTCCAAAAGATGAAATTTTGTAGTTCTCTTTGCTATCCTCCAGGTCATTCACTTTTCGAAATGTTCTCTGAGCCTTGTTATGGTAGAGTTAAAGCAAATGCCCCATTTACAGCTAAGCACTGTTTCTCCAGCTCTCAGCTTTCTGACTAGTTATGTATCTCATCTTTGACAAAAGTTTAAACCTGCTCAGGTACATTGTGGTCACACAAAGAATTATTTACAAGAAAGCAGTATTTTCTTTGTTAACATTATCTTACTATAGCATCTATTTCAATGTTGAAATAGAACATTGAGAGTTATTTGTTAAGAGTGTAACTAGATCAGTGATATAAAATCTTGACAATCTTCTTTCAAGTGTAGAATAATTATGAGACAGTTATCTTGTCCCACATTTCATATTTATTTCTTCCTCAGAATAAAAAAATGTTTTTTAATTAAATTAAAATGGACAGACTTCTGGTGCTTAATTGTTTTATATGTTTTGGACAAATAATATGCACAAGATAATGTCCTAAATGCTTTGTGAATATTGACTGATAATATTTACTATAACACTCAGAAATAAGGTGTTGCCTTTCTTCATTTTCACCAAAAGAAAATTGAGGTATGGAAGTAGCTTGCAATATCTATGATGTTACAGTCTGGCAAATGCCAAGGACATGACAGGAAGCTATATTTAGAAATACCTCCTAGTTCTGCAGTTTTACTTGTGCTTGATAGTTGTTTATTGGGAGAGTACTGTTTCCTTGACATACATTTCCAACATTTCAAGAATATATTTAATTATTTGGTTATCTTTAGAGGTGCTTGTTATTATGCATTAGGATTTAGATGTGTCTAATGATATTGGATGTAACAAATATAAATGACATTATGGCCACAAAGTTCATTGGTGGATGAGGTACTCTGCATGAGGTAAAGGCAGTTCACTGGGTGCTGAAGTGTGACTCATTCTAGCTCACTGAGACCCTGTTGTGTTGTGAGCTGAGTACCTTGATTTCTAGTGCTCAGGCACTTTAATCCACAGCTTTATGTTAAATTTCAGTTACTACTAGTGTTATCAATATAATGATTATCATATCTACACTCCTACTGCTCTTTCACCATAAATTGTCTACTTCCTGAAGGGATGTTACTCAGTTTATAATTAATCATAGGATAGTGTCAGTAATTACTATCACTGTGATTTGCACAAGCAAAGAAGAAAAGAAAGTGACAAAAATAAAGAAAATGAGAAAAGACAATCTGAAAAAAATTGACCTAATTGTCAATTCCCAGTGTATAACATATGAATGTACATTTTATTTTCTTTAATTTTAACAGCAATACAATTTTAATTTTAACATTTTTCGGAGAGGGCTTAATTCCAGAAACTATAGAGTTTCCTGATTCCTTCCTCTTCCCCCAGTGCTAGACACTGACCACTGGATGACATAAATACTAAGCAAGATCTCCACTAATGAACTGTATCTCTAACCCTCTTTATACTTAGTAAATTTTAAATTAAAATAGACTTTTATGCAATGTATTCTGATTAGAGTTTCTCCTTCCCCAACTCTTTTCAGATCTCTGCAACCTAACCCCACCCAGATCTGTACCCTTTCTCTCATCTAAAAAACAAAAAACAAAAAAAAGCCATCTAAAACTAATAAAACAAAATAAGGTAAAAACAAACAAACCAGAATAAGATAAAACAAACAGAAATAAAAGAAAAGAGACAAAGGTAAAGCTCAGGAAACATATACAGATACAGACATACACACATTTGTATATTCAGAACACCCATAAAAACAAAATCAGTGACCACAATATATGAGCAAAATAGCTGTAACTTAGAAATAAATGACCAGTCAAAGCATTGTGAGACAAAACACTCCAAAAACACCATTAAATTAATTTTCTATTAGCCATTTTCTTTTGTTCACAGGGTCTGCTGTTAAGTGTGGTTAGTATACATAATAGAACTTCACTGGAGAAAACTAACTTTTCCTAGTGAGGCTATTCATTCATGACAGCTTCTGGGTTAGGGATAGTTGATTGTGTCTACTTCCCCTCTCAGCAGAGGGACCCCATCTGGCTTAGACCTGTGCAGGTCCTGTGTGGGCTGCTTAGGTCTCTGTGAGTTCGTTTATATTTCAGTCCTGTTGTGTTTAGAAAGCCTTGCTTCCTTGGTGTCTTCCATCCTCACTGGCTCTTATAATCTTTCTGCCTCCCCTTTACAGAGTTCACTGAACCCTCAGGGACAGATTTTATGGGGATATCTCATTTAAAACGGGGTGTTCCAGTTCTCTTATTCTGACTATTGTCCAGTTGTGGATCTATATTTGTTTCCAATTACTGAAGAAGGAAACTTCTCTGATGATGGCTGAGGAAGACACTGATATATGAGTACAGCAAAATTTCATTAGGAGTCATTTATTGCTTTATTTCTTTAGCAGAACAGTTGTATGTGGTGTTCCTCTAAGTCAATGACCTGTCTTGTCTCTGGTTCTTGGCATCCTGAGCTGCATCAGCCATTGGTTTCATCTCAAGGAGTGAGCCTTAATTCTAATTAGATAGTGGTTGTATATTCTCACACCTTTTATGCCACCATTGCAAGTGTATCTTGCAGACCTGTCACAATCTTTCTCCTCTGATAGTGTGCAGAGTGTCCTGTACAACCAGTTAGTATTGGTAAGGGATCTAGATAGGTACTAGCTCAACTTCTCTGTGTTTATTAAGTTATATATGAGTTTTCTTCAGCTATAAGCACTCTAACATCCATTGTGGAGAGAAACTTGGGAATATTCTTGGTCGGTGTGTCCATGGGGAGGGACCCTGTGGTCAAAAACCTGATTAGTTGTAACTCTACCCTGGCATTGAGGTCCATTTGGTGGTGAGAGATGTCTAATTGAGTCTTTGTTTACCTGGTTATTTAGTAATCCCAATTTAGATTTCTTTCATATAAATGTATGTTTTAAAAAGCTTCTAGTGTATTCGATTTTCATACCACCCCTTAAATGGTGCTTAGTTTTAGCTGAACATCCCCATTTTCTGTTCCTTACTCCCTTATTTCTTCTGCCTCTGTGTTTTAGCATTCTATTTCAATTTACCTCACCTTATCTATGTATAATTCTTGTCAAAATTATTTCTACATGTTTCCTGAGATGTGGGCAAATTTTGTGTTGGCATTTGTACTGTCAGTGTGAAAGGTTGCCTAATTTCACCTGGTCTTGGGACATATTGATGCTGTCATCCAAAATAAGCTAGCTGGGTGTTCTGCAGTTTCGTAGTAGTCACAAAAGCACTTTATCATTTTAATTTATACTTCATTAAATTAGAACAATAAATAGTTAAGCCTTCTCTTTCTGGTATTTATTTATTTATTTCAAATTGAATAAAATCTCATATGAATTGGAATGGCAGTGCAATTTGTTGTTCATTTACACAACACATCTGAGCATGTAGTAATTTCAGTTAATTGTTTGCTTCCACTGAGAGGGAAATAAGGCTCTGAATCCATTGTTACTGATCAATGTTGTTTCTTTTGAAAACACAAACTTTGCATGACTTGAATGAATGAGGACTAATAATCAGTCATCTTTATTGTGCTTTTGGATTTGAAATGGAATAACCATGGATTCCATAACTGGTTCTGTGTGTCTGAAACTTTATGTATCACAAATGAATTCCTTGTAAAACTATATATCATAAATATACCTGAAACTAAAATAGAAAAGAGTTACTCTGCCTATCTATCTATCATATATCTATCTGTCTATCTATCTATCCCTATCATCTATTATCTGTCTACCTATTTATCTATCATCTAATTTTAAACTTAAATCTACTTTCATATTTGTGATGAACACACATATTATATACATAAACAATTATCACTTATGTTTATAATTACTTTTAGATTAAAACCTTCCAGGAAATAATTAAGGAAATGCTCATTGAAAAGAGGAACTGAACATGAATGGGACAGTTTAACTTGTTGATGGGGGATGTCCTTTTGTGTATATGTTTCTCTTATTGGCTAATGGAAAAATAACTGTTTGGCCAATAACCAGGCAGGAAAGTTAGATGAGGCAATGATAGTAAGGAGTGTAGAGGCAGAGAGAGGCAGAAAGGGATGCCATGCTACCCAAGGAGTAACATGCTGGATTATGGGTAAGCCACAGCCTCATAGCAATACCTAGATTAATAGAAATGTGTTAATAATTAAGACAGAGCTAGCCAATAAGAAGCCCTAGCCATTGGCCAACCCATAATAATTAATATAGTGTCTGTGTGCTTATTTGGGCTGAAGGGTGCCAGGACCTGGCAGGATCTTGTGGAACAGACACCTCCATCTTCATCTCTTTGCTACTCATGTTTTATAAACATGAGTTATATCATTAAAGAATAGGGAATTGCTCTTTTCTACATTTGGAGGATTTTTAAAGCTACAGGATGTTGCTGTAGACATCCTGTATATGTGTGGTTGTTTGTTTCCACCAATAATATATATATATTATTGTGTTAATAATTAAGACAGAGCTAGCCTGTCTTAATATATATATAATATTATATATATATTAATTATATATATTAATTATATATATATATAATATATATATATATATATATTATATGTGTGTGCTGTATTTACATCATTGTTTCTCCTTCCATTTCCTCCCATGCCACTCTTTCTCAAATTAATATTGTTACATATGTATGTATATAAATTTATGAATAAAACCTGCTGGGATCACTTAATTTGGTTCATATGTGCATGACTTAACGGTTGATCCTTTGAGATTGGCTAGCCTATCACACCTGATATATGGTTCATCCCCACAGAATATCGATTCTCCTTTCCAAGGTACTATTAAATGCCTATAGTTATAATTCTAGGAATGAAGTCTTATGAGGATTTCCCTATATGGGTTAGTTTGCCAGTGGTGTCTTGTTTAGACATTTGCATTGTTGAGTTCAGCTTTCCTGTCACATATATAAGACTACTACCTCAAAACTGACATCCTGTCTTGGTCCTCTGTATGTTAAAATCTTTCCAACACTTCTTCCACAATATTTTCTGAACCTTAAGTATACTGGTCCTATTATAAATGTTATTAATTGCACTGGGTACCCCACAATCAGGTGTCCTTTCCATTTTGACCAATAATAGCATACTCTAATGACTACTGCCTGCTGAACAAAGAAGTATTTTATTCTTAATTCATAGGTTAAGTGTTTAAACATCCAGTCTATTGATTTCTGATAAGTGTATTTATTTTCTATTGTGGTTGTAACAAATTACTACAAATGTAGTAGCATGGAACAATTAAAATTCACATCCCATTTCTGTATTACATAAGTCCATGCTACTTGGTGAGAATCCAGGTATTGGTAGAAATAGTATCCTGCTGGAGGCTCTACAGGAGACTGCAGTGAGAGAATGGTAGAGGTCAGTTACAGATTTTAAATGCTGATGCTGAGCATTAGACTCAATGCCTCAGAAGACTTTGTTCTGTCTGTGATTGTGCCCATCTTTCATGATGAATAGTCAATAACTTTACAGGGATGAAAATACACAAATCATTCTGAATTGAAAATTTCATCTGATTATGCAAATCTGATATACTCTTCATCGGTTTCTTAAATAGAACTAGATATTTGGGAGTGCATTGGACATGGGAGTAGCAGCTACCTACTGAAAGGTGGATATTCTTGTGAAATAATGAAGCAATTGTAATTTTCTTCATTTTTTCATTAAAAATTACTGCATTGTGCATACTGATTTTAGAGTGAAACTAGAATTTTAAAATAAGAACATAAGGAATATTATTGTCAATTGTTTTGGTGACAGTTTAATGAACAACTTATTGTTTGAAGCAGATGTTCCCTATTTCTATTTCAGTCCAATTAAATGATAATAAATATCCTAAGTATAAAATTGCATGAAAAAGTATCAGAAATATTCCCACAGTAAGCATGCTAAAGATAAAGGTTTAGTTTTAGCAAATAAGACTTTTCCATTTGGATTCTGTCTTTGTTGACAATGATGAATTTAACTTAGTAGCTTTTGTCTTCACAAATCTACAGTTTATATTTATAACCAGCTCTAGTGTTTGTGACAAAATGCAATAATTGTTTAATATTCCCTTAGTGCTACTAAACATATGGCATGTTGAATACACTGTTGATTTTTTCTGTGACACTGGTTCTATTTTTTAACATATTTTCTCAACATGATTATTTTAAGTTTTGCTCTAGCTTTAGTGATGAGATTAACCAGTTAGATGAAAAAAGAGAATCAGTTGTCATCTGTGTTTTATCTAAGCTTGAAATGAACACATGGCAACTTCATGTGTATGAAGTTACTAGATCTGAACCATGGTTGATGCAACATGACTACAAAATTAGAGCCTTATATTGTGTTTGTTTTCCACTCACATCAGCTAGTCTCATATTTAGATACTGAATTTCTTGCCTAAAATAAATATTTGTATTTCAAACACTGAGACTATTTAATTGGGTTATATATTACAATTTTTAAAAAGTGTGAATTAAAAGTATCATCTAAGCACTGAGTAGTAAATATACTATGCTAAAACCATCCCTCAATCAAAAACTTATAAAAATTACTTTAAACTGAAATGTTTCAAGCTGTTGTCATTGGTAAATCTCTAACATTCTACTCTCCAATGGTGAAAATTCTTAAGAGATATCAGACTGTTACGTCTTACAATAGAAAAATCAATACAGTAAGAAAATTAAATTTTACTAATAGCCTTTAGGCAAAATGCAATGTTAAAGTGCATTTTAGCTTCCCATGTGGTTCACAGGCAAAGGAAGAAATGGCATCTGGTTAGCTGCCAGCTGTAAATATTTTCTTCCTTCTTAGAAGCCAGCAGAATTGCCTATGAACTGAACTGATTCTTAATGCATTTTTCGCTGATTACTTAATAATGTGAAAATAACTATCCAAATCTGGTCATTTGACAGGTCAGAAGGTTGTTGTACTTTTAATTAATTATTTTTCTAGGGCTGCAAAAATGTCTCAATGAGTCAAGATGCTTGGGGAACAAATCCAGTCTAATATCATTTGTTGAGTCCCCAGTGGAAAGAGAGAATTGATTCTTACAAATTGACATCCAAACTCACACTATGGCATATACACACATACCCTCCAACAAACAAACAACCAAATAATCACATGTAATAAGAAAAAAATAAAGTCAACCCAATAAGAATCCTCTTCATAATTAATGAGAATTTTGCCCATGGACCACAGAAGAGATGTAAGAATAATAAAAAAAAAATTCTGCAAAGTATACATGATATTTGAATCATAAGGATAGAAAGGATGGGGATCAGGAAAAGAAAAGGTATATGCCAAGAGGGATGATATAGGAATATATCATGTAGAAAAAAATAAATTATGTCCTGTATGAGGGTGTGTCATTGCAATAAGTAGTCAATTTCTTTTGTTAGGAGACAGACACAACCAACCGGAATGAAACTTAGTATTTGACTCATCTTCAAAGTGTTATAATGTAACATGAGTTCTAATAGATCTTAATTATAAAAGCCCAGAGTCAGACATTAGAGGTTGAAAGCTGAAATATCAGAGAAGCAAAGCAGCCAGTCACTAGAGCTCTTACCTCTACAAAGTCCTCAGAATGAAAATTGAACCACTTCCAGTCTCCTTTTGCCTATATTCCTCTCTCTGCCCAGACATCTTACTTCCTTTATGTCTGTACAGAAGTCCAGACTTCTTTGGTTATCCCCTGGCTATCTCTGCCCTCTGATTTTCAGGCAAGCTTTATTTGTTAGAGTATAAACAAGATATCACCACATTTTTCCTTTTTGTCTAAAAATATAAAAAGATTATAACTAATATAAGCAAAAAATACACACAATAAGTACAATAATTATATGCCACATATAAGGCAATAAATACATCAACAATGTCTAGTACATTAGCAATTTACAAATTGAGAGAAAATACTGTATCCTATCTTAGTGAGTCCAAAATGTTGTACTTAATTCACTATTTTAAATTGCATTACCAAAACAATCTTTTTATATCCCTCAACTTTATACATGTTACATTTCTTTAGTGAATTTATTTTCTGAGACTGGTAACAAGGAAAACTGTAACTATAAAGTCTTCAACTCCATCAGAAACCAAAAGGAAATAATACTACCTATGTAAGGAGGAAGTATAAACTAGTAAACTTCAAAAAGTTTGAGAAATGATAGAAACAGCTGACTGCCTGGACAGTTACCCAAGATTCTTTTAAAAATTTGGGACATCCATCTTCAGCCTTCAGGCCTAGCATATCTGACAAACATTTCCATGAAGAAAGATATTCTTAAGGGCTGTCCTACCTTCTCTTGGCAAAGTTTAGCAGTCCTTTCTTGTCTATCCTGATTGTTCAATTTGGACAGCATACTGTCAGCAGTCAAGGCAAGAGTTCTTTATTGCCTAGTGGCCAATCTTTGTCTCAAAAAAGTAAATTTCATATGTACTTTCTTTGATTAACATCATCTTCTCTGAAGTAGATTAGTGCTGACAGGGGCAGACATATCTCATTTCCATAAAAAAGAAAAGAACCTGTGTTATTAAAATATCTTAAATGCCATATTCTGTAGATCTCTAAAGTATCTGAAGACAAGTTGTCTATCTAAAATATATCTTTGACCTAGAAAACATACCTAATATGATTCGATTGTAGTACATGAATAATTACTAACCTGACTTTTTTATTATCCTAAGTAGTTGATAATAAAACTTTCAAGGGATGAAAATTTGCATTACATTTTTAAATGAGTTGCATAGATACAATACCTTCAACAAGATAAAAATGTGTTTATAGTATGTATTGATGTAACTAATCTCAACTTTGAGTCAATATACAAAAATTCCAAACCAATTTAAAATATTTAAAACTAGTACTTGCACTTTGGTATTAAAAGTAGATTCAATAGTCCACCTTTAATCCTATTTCTGTATCTCTTTTCTTTTCAGAGTAGATTCAATAATCTACCCCTTTTCTCCTATTATACCTATATCTTCTTTTTTTTTTTTCAAAGCAAGAACTCTGAATCTAATCTCCTTTGTTGTTGCACAAAAAACAAAAACCCAGAGACTGATATTAGGGTTCAACCTCCAAGCTGAAGACGAGAAAACAAAGAAGCTGGCCAATAGTTCTTAATTCTACCTCAGACTGAAAGGTGATCCTGCCTCCCCAAGTGCAACCCCATACTGTTATTCACTCCTTAACTTGGCTGGAGAATCCTGAGACTATGTCAGAAAATACAGTCTGAGACCCTGGACTCCTGTATTTTATATATTTCTCTAAGACTTGTATTAAAGCCATCTGGTCCCAGGGGAATGATACCATATTTGTCTGAGCTCTTTCTCTTTAGGACTGGATCAATTTTGAGTAGCTCTGTATGGATGGCCTTGAACTAACAGAGATCTGTCTACCTTTACTTCCCAAGTGATGGGATTGTAGGTGTGTACCATCACCACCTGATCTCTATAGCTTGTGGCTGATTTTGCTTTCTGAATCCTCAATCAAGCTTTAATAAATAATAAATAATAAATAATGCATCACCACACTTGGTTCAACATTTTTTTCTATAACACATGGCATGACCAAAAACCACCAACCCCACCTCTTGGGAATGTGAATCTCATATTCATAAATTTACCTCCTGCTGTCTGGTAGTGATGGCATATTTAGGAGATCATGAAAAGAAAAATTTGGATTAAATGTCAACTCCTGTGAGAAGTACATGTATCAATTGTTGTCAAGTCTCTGCATAAAGAGAATGTGCAGGGTTTGTCTCAAGTCCTGGCTAGAGTGGTCTGTGAGTCAGGATCATCTTAGCTAGCCATGTCAAAATTATTCTGAACAGTTTGAAGTGAAAAGCTGATCTTTGTGTGGCGTTTTTCAGCTTAGTGGAATTGTCACAATTCTGATGGAATTGTCATTGTGGGGCCCCATCAACATTTTGGAAACTTCAAAGGTCACTGTTAGGTATAATCACTGTTCACTGCAGACAACTTAAATGTAAATCTCATATGCAGCTGATCTCAATGAAGTTAAAGATCAATATTTGTTATGTACATCCTGAGTAAAAAAACCTTAGTTCATTCTTACCTGATAGAGACTCAAATACGAAAATCATGTACAAGAGGCTAGATGAAGACTTTACCTAGAATTCATTAGTACTCTATATGGTCACTAATATGAAAAACTTTTAATATATATTATAAATTTTTAGATAATATTTATCCCTCACCAAAAGCTAAAATGAGTCAAAATAAAACCAAAGGATTATGAGATAAGTGGAAATACAATAGTTCCTTAATTTTTTCTTCTGTCCTACAGCAGGTGGATCTTCTGAAATGAGACAGATTTTCAATTTTAAATGCTTGGATTTAGAAAAGGAGAGAGTAACACTCCAACTCCAATACCAGCTTTAAATTTTAATTTGATTGGAACTACAAAATGACCAATTGCATTACATGTCTGTAGAGAAAAGCAGAAATAAACATTTGGGAAAATTTATGAATTTTCATCCCATTGGAGATGTGTTACCTCAGTAGGCCAATTTTATCTTTTTCTTGGGACATTTTTGTCTGGGTGATTTGTTCTTTCTTTTGTCATATGCCTTATTTGTCCAGTGGTCCTCAGAGTTTTTAGCTGGAGGCTCTCATTCTCCTTCATGGGTACTGACCTTACCTTTAAGGGCCTAATTATCCTTTCCATTGCCCACTACTGTTTTCAAAATCCAGAGATTAAATTATTATTTATCTAGTTTATGAATCTGATATCATTCTATTTATGGCTGAAGTCTGCCTTTGTAAGAAATTCATGAAGTCTTCCTTTGGGCCTTGTATAACTTTAGTAAATGACTCAATTTTCTTTACTACTTCTCCAATTCTATTCCAGGCATTCAAAGATGATGTACAACATGAAGTCAGGGTGTGGTCATTGTATAGAGCTTGCCTTCTACATCAGCATAATCTCCCTCTCCAAGAAGTTATTCTGCGGAAATCTCAATACCTATAGCCCTTCTTCATTGTTAAGTGGTCTTAGCCTCCTCTTCCACTGTAATTGAGGACCAGGCCCCAAAACTCTTCAACCAAGAATCTTCAGTATCTATGGATAATTCTAAGTTGGCCATGAGTTTAACATTGCCTTCACAAAAGGTGAACATTTTCCTAGTGCCAGATTTCTCCCTAAACCTATAATGGCTCCCTCTATTCTTCTCCCAACTCAATCTTTCTGGTTTACTCACCAAAACAGGATAGATATGGAGTATCTTCTCTGAATTTCTAAATTGTTAATAGACTAGACATTGTTATTGTATTTATTAACCTGCATATATTATATAGTTATTTTACTTATTGCATATAGTTTTTCCTGTATTAGTTATAACTTTTTTATTTTTAGGCAAAAAAGGGGACATGTGGTGATATATTGTTTATACTCTAACAAATCTTGCCAGAAGATCAGAGGGAAGAGCTACCCACTAGCTAACCATAGAGGTCTGGAGGTATATACAGACAGACAAGAAGTGAGATGGCTGGGCAGAGCGAGGAATATAGATGGGAGCAGACAAGAACTCAGTCTCTTTTCAGTCTGAGAATTTTTTAGAGGTAAGAGCTCTGGTGACTAGCTGCTGTGCTTCATTGATCATTTCGCTTTAAACCCCCAATATCCAACTCTTGGCTTTTGTTATGAAGATCTATTAGAACTTGTGTTACATTGTAATGTCAACCTCTGCTTAATTGACATGGAAAATGTGTATGATTAGTTTCTAGATTATGATCAAAACCATTCCTGCCTTCCTACTATAGTGACTTTAAATTTCATTTGCCAGCCTATTAATATGAAATGAAGAGATGGAACACATTACTCTTTCAAATTTATTTCTTTTTTTCATTCATTTATTTAGCTCATAATAAAGGCATGCACAATTATGATACACAATACAGTATGTTCACAATGGCATGGATAAATTAAACCAATTAACATGTTATATCACACATATTCATCATTTTTGTTTTGAGAACACTTAAAGTATACTATCTCACAACTTTTAAAATATAGCATATTGTTATCAACCATATTTATCATGCTCTCAGTAGACCTCAAGACTTCACAGAGTCCATGCCTCTTGTCCAACTGCAGTTTTATATCCTTAAAACAATCGTTTCCTCATTGTTAAAAGACCCACATTGAAGCCTAATAGCCACAATTCTGCTCTCTGTTCCCATAAGTTCATCATTTCTAGGTTACACATAAAATTGAAATTGTGTGACATTTGTCATCCAGTGTGTCACTTATTCTTTTTTTTGGCAAGCATATAACTTTACTACTTACTAAAGATGAAATCAAATTTGCATGCACAGGTGAGCACTCTCTGAAACACCTTGGATTCATCACATATTTGAGTTTCAATTAGCATATATATATATATATATTTGGCAATATGTTATGCATCAATAGCAGCAACAGCTCTTTAGAAAAACTAATTAAATCTTTATGGTAGAGAGTTTTCAAAAAAAAAAAAAACATGGTAGATTAGCCAGACCCAAGTCCATACAATAGAATGAACTCCTACAAGGTTAAAACAGCCTTTCTGAACCTGTGGAGCTTCACACAGGATTTAGTACATTCACCATAAAATATATTTTTGTGCCCTTATCCACAATAAAAATGCAAAACATTTGACAGTGTTAAAATTATAAAAACAATTACCTTTATATTATCTTTCTGATATATGTATCTATGTCCTGCATTTTATCTTTTGTATTATCTATCATCTAATATTTAGCCTTTTACCTTCTCTGTTTTTCATTTATACTGTACCTTTGTGTCTGTATATAATAGACTAAGACACACACACTTAATTACAATAAAATAAGATACTCATGTTAGGGAGAAATTGCAATTTTTCCTTCTGATATTCTGTCATCACTCATACACATTCTAATTTCATCTTTTTGCCTGCAAAATTTGTAATTTCAGAATTAAGAAATTGCTACCTATAATTCAGACAATAGGCTAGTGCCAAGAATTTACAAAAATTTGCCAATCAACGAATGGTCTATGATATAAGGAAATAATTTTCAAAACAAGAAACATGATGATGTATAACTATTTTACAAATTGTTCAGTTTCCCTAGCCACCAGAGAAATACAAATCAAAAGTATATTGATATGCAACTTCACCACAGTTAGAAGGGCTATTATAAAAATTATGGCAACAAATGTTGGAGAGAGTGTGGAGAAATAGGGACCCTTAGGCCCTTATTCACTGCTGGTCAGGGTGAAAATTAATGTAGTAATTATGGAAATCAGTTTGATAATTCTTCAGGAAATATAAAAACAACTGCCATAGGACCAGACATTTCACTCTTGCACATACACCCAAGGAATTCCATTCCATATTCTGGAAATCCTTGCATCCCATGTGTATTGCTGTTTTATTCAATATAGTAAACAATATGAAGTAGATCTAGCTATCCATCAACAGATAAATGGAAAATGAAACTCTTGTACTTATACCAAAATGGATACATTTGGTGTTTTCATGTATGGTTCTGTGTTTTGTTTGATTCTTTATGTTATTTAATGGTAGCTGATAATGTTCCCACCAGCATGCCTAGCCTTCACAAGGACATGTTTAATTATGAAAAACATTGTCCTTCTTAGCTTCTCACATAAAAAATCATGAGGATCAGTATTTAAAATGGTCATTGTATTGAATGTCTTTTATTATTATCCACATTATACAGGTTCTGGGATGAAAAGTATTTCATGCAGTTAGATGGATATAAACAGCTAGTTGATGATATAAGTATGTTGATTTTATTATTGAATTATATCAAAATGCTAAAATTGTTCATGTATTTGATGACTAATTTTCGTATTTTCTTGAAAGTGTTTCACTTTGGTGAATTTTGTAGGCAATGCTGAATTTTTCTGAGGTTGATCCTTTAAATCTTATCCACAACAATGGTAAAGGGAGTGGTACTAAACATGCCTTTTCATGTTGCTATTAAGCTTCAAGAAGGAATTTAAGCAGGGAGCCATTTTAAGAGCATGATTGGGATATAATCTAGTACCTGGAAAATAGTCAATTTATTATGAATTTGCCCTCAGTTAATGAAGAAAACATATATTCCTTTACTTAGCAAAGATCTTTTAGTGCAAAGTTAACGCATTATGAGTTAGGAATCACCTCTCTCTATCTGAAAAGCTGTTTGGCTTGAACCATCTATCTGCTAAACTCTGTCTTCGTTAGAGACCTATATATCATCCACAAATTTTCTGATGTACTTGATTTTACTGCCAGGACCTGCAGAATCAAAAAAAGCAGAGAATGAAATAAGTTGACTTTGTTTTCTTCAAGGACTAACTCATCTTGTGGGGTGTGATATATTGATATGTATTGGTTGGATTCTTCTGAAAGCTGCAATAGATTTATTACTGAGAGTAAGTAAGAGTGGAGTCCATAGTACCACACTGATTATGATAGTCCCCAATGTGACTGCAATGGAGGGGATAGTAGCCTTTTTATTTCTCCATTTGTTATCTTATAGCTCTTCCTCCTGAAAGGAGACTGAACTGGATGTGAAAGGGATTGAAACCACTTGTTGCCCTCTTTCCTTTTTAATAACTCCTCTCTTCAGAGTGATGCCAGAAGTTTCTGGAATGTTAATAGTCTGAATACTGAGAATTGTTTTTGTTTTTGAAGGAAATATAGTAAAAAACAAAAAGCATCCATTCTAAGGCATATAAAATACTGATTCATTTTTCTCCCATTTTCTGTGAAAATTCCTGTTATATTATTTAAGTTATATTATTTAAGAGAGTTTAGTTCACCATAATTTAGAAATACAGTGGTACAGACTTCCCATCTTAGTCATCTTGAAAATGATAGATACATTAATATTTTTTTCTTTGCTTAAAATACACATTTTAGAGATGCTGATTTAGATAAATATAGTGTTAAGGGTTATAGGAAGAAATAGAATTTGGCATACTGTCTCTTTGGAAAGGAAGAATTTGCCATGTATGAATCTGTACACACTGCAAGGCTAAATATAATAACAGTATAGGTAGCACTAAATAAAAGGCTTAGAAGAGCCTCCATTACAGAAAATTAATTCAATTGTTTTTATTTCCTCTTTGTCGATTGCAAAATAGTTTTTAGCATAGACATGAGTTAGGAAACACAGCAGAGGACAAAATACCATTTATGCCTCCAGAATCTTACCATACAGAGAAGACTTGGGTTGTGTTTCACTGCAGATGAGTAGACATATATCTAATGCTGATACAGTTGCTTTAAGGGCAAGATATGGACAGGGCAGGGAACCCACCCATCCAAACAAGATATCAGGGACAACAGAAGAGTAACAAGGAAGCTACTAAGATATTTTAGATTTCTTACTATATTTAAACATTTTCTCTCATCCATAATTATACTTTTTAATGCTTATATGAATTATTTTAATTAAAACAACACAAAGCACTACATATAATTTAATGGTAATTACTTATTGAATGATTGAATAAAAATATTAAACTTCTCCCACTTCGGTGTATGAAAGTTGTTTGTGATTGAGGTTGATAAATTTCAAAAGTAGGAAAACTGACTTTTAAAGTGAATTTTATAATGAATTTCAGACTTATGAAAATCTTCTTAAATAAATGATTATAATAGTAATCCATCTAGATACTTGATATAGTTTATATATTTATACCCATCCATTAAATAGAAATAAAGTATGTTGTACGGTTTAAAGGCATATATATATATATATATATATATATATATATATATATATCGTTAAAATTAGTACCAGAATAAATAAAACATATTTAAATATGCTCAAAAGCTAAAAATATAATAAAATCAGAAATCCATACCATGTAAATGGAGAAGGAGCAGAGGTATTAGCTAAAATATTGGTGTAGTTGTTGAATCTGAATACCACTTTGGCTCCAAGCCTCTTGGAAAACAGATAAAGGCTTCAGAATGCAAAGGGCATGTTGCTTTTGCTGTCTAATAATTTTAATAGACACTGTTACAATATTCCAAATTGTTATAATTGACATTTTGTACTATATAAATTCATAATTATACACAAATATTAATATCCAAAATTTTCTGTAAATCATAGATAAGAAAATGTTCCCTATAACAGAGACTGTGGCAACATGCAATTGGGTCTGCATAGATTGAAACCATACAGTGTCTCAGTGCTGAGTAGGAAAAGTAGATATCAGCTCAGATCCTAACAAAGCACCCATCTCAAATTAACCATTTCTCCTAAAGGAAAAAATTAGTTTACTTCTGTGGAGTGTCACCGGGTATACAAAATGAACTGGAGGGCAGGCCTCATTCCCAGCAGTAAATGGCCAGCACAAAACAATCTGAAAAGTGTTTTCAAGATTATTTTTTAGTCTCTTCCTGCTCCCTTTTCCTCCCAGATCCTCCCCACATGCACACTCTGTCAACTCCATGCATTATATCTCTTCCTCTCAATAAAACATCTAGACAAATACAAAACAAACAAGTAAAAACAGAACTGAATAACAACAACCACCACGAAGGAAACTAAGAAAGAGTATGAGAAATACATGCACAAAATTGTGTCACATACTTCATTACTTTATAAAATTGAAGTGTGAGGTTCTGCTTGCCTTAGAAGAAAATATGTACTATTATCTCAACTAATACCAAAAAGTAAAATCTTGTTAAATTGTGAATATGTTTAGAAATTAATAAAATCTTTTTGACTGTTAACAGGTAAATTATGCCATAGAGATGACAAGTTGTCGTACATTTCTTGTAAAATAATTAGAGGGATAAGAAATATGAAGATAACTTTAGAAATATCTTCATTTAACAGCATTTTCTCCTCAGGGAGTGGAGGCCATGGGCAGGCTCTTTTAGTACTGCTCATTGTACATTAGCAGAGAAAGCAAATACACCATTCAAATCATGTATGGTAAGAATAATGAATCATGAGTGCAAAGGCTAAGGAGATGTATAGGATTTAGTAATATATCATATGGGGAATGGTAATTAGAATACTTAAAGTATGAAGAATATTCTTCAAGAAATTGTGCTAGAAAAAAAGTACTAACCCCATGGAGGTCATAGTTACAATAAAAATGAACCCAACGTATAGCATATTCAAAATCAGTTCCTAGAATATGTGTAAAACAGACATATTTACAATGTCCTATAGGATAAAATTGTGCATATCTTCATAATTTAGAGATTTGGAAAGTTTATTAAAACTCAGAAAAGGACAAATGTTAAGTGGAGTAAAGATGAATGCATTAAAATTAAAATTTTCTGATAAAATAGCATAATGAAAATGAAAAGAAAAAAATAAAAAGAAAATGAAAAGACATGAAAAAGGTGTATTTCCAAGTTTTTATGCAACTAAAATTAGTATCCATAATATATACAACATCAAATAGTAGGCAAAACCCCACATTTGTATGTCTACTAATCATTTAAAATACTCTCATGTTTGCACTGATATAATAAAGGAATGGGAGCATGATTTTCATTTAAACAATCCCATGTGACTAAAAATGATGGGAATTGGTCACTTCCTTGTACTGTAATGTGAATGTAAATAGGTATATTACTGTTACATTGAGGCATTTTAAATCTGTGTTGTAGATGTATATATAATAAAATCCAGCAAAGTTCACCATTTATATACGATAAAATATTTTAAATACAGTATTTTAAACCTGGCAATTTACAGTCTGACTTAGAGCTAATCCTAGAAGCCAAGAAGCAACACGATGCCACCCCCATCCTCTTTCAAATTACTGAAAAATTGACTATGTGATGAGCACTATTGGGGAAAGAAAGTGAACGGAGTCTCGTGATGGTTAGCAAAGTTGACTACTCCATGAAAAACTGAATCAGTGATGTAAGGTATGAGAATACATTGAGTACTCAGAAGTGGATGTGGATGTCAATGAGGAGGCCTCTGCACTCTATGGAGCCCCTGATAGTGGATCAGTATTTATCCCTGGTGTAAGAAGGAACTTTTAGAGTGCATCCTACATGGAGGGATGCTCTCTCAGCCTGGACACATAGGGGAGGGTCTAGGCCCTGCCCAGGATGATATGACAGCCTTTGGGGAACCTCCATTGAGGGTCTTCTAATACCTAACTTAGAAACTAGAAAACTATATTTTAAAGGTAAGATAGTAAAGTTGAAAGAAAAAATATGAAACAAACATGATTTTTATTTAAAATAATTTGGGTTAAGTGTGTGTGTGTGTGTGTGTGTGTGTGTGTGAATGTCAGCATTCAACTTTTTAGTCTTTTCCCTCCACCATACATACAGATCCCAGGGATTGAACTCAGGTTTTCAGACTTCCTGGCAACTATCCTTAACTAGCCAAATAATGTTGTTTGTCTCAAGAAGGTGATATTTGTGATATTTAAGACAAATTAATATTACCTTGAAGAAGCAGCTTTTTATTATTATTATTTTATTAGTTCAAATTAGAAACAAGCTTGCTTCACATGCCAATCCCTTCTCCCTCTCTCTCCCCTGCCCCCAACCCCCCAGCTGCTTGCTCCCCACTCCATACCCACTCCACTCTCCAGGGAGGGTAAGGCCCTCCATGGGGGTTTCCCAAATTCTGTCATATCATCCTGGACAGGGCCTCGGCACTCCCCTATGTGTCCAGGCTGAGAGAGCATCCTTCCATGTAGGATGGGCTCTCAAAGTTCCTTCTTACACCAGGGATAAATACTGATCCACTACAAGTGGCTCCATAGAGTGCAGAGGCCTCCTCATTGACATCCACATTCAGAGGTCAGGATCAGTCCTGTGCTGGCCTCCCATACATCATTCTGGGGTTCATGTGCTCCCCCTTGTTCAGATCAGCTGTTTCTGTGGGTGTCACCAGCCTGGTTCCAACCACTTTGTTCTTCATTCCTCCTTCTCTGCAACTGGGTTCCAGAGTCAGTTCAGACTGTGGGTGTCTGCTTCTGCGTCCATCAGCCACTGGATGAAGGCTCTAGGTTGGCAAATAAGGCAGACATCAATCTCATTATAGGAGAAGGGCATTTAGGATAGTCTCTCCACCATTGCCTAGACTGTCAGTTGGTGTCATCATTGTAGATCTCTGGAAATCTCGCTAGTGCCAAATCTCTCCTTGTACCTATAATGGCTTCCTCTGTTATCTCTCATCTCTCATCCTGATCTCCTCTATCTCCCTCTCCCCACCCGACTCAACCTTTCCGCTCCTCTGTTTCCTCCTCTCCCCTCCTTTTCCACCCTTCTCATTCTGGCAGCTCCCTCTCGATTATTCTCATGCTCCCAATTAGCTTATGAGATGCTGCCCCTTCCCATTGTCTGGGGTCCATGCATTTTTCTACTAGAGTCCTTCTTGTTTCCTACTTCCTTTGGTGATGAGGATTGTAGGCTGGTAATCCTTTGCTCTATGTCTAAAATTCATGTATGACTTAGTATTTATCATGTTTGTCTTTTTGTGGCTTTTCCATTTAAATTTATCACACATTATTGTGTAAGCATAGTGTGTGTGTGTTGTATGTGTGTGATAAAGGATATAGTTTGTGATACTTAATTTAAAAGACCTTATAAATGAAGGAATACCAGCAATGAGTTATAGATGTTACAAAGGCTCATGTGGGTAAAAGAGTAGGGGGCCTTCAGGAAATACGTAGGTGGACAGTATACCTCGTTGATGCACTGAGAGTCCAGTAGGGTTAGAAACAAAAGAAGCACAGGTAGTGTGGAAGTGGTTATACTTTATAAGAAGGAAGTGTGGGCAATGTATTCTTTAGATAAATTATATTATTTTGTAACATCAAAAAATCATGGTACTTTTAAACACAATCTCCCACATTACATGTATTTTAAATAGCCTTTTTCTATTCCCAGGGACAAAAACTCCTTTAAGTCAGGTTGTATCTGCTCTACCATGTTTATTATACATGCTGTATAATCTTTGCTACAAATGATTATAAAATTAAATAAATAAATTAGGAAGACAATGATCAACCAAATGGAGGGTTTCCATATAATGCAGATGGTATTAGAATATTAATAGGGCATAAGTGAAATAAATGAAAATAAGTTCAGTAACCTAATTTGTTTCAGTTTGTTCTTTGGAGTTACATATGAAGTGTTCTGATCATATACACCCCCTCTCTCAACACTTGCCAGAACCATGTCCCATTCCCAACCCACACGTAATTTTTGTGTCCTTCTAAAAAACACCCTTAAAGGTAAATTTGTGCTGCCAAAATCATCTTGGATGCATAGTCTTCCACTGGAGAGTGGTCAGCTTAACAGGGGCTAAAGAAAATTAACCTTCCCTCTCTCGGCAGCTAGCAATTGCCAATAGCTCCATTGTTATGGTGGGGTTTTGTGCCCAACTCCTTTAAATATGATTGGAATTTTGTCTGTCTCTAGCACGCCCAATGGTTTTGGGCATGGACTATGAACATTCTGTAGTGTCTTGTTTTCTGTACCCAGAAAAATCTGAGTCTATCTGCTAATCACTGTTACCATAAATCTTTCCGCCAAAAGCCGCCAAGCCCCACCACCACCACATGTGAGCTTTATGCTAGCCGCCTGCCCAAGTTAGGTCCCAAATTAATACACAGAAGCTTGTATTAGGTTCAAATGCTGCTAGGCCAATGACTAGGATTCTCATAAATCTATATATTTTATAAGACTTATCTTACAGAGGATGCCTTCTTCTGGCACCCTCTCTTGCCGGTGGATCACATTTTGCTGCTGGAGGAAGGGTGGAGAGGAAAAGGGACACTTCCTGTTTCTTCTTGCTTAAATATGAGTCTCCTTGCTATGTCACTTCCTGCCTGGATCACCACTTCTCTACTACATTTCTCAGAATCCTCTTTGACTCCTAGTCCTGTCTAACTTGCTGTCTCATTGTCCAAACATTATTTTATTCAATAATCAATTAGATAAACATACACAGAAGTACTTTCCCATCATATCACCATTTACTGAAAATAAAAATTCTCAGGTGAGGGTTGAGCTATTGAGATACATGTTGATCTCTGGTTGTAATGATAAATCATTAGTAGTGTGTTTAATAATATATCTCTTTAGCAGCATGATTACAGTAGATTCTTATCTTGGCTTTGAGGCCTGTCTAGCCATATATTGATATCAAAAATATTGTCAGGCATGTGATTCATTTTGTGGAACAGATATTAAATATTTTCAGATATTGGCTGATTCCTCCTGTGGTATTTATACACAATTGCACAAGTGTGCAAAGTTTTCCAAGCCAGTTATTATTGTAGCTCAAATGGTATATACCTGGGTATGGTTGATGATTCCTTTTCGGGTAGTATGATTCCTTTTCGGGTAGCACTCCCACTCTCCAGCAGGGATGAAGTTTATAGGCTCATACCAACTGAATTTTGGCATGTTCTATGACTCAAGTAGGTGGTATGTCCAGGTCTAACTGTCAAATTATAGATGGTAACAAAGAACAATGCATGTTACCCCAAGTGAAAATAAGGGTAAGTGAGCTATTTATTAAACATTGCATTATTTCTCATGAATATGAAACTGAAATGAAAAAATGCTATAGTTGCATTTGCTAGATTATCATCGTGAAAAAACTATAGACATTTCAAACAGGAAAAAAAGGCTGTTGTCTAGCACAATGACTTCATCAGGAGACAGTGGAAAAGGTGTGAAAGCCTAGAATAGCAAAAATGTTATCAGAAGCCTAAGCTTGCACCTGCTCCTGTGCTGTAGGAGAGTCTGATTCTTTCAGACTTAGGTTCAATGAGATATCACAAGACGAAGGCTGGCATGTCTGTGAAAACATTGGGATTTCCTCGGGCCACCTGAGTCTGAATAAATCATCCTAGTCTAAAAATATGGCCAGAGCTGGAACCAGGATCGAAAAGTGACCTTCCTTTTTTTATTCTTTAATCACCCATTCCCCACTCATTTTTCAGTGCTTTCTTTGTTCAAATTTAAAGGACAAAGGATGTTAGCAATTCAGGAAGCTTAGAAAAAAAGTTTGCTCAGATAAAGTTCCATCTGTCTGAAAAGAGAGCATGCATCTGGGAAAGAATGGGCATACATGATGTTTCAGTTCAGGTCACTTTGGGGTGTGCACCCTTTGTCAATATGTCAAATATGGCCTTATAGACTTTTACAAAGGATACTTCTTTAAAACTACCAAAATAGCAATATTACTTTCTACTTAAATAATGATCATGCAACTTTAGAATTATCAATTTGTTACAAAGCAAAACATTTTCTGTTTATTGTCTTTTGCAAATATAAAGCAAAAGCTCATCCATCCAATTCCAAATTAAAAAAAGAAATTGAAGATAACAAGAAAAAACAACTTTTTAATGATGCTAAAATATAAAACATGTTGAATGTTTCACACCCACATTAAAATACAAATATCTAAAAATAAATGTTACTTATTTCATAAGGGTTCCTTAGCATTACAGTAGAAACTCAGATACAATTAATTTAAATGTAAAGAGAAAATTGCAAATTTACCTCATGAAACTATAAAGATTATGCAGTCTTAAGAACTGTGCCTTTCACCTTTGTACTCTTAATATATTCTTCATGTGCATGGATCATTTTCCTTTCCTCTGCTTTTGTCACATCTTATTTTATTTCTTCTTATCCTGTCTTGATTCTGACCACAATTCCAGCATAAATTTCAGTATAAAACTCTTTATCTGAACTTGAATATGGAGAGGAGCTGTGTTGCAGATATATCCATGGGACCAAGCACTGCAAGATCTGGCATTCTTTTCATTTTGACCAATTGTAGTTTTTATAATGGATGAATTCTACTGAAAAGAAAAGCTTATTTGATGAAGTGGGGATTTACACTTAGCTGTGAGTATAAGGCTAAGTTTTTATAATGTAATTAGAAATTATACTGGTCTAATAAAGTGGCAGTAATAAGTGCTCTTCTAATATCTATGACTTCACTAGTTGAAGGTAGTTGGATAGGTTTTTCATACAGATAACAGTTCCCCTCCTCTTGATCAGGTCTTAAGTCTAATTAGACAGATATTTGTTTCCACCAAGACAAGAGTACCATTATTGCACATTTAAGGATATCTTAACCAAGTTGTTTCCTTTGGTGTTTCATAGTGATTACATGTGGTAAGGCAACCAATGTCAACAATAGGCTATTTTGTTTGAGGAGTCTCCTGGAATCCCTTGACCAGTAACCTGAAGGAAGTTTTCTCATGTTTGTTACTAGAATTTTATTAGATATTCTTATATCTCTTGTAATAAACATTGTCATGTCAAGGAGTATAACATTTTAGAATTATTTTCTATTTTTGTGAAGAGTGAGACAGGGTTTTAATAGGAATATCATTGAATCTATAAATAGCTCTCAGTAGAATGGTCATGTCAACAAAATTAACTCATTCTATCAAACCATGAGCACTAGAAATCTTCCGTTTTCTAATGTCTTTCCCAATGTCACAGATGTCAAGTTTGTGTTGTAAAGTAATTTTACCACCATGGTTAGTATTGTTATTAGATATTTCATTTTCAGTTAGTCTATTGTATGTCAAAGTGTGTCCCTGATATCTTTCTCAGTGCATTTGATGCTGGTTTTAATATCTGCCAAGATGTAGGTATAGCAAAAGACTTTCTGAGTAGCACTCAATTTGCGTAGAAATTAATGTTAACAATTGACAAGTGGAACCACCACACAAAACTCAAAATTAAAATACACAAGGAAACAATCAACTGAGCTTGAAAACCCAGCAACCATGCAGGCTTCATTGTTGTTAATTCAGTTTCTGTTAGCCCCTATGAGGCTAGGCTCATTGGTTCTGTGGGTTTTCTTGTGGTGCCTTTGACACCACTGGCTCCTACAATCCTTATAGCCCCTCTTCCTTGGAGTTCCCTGAGCTCCCCCTAATGTTTGGCTGCATGTCCCTTCATCTTCTCCTAACAGTTGATGGATAGATAATGAAGCCTTGATGAAGACAATTATGCTAGCTTCTGGAGTAAGAGAATAGCAGAATACATTTAGTAGTAATATCATTGACTTCATTTTTCTGCAAATCATGTTTGGTTCTACCTTGGGTCACTTTCCTCTGGCTCCTGGCCCTCAAGTGTGAGCTCCCTTTCAGGGTATTCTTCCCTATCTGTGCCAGTCATTTGTTAGTTATTCCCACAATTTCTGTTCCATCTTTTCCCCGGTAAAAATTGTAGGCAGGATAAATTGTAGGTTGAAGGTTTGGAAGCTGGGCTGGTGTCCCAGGCACTCCCTTGAAAGTCTTGTCTGGTGACAGGAGTTGGTCTGCTCAAACTCCATATTCCCTATGGAAAAGAGCCTTAGCTAGGGTTACCCTAATATATTCCTATGAGTATCCATTGCAATATGTTTCTAAGTCATCCCAGAGATGATCCCAGATTCCAATTTTTCTCCTAGTACTGGCTCTTAATTTGTTCCCCAACTGATTCCTTCTGTTCCCATTTCATTCCCTTTCTCAGGACCCTCTGCCTTCCACTGGAAAATGTCCATTCTATTTGAACTTCTCAGTGAGATTCATGCACTTCCCCCTTGAGCTCTCCTTTTTATTTAGCTTCTCTGGCTCTGTGGGTTGTTTCATGTTTTCCATTACTTTGCCACTAGTATCTGTGTGATTTTAAATTCTTCACTGATGATTGAGTTTTATTATTATGCCATTGCTGTTCTCTTAGAATAAAAGCAAACATATAAAGTACTTTGTTCTAAGAGCTTCTGCTGCTTTTAATTGAATAATGTGATTACAGACATTGTATTAAAGAAAACAAGTAGATCAACTAGATAATGCTGAATAAGTCTATGGAATGGATTTTGTTTTTCTGTTTCATTCTTCCTCAAAGTCCTCTCTGCTGGCTGTGTTCTTTGTGGTTTTGAACACGATGGCAATACATGAAAAGTGGTTCAAGATTACTTTCAAGAAGGCCAGAACGCTTTCCATTTGAGTTCCCAGAAGCAGTTATAGTGAGGAGGATGGAAGAACACTTGGCAGAATGATTCTCTTTCAAGACTGCACAACCACTTCAAATCTCTTGACATCACAAAAAGAAAAGATATTTCATGAGATAAGGATTTTAGTGTAGAAAGGATGAGGTGATACAATTCTCTTCCTAAGTTATGCTAAGTCCATAATTTAAAGTATTATTCTTTCTTCCTATATACCCATAAATACAAATGTAACTTTATTCCCTCACTTTTAATTTAATTTTTATTAGTGTGTGGGAGACATACCCATGCCATACCTCTCTTTTGTTGCTTAGAGGACTACTTTGTGAAGTTGGTTTTTTCTGTGCACATTTAAATGTGCTCTGAGAATTGAACTTGTGTAGTTAGGCACACACAAAGCAAGTAGCTTAACCCAATGAATAATATTCTGGCCTAATTCCTCCTTTAAAAACAAATAACAAAGAGAAATCTCAAAACAAGATAGTAATAAAATTGTGACATCATGTGGTCTGAATTGATTTCTTCATATATATATATATATATATATATATATATATATATAGTGAGTCTGAAAGTTTTATTTGCTCAACTGAAGAAGGTCTGTGAAAGCAGGGCATCAGAGAAACAACTGAAGTGTTTGTGGAGCTTCTCATCTCAGCTCTGTATTTCCAAGAAAAGGAAACTGGGTAGGGAATGATATGGTGATTGCTCAAGGTCACAGAACAGAGAGTAAAACAAAGGTTTATTTTCCCTTCTAGCTGTCAATCACTTGGTTTTCTAAGCCATCACAGAGATTCTCAAATCTGTTATTAAAGTCTTGATTTGTGTTTAACTAAATCTATAATTTTGAGTGTGCAATTATTCAACAAACAAGTATTGAGTGACCACTACATGTTGTGTAGAGGATCACAGAGGAAACTGATGAATGAAAAGATACAGTGGAGAAATAACAGGAGTGAAAACTTCCCCCATGCTGGTCATTAAAATTAATCACAAATAGCTCATGAAATCTAACTTATCTTCAAGTTACCTCTGTTACATACCTTATATATATTTGTTAAGTGAGTGCTTTAACTGTTTTGTCTCTACTTTATAAGACAGTCCTGATAAAAAAGAATCCTGTGAGTCACATTTTTATAGACAAAATAATCGAACTTACTGAAGTGTACAACCTATCTCAATACAGAACATCATAATTTCAATAATGAATCTATTTAATCTAAAATATAGACATTTTTCAAAATACCCAGATGCTGTTGTTTGTCATTTTTAGTTTGGAAACAAAATGACACATCCACAAATTAGTAAATTAGAGAAATTGAAAACATTGTTATCAATAGCAACATGAGTTATGCTCACTAAAAATGCAGTTATATATTTGCAAAACAGGCCATCTCACAAACCCCACCAAGTAGGCACCATGTTCACAGTCCTTTTTCCAGCATGATATAGCTATGTTTACCTACTCCTCTCTCCTCTCTATCTCTTTATATCATCAATATCTATATCATGTGTTCTGTATCGACTGTAGTCTATTGAATTTTATAGAATGGAATTTTTAATTTTAGAACTAGCCATATTTTGTTTCTGTCTAGGATCACAGATAATAGTTCTTTCAGGGAAGAATAAGAGAATCATTGAAAGAGTCAGAAGACAAATGGAATACATATAATTATAAAAAATTCCTGGAGTAAATATGACATTTTAAAGATAGATGTGCTTTAATTAGATTCTCAGGGGATTCATAAAAGTTAAAAGGGATGCTCTTTTCCAGAGGACCATTTCCAGTCTTCCTGTTATATATTTTCTAATGATAAAAAATAACAAAAATATTTCCTTTGCAAATCCTTTTATATCTGGCCTGGCATTTGCCAGATATAAACAACCAATAACACGCATGAACTAACTTCCTAAGTATTGTGTCAGCTGAACAGATCTTCCTCTTCCAGCACATTTGAGTGCAGGATTTGCACTCAGATACAACAGTAGAATTTGTGTGAACTAGTGTGAAAGAAATGCAAGGACTACGTGATCAAATTTGGTGAAAAGTTTTGATGAGGTGGGAGAAAATTATTCAACCATGTATGCCACTCTTCTTTATGTAGACTACTATTCAATAGTTGAAACCATGAGCCCTGATAATATATATATATATATATATATATATATAGGAACATGCCATAAGTTTGTATACTGTGCATAAAGAAATCTAATACACTTGACTATTAGACTTACATTTCTTTGGAAAAGGCCATAAGGTACATACCCTCCCATCTCTGTGTGATGCAGAGCAAGCCCGTGCTACTACAAGTGTCCAATTTGTAGTGTTGGAGTAAGGAAAGCCTTAACTTTTTGGATAAAACATCATGATAAAAATGCATTTGGAATCCTTGCATAGAAGAAATAGTCTCCTGAATTTTGGAACCTGAGAAGGATGAATGAAGGGCAGAGATTACATCGAAAGAATGGTGAGATACATGAGAAAGGGACAGAGAAATTGAGAGAATGACAAGAGAGGATGTTGCACAAAGAAAAGCTAATCTCTTTATTAATATTTCAATAAATCTCTTTTAAAGTGATAGAGAAGAATAAAGTGATAAAAGAGAGTTAGAAAAAAGATGCTTGGAAGTAGTGTTTCATTTTTATTAAGTTTCAATTCCATATATTTTTGTGACTTTAATGTACTGCATTTCATAGCCCTGCTGATTTGACTGAGTTATGGTCTAGTCAGTCAAGCAATAGCTGGACACTCTGATCTAATCAGATTAAATAGTAGACTGAATTAAAAGTAAATTATGCTGGACTTTAATGTGTCATTATTCTGTCAAGTATCCAAGGTATGAGTATATACTATTATTATCATTATATTATTAACCATTTGGATGCAACAACCCAGTTGACTGGATGGTACAAGAGCAACATTCAAATTTGATGTAACTGTTACTAATGTAAGTCTCAGCAATCTTGCATGGTACATCCTTAATTTCAAATGGTCACCACAGATGTGGGAGGGAAGGAACCTGGCAGGGCATGGAGGGAAGAAATGTATGATGGTGAGTGATTTAACTGTTTTAAAATTAAAACACATGCGCTATTTGTGGTTCTTCAGTTTTTTTTACATTGTTTAAAAATTTTTAACCAACATAATTAATCTTGAATTTTGTTGACTTTACTGTGTAGAAAATTGTTTGATTTGTTGTGTAATATTAGCAGATCTATTTTTTCTTTCACTAATTTGTACTATTCCATTTTACTGTAGTAAATTACTAAAATAAGGCTTGGCTATGCTTTTTCATTTGAATTAGTTTCTGTCAATATCTGTTATCAGAATATGTTTTCTAAGTATCTATTAAAAATTGAAAATCTTCGCTGGGCATTGGTGACACACACCTTTAATCCCAGCAGACGGGAGGCAGAGGCAGGTAGATCTCTGTGAGTTCGAGGCAAGCCTGGTCTCTAGAGTGAGTGCCAGGATAGGCTTCAAAGCTACACAGAGAAACCCTGTCTCAAAAAACAATTGAAAATCTTATAAAAATAATTGACTATGTAAATTTTGGTGGGATTTCAAGGCTGTTAAAATCAACAAGATTTTAGTTCCTGGAATAAAATACATAGTGAAAAATTGGTCAATGCTAATTAAGTTTTGAATTCTTCCCTTGAATAAAGTTATGTATTTTTCTTACATTTGTACATTTGTGTCTATATAAGAAGTATGGCCCTACTCATAAGAATATAAGGAATTTCCAAAGTGAGAAACTGTTTTCAAAAAAGGTTTTTGCATAACATACAATTCCATAAACATATTTATAGTATCATCATACAGTTTAAATCATACTAGTCTCAAATTTGTTATCCTCCTACTTCAGTCATCCAACTGGTAAGATTATAGGCTTCTACTGCAAGACTTTATATACAGATCATATTAATTTGATCTGTTCATGATCTGAAAATCATACTTTTTATAGCTGTGATGTAGACATGTATTAAGTTCTTACAATTAGGAAGTTATGAACATTTTTTGCTCCTGCCATGCTTTTTCTTTCACCTCAATATTGTTTTAGGTGAGTATCATGTTTGTGCAGATTGACTCATGTCTAAGGTCTAATGTTTAGAGATAAATTCAGAGATGTGTAAAACGGTAAAAATGAACAGTTTAAAACTTTTTTACTTTAAGATTCTTTTTTGTTCATTTAAAATTTATGGATGCAAAATATGCATTCATGTTAACATAATGCTTTCTATTATCTGTCCCCTATCTATTATTCACCCACAAATTCTCTTCCCACATTCATGATGTTTAGTGTTGCTTTAAAGGCTGTCTTGTTATCAAAATTAGACTTCAATAGTTTGTAACATGTTCTCCCAACAGTGTTATTTAATTGTTGTTTCACTAACATAATTTTTTCTTTTTTCTCTATATTTCTGGATAGTCCCTTTTGTACATCTATAAAACAAAACAACTGCTTACTTTATTTAACAATTTATAGTCCTTTCTATGAATTCTAATCCTATAGTATTGTGGCACCTTGTTCCACCAATAGACTTGAGGTATTTACCTTAGGGTGTGGATTTGGTATGCAGACATGACCCTTTAATAAGGAAGAGGAGGTTCTTGCTTATCTCTCTTGGGTTGTGGTTGGAGCATCCTGTAGAGCAGACACTGTGCCTCCAGAAGCAGAAGACCATGGTGGTTATTTACCATCATTGTGTTAATTCTTTATTTTGGCATTCATGTACTTCCTTTAACTCCCCTTTACTTGGTGCCCAGTATAAAGTGGAATGGATGGGATGGGATGTAGGTAGGTTAGTATATCTTCCTGTGAACTGTTTTAGCAACTATTTAGCTATAGACAACTTACATTGTTATAGATACTTGTATATTGAAACTAATGTAAAATTAACTTTGTACTCCTGTCTTGGATGATTTGTATATTGTTTCAAACTTGGAATTATATTTGTCATACTGTTTAGGCTCCTCTTTCTGTTTACAATGTTTTGCACACAAATGTAAAGTATTTTTAACATATTGTATGTGTGTCTGTATGTTTCTATATATGCTTAAGATATTTTGTATATTGATACAATTTGGGATATTTTTATCATTTTGTACTACAAAGTTCTACATCTGATCAAAATATTTCAGTTCTTCATCTGATAAAGATATTTACATACATATGTGTATAGTTACAATTTTGAGGTTGTTTTCATGCTGCACATCTGTTTAGAAATTGTTTAGTTTATATATAGGAAACTTCAGTCAGTATGCACTATATCTTTTTGAAAATTACAGATTATATTCACCCATGCTTCTCATATCTAGTTATGTTAGTCAGGTTCTCTATATGCTGAGAGATGCACTCAGCATAGGTATTTGATCTTTAAAGACTTCAAAGACCTAAGAACATGGCATTTAGATGTTTTAATAATTTAGAACTCCGTTGACATGATACACAATTGCTCCTGGCAGCACTGAGCCATTCCCGAGTGTATGATAGGCACCAGTGTCCTTCCATTTGGAGTTCATTTTCTCCATGGAAATACTGGCATATTGGGCAGAGAACTGCCTTTGCCTTAACTGCTGAAAATAGACATGCTGTCCTTATTGGACAAGCAATATATAAGAAAAAAGAAAGTGTTGAAACTTGGCAAATCAGGGTATGACAGTCTTTGAATTTTTCTGCTTTTGATATGGTCTGTCACATACTCTAGGCCTTAGCCAGAGTTGTTTGCCCTAATGTTACTCTGAGACCTTAGGTGACTGTCTCAGTAGCCAACTGTTTCTGTCATTTCATGTACCTTTACGAAATCACCCACTTGCACTTCCCGCTTACTAGGGTAATATTACTCGGGTAATATTATTTTCCTTCTCAGGTGTTTGACGAGGTTAAAACCTAGATAATCACAACTAATATTCTCTCTTATCTTAACTAGATCATATTATATACAAGACTTAAAGACTTTCTAGAATAGGGTAGCTATTGGAGTAATCTCTGTTATATTCCATTGGTCTGGAAATTTGGTATATGTTCCTTGTTTAATGTTGCTCTTGATAGTTGTAAGTCTAAATTTGTATATGTTTTTAAATTTTTGGACTATACTTGACATTTGTTATCATTGTATATAGCTTTTGTATCAATTTTAAAACCCTCTTATTTAGACATAAATGGGAAATATAGTGGCATCCTGTTCTGCCAATAGACGTGAAGGAATGGCCTTAGGGTGTAGCTTCAGTGTGTAGATGTGACCACTTCCAGGGAAGAGCTTGCTCAAGTTGTCATGGATTGTGATCAGAGCATCCTTCAGGGCAGATGCTGCACTTCCAGGAGCAGAAGACTTCAGTGGCTATTAACCACCATTGTGTGAGTGCTCCCCAAATAAATATCTGTTAATTCTTTATTTGGGGTTCATGGAATTCCTTTAACCTGCCTTTATAATAACTTTTTAATGAAGAAAAGTCACAATTTCCCAATTTTTATACATTTATTCTGCTTATCCTGATGTCTGCTTTTTGCAATTAGGAATTTCCTGTTGTGGTGTTTGCAAATACTTCTTCAAATTATTTATTCATACAGGGATTCAAAATGTTGCAAATAATTTGTTTAAAATAAAAAAAATATGTGTATTCAGAAAAGCAGGCTTTCTCAAGCCTCGTGATTACAGTGAATCTTGCCATGCAGGGGTCTGTAACTCCAATGTTATTTGAGTGTTTTTGGAAGTTGAAGGTCTGATTAAACCTCAGAAATCAAAGTCCTTCTAATAGCTTGGCTTTCAGCCCAGAATTGCAAGGGGATTCCCCAGCCAACTCCAACAAAAGTGGTAGATAGGAAGAGTGCTTCTTGAACAGCTCAGAGTAACAGAGATGAACTAGTCCTTTTTCATATGATAAAAGGCTTCACTCATTTTACTTACTGTGCTTATCTAGGTCCTGTTGGTCTTATTTCATCTTCTGAAAACACTCAAAATTCTTATTTTGACAAATACTTATTAGATTTTATTTTATTAATCTGAAGTGGATAAAATAGTATAATTTGTCATGAGAACATTTTCAGATATAATTGCTATGAAAAGATATGTTGTTATAACTGAAAAGGTTTTGAATTACCTTTCATAAGACTAGTAAGTGAACCAGAAAATAAATAAAATCAACTTTATAAGTTTGGGTATATGCAACAACATGGCATTTAATCACTACTTTAATAGTTCTCTCTTGAGAGTAAATTCTAATGTCATCAGAAGCACAGAAATCCATTCATTATCCTGACAAATATATAAGCCTACTGATAACAGTGGTCAAATAATTTAATATTCTGGGGGATAAGAATCCTCCAATAAATGACAGCATTGTGATAAATTGAGAAAGGCAGAAGCCATGGATTGGAGTCAATGATAAAAATAGTAGAGCATTGATTATTGAAGTTACCAAGAAGTGAAATAAAGTGCTACTCTCAGAGTTTATGAATGTACTTATACACAAAAGAGCAAAACAAATGATTTTACAGCTAAAATTAGACCTGAAAGTTATTTAAAGCTTCTGTTCTCTATTTTTCCAATTGAAGTAACTAAAGGTCCATGAGATTATTAAATAATGTCACCAGAGACCAATAATCACTGGAAGGATTATTGGTATCAGCTTAAGTGAGAAGCATGTTGCCATTTAGAAATTAGGGATAAGCACTTACAGTCAAATAGTGTTAAGAAAGCCACATAAAGTCTTCATAATGAAATCACATAAAAATTTGTTTTTAATGGGCATGTACTTATCACCAAACCAGACAGACACTACTGTTATGTGGAGGTTAGGTACATAACTGTGCGCAGTGGGTTATTTTCCATGCTGTTCATCTCCAAACTTGTAATACACAATCGGCTATAGAAAAGAAAAAAAAGGCTGTGCAGTGGTGATGCATGACTTTAATCCCAACACTCAGGAGGCAGAGGCAGGCAGTTCTCTTGGAGTTCAAGACCAGGCTGGTCTACAAAAGCTAGTTCTAGGAAAGCCTCCAAAGCCACGAGAAACCCTGTCTCAAAAAAACCAAAAAGAAAAAAAAAAAAAAAGAAAATCAGAACCTATAAAAGCTGAGAATGGTTACCACAATATAAAAATTATCAATTATCAGTTTCACCAATGTCATTGAAAAGTACACCTTGTAAATTTAAATTAGTCAAGATTTACCACTAAAATGATATTAGTGAAAATTTAACTACGTTATTACATGCATTTATAGTATAACCTAGTGTGTAAACGCTTCTATAGAAAGATTCCTAAAATAAGTCAATGGTAAAGCCAGGTAATTCATATATGTTATAATGTGTACACACTTGACTAAAAATTGTGTATATACATGTCTTTCCTTATAGAAGTAATTTCAATGTAAATGGAAGTTCCCTGTCCCAACTGTCTGCTCCATGACCTGGCAGCTACTTCCAAATTATCACACAGAGACTTAGTATTATTTATAAATGATCAGCCCATATCTCAGGCTTAGTACTAACTAGCTCTTACATTTTAAGCTAACCCATATTCCTTATTTATGCTCTCCCACTTGGTGGTATATTTATTAGCATGGTACAATCATCTTCTGCTCCACCTGCATCTGGTTGGCGACTCCAGATTCTGTCCTTCCCAACATTCTCTCTATCTCAGGTTATCTCATCCAATCTCTTTCTGCCTAGCTCTCAGCCAATCAGCTTTTTTATTAAAAATGAGAGTAGTACATATTTGTAGTGTACAAAAATTGTTCCATAGCAGTTCAGCAATTTTTATACAACCTAAGGCAAAACTCTGGAAGTGTAGGTTGCAATCTACATGCAATTATCTGTCTTAGATACATGGCATGAAAGTGAAAAGATTAATTGATTTGTAGATTATTTTATTCTATGAGTGAATTTTTTATCTGTAGTCCCTACTTTTCCTTTTGTTCAGGGGATCTAGCCCAGGCTCTCACATTTACTAAACCACAGCTTTACAGTGGGAACAGATTGATATAACCCTGTCTTTTTCAATAATTACCTTTTTATTACAATAATATTTTTCATACAGTACATGTTTCATGTCTCTCTTCCCTTAGTCCTCCCAGATCTTCCTTTCCTCATGTTTGTTTTCTCTCTCAAAAGAACTCTATCCACCCCAAGAAAAAACAAAGCAAAACCAAAACTACAAAATCATCACAGTATAATGTATACACACAAACAAAATATAGCCATGGCTGCTCAATTATACTTGATCAGGAATCCTGTCCTGAAGTGTGGTTGATATAACCAATGCCACTCCATTGCAGAAAACTTATATTCCCTTTAACAGCACATATCAATTACAAATAGCTTATTTGTTGTGGGTGAGATTTTTGTGCCCATGAATCCATGTCCAGATGTGTTTGCCTTCGATTTATTCATACCATCTTAGTCTCTGTGCATTCATTGTGAATCAGTCCCAAAATGTGAGGAAGAGGCTGTAGTCTTGTAATTTCCTACTTCCTGGTTCTTAAAATCTTTCCACCAATAGTTTCTGAGCCTTAAACAGAGGGGTCTGATTAAATAGAGGTCCCCTTTGGCATTGAGTGCTCAACATTATCTCACTGTCTTCACATTGTCCATTTGAGAGTCTGTATGAATTACCATCTACAGCAAGAAGAAGCTTATGATAAGGGTTGAGCAATGCAGTAATCTATTGGTATAGCAATATGTCATTATGAGTCACTTTGATGCTATATTTATTTAGTAAAATAATAGTAGGTTTTTTCCCCTAGGAGCTATGACCTATCTACTCTCAGGTTCTTGGTCCTATTATCACAGTCAGGTATTGGATCCATATCATGGAGTGGGTGTTAAATGCAATCAAAATGTCTCTGGTTATTCCCATCACATTTGTGTCATTATTGCACCAGTATTTCTTCTAGGTAAGTCTCTGTTGTTGCTTACAGTTCTCATAGCTGGGTGAGGTTGATGATGAGTTTTTCTCCTCTGATAATGTATATAGTGTCTTACATTTATATGTACGATAATTAGTTGAGTTAAGCTTCTGGTTCAATATCAACAAAATTTTGCCATGTCCAAAGATAAGTAAGTGGTGCCTTCTTCAGCATTAGAGCCTAACTTTTGAGAAAATATCCATAAGATACATAGGACTATCTTACTACTAAGATACTTGACTATGCATGGTCATTTTTGTTCTTTAAATAATTGCCAGAAATTAAAAACAGCCTAGATGTATATCAGCTGATATATGGATAATGATAATTTAATACATAACAAAATGGAATATTATCCAGCTATAAAAAATGAAATCATGACTGGACTGGATGGAGATAAAAAACAATGTTTCTCAGTGAGGTAGCCTTGACCCAGAATGGCAAAGGTTGCATGTTTCCTTGTATATGTAGATGTTGGTTTTTAAACTTCAGATATGTGTGTTTCACTTAGAACAACCCGAAAGGCTAAGTAGCACATAAGGGTCCAAGAGTTTAAGGGGGGTTTTCCAAGGAAGGGGAGATAGAATATAGCATTATGAAAGGATAAAGGGGAAATTAGAATGGAACTGCAGGCACAAGGCCTGCACAAGATCTGCTTAGTCAAAATTGAAGAATAGATGGTGAGGAGCTCATAAAGTCCCACTACCAAATGAGCAGCTACAACTTCAAGGTCAATTTTGTGATATGTATATGTCTCCTCTTGTTTAGGTATTGTATTTATACAGATCTTTTAAAATGATATACATAATTAAATACAAGTTATATAGTTACCTACAATAGTCAGAACTTACAATTAGGTTAGTTAGGTTTTCTAGATTTACAGAGATGTATGTAGGTATTCTCCAAACCTTTCAAAGACCTACAGAAATATGGCATTTAAATGGTTTAGGGTTTATCTTGGCAGTGAGACATAACTGCTCCTGGCACACCAATTCGTTAGAAAGAAGAATGGGCATCAAAGAAACTTGTTATGGAGTTTGCTTTCAACATTGCAAGAATAGCCATTTGGGCAAGAAAATGTTCTTGCCTGGACTGTTTGTTACAGTATAAACTGGACATACAGGACCCACAAGAAAGTGACTGGTGAGCTTACAAAACAAGACCTACTGAAGGGTTCCTGTTAAAATGGAGAAGTGTGCTAGACACACTGTGGTCTATGGGCTGAAGATGGATGCCCCAACGTTACAGAGGAACTTTGGGTGACTGACCAGGTAGCAGATGACTCTGTCAATTCTAGAGTTTATATATTATCCTTCTATGGTCTTTGATAGAGTTGAAGACAGATAGTTATGGTTATAGTTTTCTTCAGTTATTATAAAAGATAAGTTACCCTTCTTTTTATTTAGACAGAAAAGAGGAGATGATGGGGAAAGTACTTGTGTGTATGTTTATCTTATTGATTGTTAAATAAAGTTCTGTATGGCCAATGAAACAGCAACTTAGAGGGGAATAGGAGTCAAAGAGGATTCTGGGAAATTTAGTAGAGAAGTGATCCAGGCAGGAAGTGACATAGCAAGGAGACTCATATTTAACAAGGAAACAGGAAGTGTTCTCCCCTTTTTCCCCGTTCGCCTGCTCCAGTGGCACGATGTGATCCACCGACAAGGAGGGACGACAATAAGGCGTCCAATAAGATAAGTCTTATAAAATATATAGGTTTATGATAGTTAAGACTGAGCTAACAGATGAGAATCCTAGTCATTGGCCAAGCAGCTTTGTACCTAATATAAGTTTCTGTGTATTCATTTGGGCCCTAACTCAGGCAGGCGGCCGGCATAAAGCTCACACGTGGCAGTGGGGCTCAGGCAGCTTTTGGCGGAAAGATTTATCATAACAATTGATAGCTACTGAGGGAGGAAGAGTTGTTGTTTCTCAAAGATGCAGCCAAAGATAGTCTATATTTTTTTCCAATAGATGGTCCTGTACCATACACATATGGGTAGCAATAGGTGGAGTCAGTGTGCCTAAAATATATCACATGAAGTTGGGGAGAAAATGGATGGTAGTACAGGGAAGGGATTGGAGAGGAGGGATTGGGGACAGATATTAAATTGTTGCAAGATATTCTAGTTGGTTATTAGTGGCAAATACCTATAATCCCTGCAATCTAGAGGCAGAGACAGGTGGATCTCTGTGAATTAGAGGCTAGCCTCATCTACAAAAGGAGTTTCAGGACAGCCTCCAAAGCTAAAGAGAAACACTGTCTTGAAAAAAGAATCCACATTGTTTGCTTCCATGCTATTCTCAAATCACAATTTTAAGTTGGAAAGAAAAGTCAGAACAAAAGATATAAATGAATACCATGATATTCCCAGATTTATGGATTTGTAGTCTCAGACTAGAATTCTCTGAGGGCAGGGATACACTCCCGGGGAATGACATAAACTGCTATATAGGGCCATGACCTTCTGAAATCTAAAGTTACATTAGGATCAGTGGCTAATTCCTTTTGCATTGATATTGAAGGGTTTGCTATCTTTTTATAGGATACAAATTGCATATAATCTCTGCTGGAATGAATCCTATTCTCTGTGGTTCAACTCCATTTTATTACAAACTAAAACCTTTTACCTTTCTCTTCCCTGTTAGCTATAACCTAATCCCTGAACTCGAGTCTGACCAGAGATGAGAAGCTGTTAGCTAAACATGTGGCTGAGCAGCAGTGTCTCCTGACACAGTGTCACATATATTGTCAACAGTTATTAAAGAAGATTTACATTAATTAAGAATTAATCACTAAGAATCAGGGACTCCAGGAGAGATACATTTTTTCTATGTTGTATAATACTGTTACTGTGAAATTTTTGATGATAAATAAGAACAAATGATTATAAATTGATGTAATTAATATTCTTTTTTTCTGAGAAGAACAAAGCCCATGAAGTCTAAGCTTTCCATGATAGTTCCAGATGTGAAGATGCTTGCGGAAAATGTTTAGAAGTAGACACATGCAACTTAGCTTCCCGTTTTCCTGGGTGATTTATTGGTTATTTGTTCACAGTTCGTTGCTTCCCAATGTTTGATGCACATTAACAGTGTCCTGAAGATCATTTGCATTTCTCCAGCGAGTTACTGTGCTGCTTTCCCCCGTTGAGACTCTATAATTATGCTGAAACCTTTTGTCTGTGACATTGGCAGTTCTCCTGGAGTGCACACATCTCCCAGCATTCTACAGATGTTGCTCAAATTTAATCTAGTGGCAAAGGATGCCTGGTTTTGTTCACATTCTGGAAAACACTAGTGAGAATTTCTGCTACCATTTTTGTCTTTGTCTTTAGAATTTGTGTAAAGTTATTCAAATCCTCCGTGTGATGCCAAACACCAGGGTCTCCACATGACCAGTAGCTTAGATCACCTCACCACTGTACTTTTAGGTCTTTCAGATGTCTCACTTCTCAAGGCTTTCACAGAACAGCTGAGCCCGCATAGCAGTGGCTGAGCCCCACGGGTTCCCATTTTCAAGTACTTAAGCTCCTATAGTGATTGATGACATGGATGAAAATATATCAGTAGGCCTGATAGATGAAGTGGAAAATGTACATTTTTCCACTTAATATCTGTGTTGTGAAGAGTATCTTCCATATGTGATTGATAGTAAAGGTCTCCTTATCTTTAGGAGTAAATAAAAAAAACTCTACAGATATAATAAACCTATTTAAATTTAAGAGAAACCCCACCCTACATATGTACTGTTCCTGTTAGTCATGAGCATATTTTGCAGAACTTTATACAAGGTTCACATGATAATTAAGTTTAGCTTGTCTCTTATTTTGTCATCATTGGAAATGTCTATGTGTTTCTACAAAGTTCTGAGACGCTTGTGAGATGCCTTGTCCATAACAGTTTCTGCCACACCTTTCTATTCCTCTCCTCTATACCCTTTCAGTATAATATATTGAATCATCATGCCATGAATCTATCATTAGCTAGTGATTGATTACAAACATAGGAAAAATGCATTATTAAAATTAGCATGCAGCTATGTCTCTATTAAAACACTATCAAAATCAAAGAACATGTTGTTTCTTAGATAGTGCCAGGGAATAAGTGCATTGGCACTTGTTGGTGGAAAAAATGTTTTTATTTTGCCTCCCCCAAAATTACTTCTAATATTCCACACCCTTGTCTACATCTTGTAATTGAACAACCCCTGGTGAATCTCCAACTATCAGGTAAATCTATAGTTATTTGAAAAAGATAAACCTTATATGATATTAGTTACTATAAAATTCTACTGGTATGGCACATGGACTCTATTATTTAGGTTTCCACTACTGTGAGAAGTACTTGACATCCATTTAGAAGTTTTATTTCGGCTCAAAAATGCTGAAGATTCTGTTTCTGTTTCATTGGCTCTATTGTTTTGGGGCCTGTGACACACCAGATCACTGAAACAGAAACAGAACACATGTGACAGAGTAGACTTATTCTCTTCAGTATGCCTGAGATGGAAATGAGGGAAGGAGGAAGAAAAGAAGGTAGGAGGTAAAGGCTGGAAAAGAGGGAGTAAGGGAGAGACAGAGACAGAGACAGAGACAGAAAGATAGAATGAAATAGCCCATTCATAGGATTATCCCCAATAATAAAACTTCTTCTCAATAGAACCATCCTTCATTAGGCTCCATCATTTCCCAAAAATATCACAGACAGGCAGTGGATAAAACCTTTTACATAAAAGCTTATGGGGCACATTTAAAATTCAAACTACGATTATGTGCTATAGAATTATTCCATTGTAATATATTTTTTTTTGTTTTTTCCATTGTCTATGTGAGACAGGAAGAAATGTGATGGTTCTTCACCCATGGATCAGAAAAATTATTACAAAATACTGTAGTATGCATGAGAAGCTACAAGAAGAGGATGATTTGACTCATAACTCAAGGCCACGACAATACAAATATATTCTCTATTCCTAGTTCTTGTGCTGAAACTTTGTAGTTTTAGAAGCTACACCATATACAACAATGACTTTGAGAACATGATTTTGGAGGGAACTTTAAGCCTGTAGTATATTATCAGTTAGTCAACCTTGACAAAGGATGAGATCCTTTCTACTACGAATAAAAACAATGTAGTTATTCACCAGTGTTTATGTTATTTACTAAATTAAAAAGTGACTTGTCTTTATTCAAGGTAAAATGTCACTGATGAGCCTGCTGACTATTTTTGTAAAGTCATAGTGAAGGCCAATGAAGGAGTATGATTTACCTCTAGTGATGAACGGATAATGATCCCCAGAGTTCTTTGTAGTAGGAGTTTCAGTGTAACTCACTCCTGGCCAGTCATCATTAAATTAAACTTTTCAGAAACATTCAAGATGATTTAGTGTTTTCCTTTTCATCATCTTTTATATTTGAGGTTGAAGACTGACAGAAAAACATGGTTAACATGCTAAGAGATGCTACATAGCATTTAATATACATCAGTTTAACCAAGATTAGAACATTCTGTATAGAACAATTATAATATGTGCACATATGTCTTAGTCATAGGCCTGTTTGTGCTTCATTTATTCATAGGAAGCAGTACCCTTCATTGATATGTTAACATTACTTAAATGGGGATTCTAGTATTTATTAGTATAAATGTAATAGTGGCAGTATCCTATCAAAAGAGTTTGATTTAAAAATAAATAATATTGTTTCCATGACTTCTAAGACACTAAACTTAATTTATGCTTTAATATGTGACTCTATGAAAATTTTTCTAGTTAACTTGTTGTTCCATGAAATAGTATTTTCCATGTAAGAAATGTCATGTGTAATCAGATTTAAAATAGAGTATATTTAAACATACAGAAACTGTGGATAGTATCAGTATGCATAAAACTTGTACATGTTCAAGCCAGACAGTGTTCCAGCACTGAAATGGAGAAGTGGATACAAGGTACCATACTAAAACAAAAAAGTTATTTGCAATTGCTACCAATTGGAAAAGGAAAAATAACAGTTTTCTAGAGTGGAGTAGCACTGACTATATCAACCATGCTTCAGGGGAGGACTGATACTCTTGACTTGTTGGCCAAAATAATATACACTTAGTGTTATATTTGTAAACACTCTTGGGAGTTATTTTGGAATTTTTTGCCTTATTATTGGTTTTCATTTTCATTTTTTGTGTTTTATAACATGATTTGTTTTTGAAGTTTTTTTTGAAGGAGAGAAAAAAGAGAAAATATGTATTGTGTGGTAAAGGAAGTGAGGAGGAAATGAGTAGTTAAGGGGGGAATTCATGATCAAATATATTTTATAAAAATTGTATTAAATAAATCAAAATAATAGAGGGAATAAAAACAGGAATGATTTCTTGTTTTTCAGAGATGATGTATTTTATGTTCATACACATTATTCCATAGATTTCCTTGGTTAGTATGATATTATTCCATTCAGTTGTCATCTACTATTCTGTAGGCACACAGGAAATATTGTCTTCTATTGGGTTGATTGATATGGATTCAATTGTGAATCTCCCCCATTTGAAATATTGTGGCCGGTCATTGGTGGTGCACGCCTCTAATCCCAGCACTCGGGAGGTAAAGGCAGGCAGATCTCTGTGAGTTCGAGACCAGCCTGGTCAACAAGAGCTAGTACTAGGACAGCCTCCAAAGCCACAGTGAAACCCTGTCTCGAAAAACAAAATAAATAAATAAATAAATAAATAAGAAAAAAAGAAATATTGTATTAATTTTATAACTAGCAACACAGTGTGTAGCCTTGCTTGTTAAGATAGTATTCAAATAAGTAACCAAAGCAACATGGATTGAATGCATTGAGAATGGTGGGCCTCCTGTATTATGACTGGATCCCTTATATTAAGCAGGAATTTCACACAGATACAGTGAAGGACCATCTTAAATATCAAGGCATAATTCTGGGTAATATATCTACAAAGTAAAAAAGCTACGAATTTCTAGCAAAACACCATTAACTCAAACAAATGCTCAAGCATAGAACACTTACAGCCTCAGAAGCATCTGAGCCTGCCCACACATTCTGTTGGAAATGTGAGGTAATAATCTTTAATTGTTTAATCAATAATACACATATATATCCAAAATAAATAAAATAGCAGAGGAAATGAAAAGATAAATGCAAAGAATCAAGTTGTCCAATGGGGAAAGAGAATCTTGTTGAGTTTGAGGTTCAGAGACACTTCTGAGAGAACTCTATAATTGCACTATTTTTAATTCTTTATTTTATCTATTATGTAAAGTATATGCTAATTTCCATAAAAGCCCTCTTAGTCTACATGTAAAACTTAGTTTTTAATAGTTGTCCAATTGAAAGTAGAAGTCTTTGACTGGAAAAGCAGTCTTCCCTGTGTCAAGATAGCTGAGCAAACCAGGAGTCAAATAAATTTTACACATAAGTTATATGCTATAACCAACAGAATTAATTCACTATAAACCACATTTTGTTATGACTGCAATATATAGATACATATTTTAAGAAATAATGCTAAAATACCTGAAATAAATTATCAAGAATGTCTGTAAATTATAAATATAGCTCTATCCTTTCATCACAATGGGCTGTGGCTACCACCATCCATATAGTTAACAAAAGTTTTTTTTTTTTTTTATTTTTACTACCAGCATATACTATTCCTCAGCCAGGATGCTTCAGGGTGAGTCCTGATAGTATGAGTGTGGAACTTGGGGTGAAGGGCTACATGAGTGGAAAACATATTTTTGTGGAATTTTTTTAAAAATTTAAATTAGATACAAGCTTGCTTCACATGTCAATCCCAGCTCCCTCTCCCCCCAATCTCCCACACCTTCCACAGCCCCCCCCAAAGTCTCCACCCCATACCCCATGTGATCCCCAGGGAGGCTGAGGCCCTCCATGGGGGATCTCCAAAGTCTATCAAATCATCCCAGGCAGGGCCTAGGCCCTCCCTCATGTGTCCAGACTGAGAGAGCATCCCTCCATGTGTAATGGACTCCCAAAGCCAATTTGTACTACAGGGATAAATACTGGTCTACTACACAAGCCTCCAAAGATTGCTGAGGCTTCCTCCCTTACACCCATGTTCAGGGGGTCTGGATCAGTCCCATGCTGGCCTCTCAACCATCAGTCTTGGGTCCATGAGCTCCCCCTTGTTCAGGTCAGCTGTTTTTGTGGGTTTCCCAAGCCTGGTCTTGACCCCTTTGTTCATCACTCCTCTCTTTATGCAACTGGGTTCCAGGAGTTCAGTTCAGTATTTAACTGTGGGTGTCTGCCTCTGCTTCCATCAGCCACTAGATAAAGGCTCTAGGATGGCATATAAGGTAGTCATCAATCTCATTTTGGGGGAAGGGCATTTAAAGTAGCCTCTCCACTATTGCCTAGATTGTCAGTTGGTGTCATCCTTGTAGATCTCTGGAAATCTCCCCAGTGCCAGATATCTCCTCAAAAGTACAATGGATCCCTCCATTATGGTATCTCTTAATCTTGCTCTCCTCTATTCTTCCCCCGACTCAACCTTCCTGCTCCCACATGTCTTCCTCTCCCCTCCACTACTCCCTTTCTCTTTCTCCCAGGTCCCTCTCCCTTCTCCCCATGTTCCCATCTGCTCAGGAGATCCTGTCCCATTCCCCTTATTCTGGGTACCATGCATGTCCCTCTTAGGGTCCTCCCTGTTTCCCATACTCTGTCGTGGTGGAATTATAGGCTGGCAATCCCCTGCTCCATGTCTAAAATCCATATATGAGTGAGTAAATACCATGCTTGTCTTTTGTGACTGGGTTACCTCACTCAGGATGGTTTCTTCTAGTGCCATCCATTTGCCTGCAAATTCTGAGATTCCATTGTTTTTTTCCCCGCTGAGTAGTACTCCATTGAGTAAATGTACCGCATTTTCTCTATCCACTCAAAAGTTGAGGGGCATATTTTTTCAGTCTAATTTTGTGAGAAACTTCTCTGTGTTTTAAATAAAATATTCCTCAACTGTGAGGCAGTTTCTTGACATTTATGTTTTTCATTTCTTTTAAATTTTAGTTTTCTAATAAACAAGAATAACCTTCTCAGAGCCAGGTAAGGTACTGGCACTGTATTCATGTTTCATTGGTGTTAACACAGGGCAGAATTTCAATCCTGAACTTTGACTGTATTTGTAGATATTTATGTAAGTATTGTAAATTCTAATTGATCTCAATGTTCTAAACTTAAGTTAGATATCGGAGTAATGGTGAAAGTTCAGAGAGGCAGAACACTCAGCCACTAGTTCTTACCTCTGATGAATCCTCAGAACAGATTGGCAATCCTATCCCTATGAATCCTCAGACTAAATGCAATTAGCCCTTGTCTCCTTCCATCTTCTATTCCTCTATCTGCCTAGTCATATCCCTTTTTGTCTCAAACTCCTGAGCATGGATTAAAGGTGTGCTCCACTACAGCCTAGGTCAATCTCTCTTTTGACTAAAAATTTCTTTTAGCTGAGGGTAGCATGGAACTCACAGAGATCTGTCTGCCTCTGTCTCTGGAATTAAAGATGTGTGCCACCACAGTCTGTCCTTTTTGGCTAACTGTTTGGCTAGCTCCACACTCTGATCTTCAGGCAAGCTGTATTTGTTACAACACAAACAAAATATCACCAAACATTTACCTCCTTCCATGAAGTATACAGAATTGCTTTTGTTGTTGAAACAGGAACTTAGTATTTTTCCTTATGAGCTCCAAAATGAAAAGAATCCATGCCTTTGGCTAGTACTTCCTATTTGCCATCTGGTTTTGGTCACAAAGCAGGAAATACTTTTTTCCAAAGAGAATGTTTCAGATGTATAATCTGGCATTGTGAAGCTATTGAGACTTAAGTCTTACCTGGGGAACATTCAGTATGAGGAGTGGTTGCACTTTTGGTAACTGTAGATGTTGTGATGTTCAACAGACTTTGGGTGGCATCTCCCTTCTCTTCAGACACCATGTAGGACACTGAAGAGAATTGTTTATCTCATCATTGGAGCATATTAAAGTCAAATTGTCACTTGAAATGTGTTTTAAGTGTATTATGCTGTTGAAGGAAAAGCAGCAAAGGGGAGAGTGTGCTGACTCTGTCATTTTTCTTCTCCCCACACACTTTTAGCCTATGCATGTTGCAATGCAACATTGTCATCTATAGAATTCATGCTTAGGAAATGCACAATCAAGGTAAAAATTGAAAAGTAAATCTCATATGTTTTAATAATTTACACTTTTGTGTTGGCTGCATTCATAGCTGTCCTGGATGGCAAACAACTTTCTGGCCTCATAGTAAAATGTTCCAAAGGGTACATTTTTATCATCTTGTTTATAGAAACTTCTCCCAAAGTAAATATTTCAAACCAGTATGGAAAATTCTGTCCTGGTGACAATGTTATCTCAGCATTTTATTTCTAAGCACAGCTATATATATTTAAAATGTGTACATTTGCTACCATAAACGTGTTCATTTTAGGATTTTAGCACGTTTCTTTTTGAATATGTGTATGCATATAAACATATGGAAGTAGTATAAATAAGATAACTCATTTTTATTCCATGTGAAACAGGTTTTTTTTTTCTGAAATTATTGGGAATGAAGAAATGTCTTTGAGGAAGCAGTTGAAAAAATAAGAGTGAAATAGTTGTCATATCTGTGGAAGAAGACACACAGGTGGAAATTATATCATGATGAACCCTCCCTCCAATTTAAATTCAGACTACACATAAGCCCTCTCCATCCTGATATTAATACTTGTATCATAGATGCTGGATAGATCTCTGACAAATACTCATTTAAATACTACATTTTGAATTTCTACCCTGAAATAGTGTTATGTTAATGTTGTATAAAACCATATTTTGTGCCAGGAGTGCAAAATTGAGTTCAGCAAAATATTAGTGGTGTTGACGCCCAGTGTAGTGTGATGTATTTCCTTACATACAGTTTTCTAACTTTTTAAATTAAGTGTATAACATGTTTCTTCAAAGCAGACAGTGTATTGTGTTTCAGTATAATTATTGTAATATCTGAACTCATTTTCCAATAAGAGATATAGCTGTAGTCATGAAAGTATGTTCTGAACTCTTCAAACCACTAGAGACTGGGAAACCTCTTTCTACTCCTTTTTTCACATACTAATGCTTCATCATGATTTGAATTTATTACAACCTCCCATCCAGTAATGTTTGTCAGTTTGGTTAGGTTGTTATACAGTTGCTTCAAGGGTCAGCTTTAAATTGCACTGTCTGCCTTAAGTTAATTTTTGGCATGTCACATAAAGAAACAGTGAAGTGAACAGTCTTTTCCATTCTGACTTACTATATGGGTTAAAAACAAAAATACACAGTAAATTTTCATCGGTTCATATTATTTCATTCTGAAAACACACCTTAAAGGCCAATGACCAATAATGCTGAGAAAAAGATAAATAGGAGAAGTTGTATTATTATTACTTAACTCTAACAATTGGGCAATGGATATACATACTTAAAAATAATTAATACAATTAATGATTATGGAAATTTTAAAAACTATAAAAGCTAATTCATAAATGTTAAATCATTACAGATTTTAAAATACAAATATCCAATTTTTACTATAATGTTCTTTGAATTTAAATAAGATAGTTCAAATTTATGTTGTTTTCTTTTCTTTAAAAAGCTTATATAGCAATTAAAGTTAAAGAATGCCTGGAGAGTAAGTACCAAACCATGCTTCAAATCCTTTCTAATGAAAAATTCATGCTGTTTTATAATACTGCTGAAGTGATGCAGAAGTACCAAGGATGGATGGGGATGATAATCTTAGGACTAGCAGGTGTATATATTGAAGTGGATTTGTTAATATAACTGTACCTGTACCACATTGATCATATCAGAAGTACTTTTATTAACCTTTCAAGATAAGAATAATTTTAAGATAAAATTAAGGTAAAAATAATAATTTTTATCAAGCCTACTTGATAATATTGTAGTCTGTATTTTAAGAAAAGATTGGCTTTGGACACTCGTTTCTCAATTGGCATGTTTATGAGAGGGGTGGGAACCTATGAGGAAAAAATGCTTTAATGCAGGAATTATATAAATTATGACAATAAATGACATTTCAGTTTAATATTCTTGGCGCAGATATAAAATAAAATAATCAATGAAAATTTTCAACTTCCTTGTATTTTTATTCATAATAGTCTGATTTTTGTCATTTACCCATCTTAAGTAATTGTTAAATTATGTGTAATCTATATCATAAATTCCACATCATATAAAATTTATGGAAGCCACACTACTGCAAAAATTATTGACAGCAACATCAAGCATATTGCTTAACTGTAGTGGAGTTTATATATATAAATCTGTGATTGTCATGAAGAAAATATAGCTGCTTAATAAGAATTAGTGAACTAAAGCCATCTAAACACTAGTAATACATTTAAACTATTAGTTTCCTAATATTATTTGTTTCTCATGTATTATATAAAAATGGTATCCTGTGTTCATCATGTTAGGAGTAATAATAGAAAGTACATTTTGCTTTAAAGATATGAGATTATGACAGTTTTGAGATTACATGAGGTAATGTTCATGAAATTCCTTCTGATTGCACTCTTGAGCATTTCTGGCTTCTTACAGTTCAGTTCTACAGTTGGGGAAGATTTCCTCTTGGAGAGCAGGAGCACTCTGCTCTCTTTTTGGTTTGAATGTTCCTTTAAAGTATATTTAAGCAAGACCAAAACAGAGGGTGTTACAATTCTTTTCTCATATCCACATTTAAACTATAAGTGCATTTTCTAATCTTTGAAGGGGATTGAGTTATGCAATAAAATGTATAAATAATTCCTACTTTCTGCTACATATACAGGTGAAAGAAACATATGGTAAAATGCCTCTCCTCTATCTTTGGTCAACGTGTACTGCACATTAATGTTTAATGGTTTCTTTTTTTATTTGGTTCAATTTTATTGCTCATGAACATAAGCAAGTAATTGCAGAAACTGGAGCCAGGCAGGGTTTTCCATACACCTCTGCCAGTGCAGTGACCTGTAACAGCCCTGGTATTTCATTCCTTGGCCTCTGCTAAGTGGACTCTGCCAGTCATTTTAAATTGTGCCAAGCTGTGTAGTGGTTTTATGATGTGAAAAACATCCATTAAGTTCTAGTTTGAGTCTTTAAACCACATCACATTATGTATAAACAAAGCCAAAGTCTAGCTTTAGCCTTGAGAGCTGAGTATTTAGAGAAATAAACAAAAAGAATAGATAGTTTTTAAAAACCAAAATAAAACAGAGAGAATGAAATGCCTTAATAAATAAACCTGAAGAAAAAGTACATTATCCAGATGTTTCTTATGATTTATTTCAACAACAATATTCCTGAAGTGTCTTAATTTCAGACTTCCTTGAAAATTCAATAGGATGTGTTTGGGAGGGGCAAGAATGTATTCATACACAAAGGCTGATAACTTTTGTACTCTACCACACAAAAATAAGACTTCATCAGATGGCAATCTGATCCATTTGTACTAATCCTAACTACTGGCTCCCCTTCATCCATATTTTGCTTCATTTAAGTAATGTTGATATTTTCTGTCTATATGAGGATAATAAAGCAAAATAATTTAGAATGACTTTCATTGAGTTGCAACTCTTCAGGAATACTTTGAGGACAATGTTACTAAGATTTATTTGTAATACACATTTCTTACATATAAACAGGACTGATTAAAGAATAGATGAGAATAATTATTCTGGTAGGAAATTTAGGAGCAGCCACATACTGATACTCATAAGTCAAGATAAATTTCACATAATTAATTTATGGCCTAATAATATTTAAAAAACAAATAAACTAAGATATTTTCAGTAGTGTTTATAAAAACTCTGAGAAGACAACTTACCAAAACAGTTCTAGGAAAGGTGGTAATAAAAGATAATTGAGTGGTTTGGTTTTCTTATTTTATCTTCCTCATACAAGATTCAGAAGGACAAAGATGCTCTTGGCAGGCATATTCTCACTTATGGAGGGTAACAGACCTTGGGACTGATGACCCAGGTACACTGACTTTCACATTGGGCACTAATTGAAGACAACTGTATATATTCACTTGATTTGCTCAACTGTGCCAAATTAGTGTATCTGAGCATAAAGTAAAGCTCCAGAGTGTGATTGATATAATTCCTGCTAGACAGGCAATGTGTTTACAACTACAATCCCAGCCCAAGATGGTGCAGAGGAAAGCTGTTAGCACATAGCTAGAAAGCACTACATAGTGAGTATAAGTCTAACCAGAGCTTCAAAGAAAAAAAATCATGCTTCAACAGCATATACTCCTTTATTCCTTAATTGTTATACATGACATACAGTGATGACAAATGCATTTGGTAAATAACATCTATCCGAATAATCCATGAGCTAAAATTTGATCATCCCATGTAACCACCCAGAGGTTGTCAAGATTGATCATCCCATGTAACCACCCAGAGAAAAAAGCACCAGATCAAAACTGTCCAGAGAGAGAGCTGAGTGGTAGCTGCATGAGACTTTATGTTCTTTGTGAATTGAATGAGGACAAGAAGGTCAGTGTCCTAAAAGATCAAACCAAAAGAGGGAATAGCTAGGCTTATTTGTTTATTTTTTACTATTTTTTCTGTAGATGAGGCAAGAGAGAAAGAGAGAGTGATAGTGTTTAAAAACTATCAGAAAATATGAAAATGAAGGCAGTGTTTAAATTTCTATAAAAACAATAACAAATTAAGATGGCACTAAAAGACTATCTCTAATTACACCTTCACAACTACATGAAGGATTAGGGTGAAGATCAAATAATGTTCTGGGTTCTCCAGAGCAGTTGTTTTAATGTCCACAAAATGGTTCTTGTGTTATGTTAATACCAATACCTTTCCAAGACTTGATAAAGGGTACTCCCAAGCACAAAAAGGCATCTGGTAGTGACTGAATACTTCGGTTGTGGTGGTCAGTAGGAGCAATGATTAACACGGGTAATAAAATAGTTTTATTCCCTGAGGGCCTCCTGACTGGCAAACAATGTAAAGCACACTCTAGGAAAATTATCCAACTTATTCCACAAATCAGTTGACACACAAGGAACAGATGGGTAAATTAAGGACTGAAGAGTATACTTAAGCACTAAAGAATCGATGTTTTAGATCTGGGTAGGAATAACTCAGATGAGCTTTAAGGTGAGGTGGAAAGATATTTATTAACCAACATTGGAAAAAAGGTTACATCTTTTTATTTTTCTCATATTTAGTTCTTATTTACTCTGCTCCTTTCCAAGTATCATGATTACATGGAAGTGAAAGGGATTTAATTCTTGGCAGTTTTCAGTTAGGCAGAACTTAGTTAGGCCATCCATTTGCCCTTCCAATTTATAGATCTAAATGTGTTCCTACATAATGCAAACCTTCAAAGGTTAGTTCTTATGAATGAAGCCCCATGTCTACTTCTATCTCTCTACAGTCACCTACTAATCTTATATTCAAATTAAAACAAAAGAAATGTCACTTAATTATTAGCTGCTACTGTAGTGAAAGTTTTATGTTAATAAAAACAGAAATAAGAGAGAGCTCATTAAATGTATTCTTTGAGGCTATACATCAAGATTCAAAACAGTAATCAGGAATTTTGTTTAAAAGGTCTATGTCCTCCGGACATAATTAAAAACATGTTTGTCATACATTTTAATAGAAAATCATTCCTCAAGTGTTTTGTTATCTGATTATAAAAGTCAAACAGGACAAGTGAATTCAGAGCATTTATTAAACACACCTTACTTAGAGAATACCTCATGAAATGGAATAGACAGAGTGGGTAATCCATGTCTCAGTCTGAAAAAATTTAAATAGTATAAAAGCATACTGGACATGAGAGCTCACATGAAAATGGTCACAAAAGGAATTTACAATTAAGAGAGCAAAACTATATATTTTAAAGGTGTTAAAAATGGATGCAGAATGTTAACTAAATAAAGAATTATGTGAATAATGGATTTTTATCCAAGTCTGGAAAAAAAAGTTCACATTTGATTCAAAATTAATAAATGATGAGGAAATAACCTAAACAGTGCTTTTTTAAGGTTTTCTCTTTCTTTTTTATTTATTTTTAAAATTTCATTTACATTCCCACCACCATTCTCCCTTCCATACCTCCTCTCACCCCCCTACACAACCCACCTCTCTTCCAGCCCATCCCCAGTCCACTGTTCCTCGAGGGTAAGGCTCCCATGTGGATTCAACATAGTCTGACACAATTTGCTATGGCAGGGCCATGTTCCTCTCCCATGTATTAAGGATGAGCATGGCATCAAACACTAAGAAATGGGCTACAACAAGCTAGCTCATGTATCAGGTTTGTATCCTGATCCTACTGCCATGAGGCCCTCAGCTAGTCCAAGATTCAAAAATGTCTCTCACATATGGAGGAAGTAGTTCATTCTCCTGGAGTCTCCACAGTTATAGGTCTAGAGTTCAAGAGTTTCCACCACCTTGGTTTAGGTGTCACTGTAGATTTCTCCTTCATGGTCTTTACCTGCCTTACTCATATATTCCTTTCTTCCTCTCTTTGACTGCATTCCTGGAGCTTAAACACAGAATTCTACCAGACAGCATCTCTATATATGAATAACAAAACATGAAATGCTTATTTTGTATAATATAAATTCATTTTTGAGTCAAAGAAACTTCCATAATTCAAAAGAGAAATTGGATGTTATAGTATAAGATGTAGATATTGCTGTTATCATAAGCTTACTTTAGGTGTTTTCAGTGAAGGAAGAGTAAGGATTATACTGCTAAATACTTGAAATAAAGAGTGTAAAATTTTATTTCAAGTGGGTGTATAGGAAAAATGATGAACAAGGACTTGATGTCTGAGAAAACAGAGGATGACACTAAAAATAAACAGAATTCCAATATTGAGCATTTAAAGGCCAAATTGTCAGTAAACTATGGTGTACAGATTGTACTTCTTTATAAAAAATATGTATACCATCTTAAATTGATACCTTCAAAATAAGTTGAGAAGTAAATAAAGAAAAGAAGCAGAATGGGGTGTTGGACTGTTTAATGAAATTTGGGATCAGAACTAACATTATGAAATCATTTAAAATAAACAAGTAGTTTTTGGAAAAGGCAGGGATGTGGAAGATATGTTCATTCAAGAATGAACTTTTAAACTAATTAGGTTTAAAAAGTATTTCCTTCACATAAAAATGTTATACAACCACATGTCTTCCTTCAGTATTTTCTCTTTGAGTCTTTATTTAGATATGGTAGCCTTATACTCTTAGAATTATGTCTAAAGATTTGGCAGTCTTAGTTATGGTAGACTACAACAGTGTTAGAACAGAAATGTGAAACTCAACGATGAAATACTTTGATATCTCTCAAAAGAAAATGGAGCTTTGCAGCTCTCATCTGAATAGTTTCACTCATGTGTCAGTGTTACTGATGTAGGTGAAGTGCTAGTAGCTGAAAACACAGCTTTGACTAGATATAAGATATAAGGAGAACTGCTTTGCTCATTATACACTACATGTTCTGATTGTAACATCCAGGGTTCATGTTAAAGTACATGAGTTCTGGGGTTACAACTCTGCATCTAATCAGACAACTGTAGTTTTGCTCAGGTCTGTTCTCTGCAGTATGCTCTGGGCCTGTGTTTAATGCAGGCAATGCATTCTGCTTTTATTGTAAACATGGCCTTAATTTTGTGTGTGTAATAATGTGGTTTATGATCTGAACTGCTCAACTCAAGCACAATATCTTAGCCATCTTGCTGACCAGGCCACTCATCAGCAACATATATGAGCACAATCAACTGTGAAAGGTAAGAATAGGGAGGTTTTTGTAATTATGGAGGAAAAGGAAGAAAATTTGTATTAGGTTAGTTTTGGTTTAAAAATAATTGGTAATATCTGGCAGGGGAGATATCATGATTGCAAAGGTATTGTCCCCAGGGTGAAGCTTAGCCATTGCACTCTGGGTGTGCTGACCCTTGTGATTTCCCCAAATGCTAGAAACTTGACTGCATTATTTGTGGTAGTAGGGGGACTGCATTTGTCCTCTTCCCTGTTTAAAATAATAAAAATAGTAATGACAATAAATAGTCTGTAGACTCATGGGACAAAGAGGTAGCCAATGAGGATGGGGAGTGCAAGAGGCACAAGAAAGGAAGGAGATTGAAAATTGGGTGAAGATTTCCTAAGCCTTTCAGTATTCAGTGCTGTGCACAACTACCACTCTTTATCATTGATACAGAAGTTTTATGACCAGAGTGTACTAGAGAAAACATCTGGAGCTTGTTATGCAACATCCCTAGACCCTCCTCTGGAATTCTGAGTGTGAGGCCTCAGAATTAACACTGGTATCTGAGCGATAGCCCAGCACCCTGTTTTTACAAGTAGTTTTATTGTGAGAGAATTGCTAACCCCAGGAAACCACAGTTATATTCTCTTCACTGTTATTATTCCCACAAATCCTTATATTTGATTTTTGAAGCTCAAAACCAACAATTTCAGTATGAAGACAAACACACCTGTGTGAAAACCATGTCTGCTTTATCACTCTGTGGCAACAGAGGCTATAAAAGAGTAAAAGGGTTATCTTGGGACAAATTATACTATTTGCTTGGATTCCCCTACAACATGGCAGGTTGCTGACATAATATTGGATGTCAATTTTGAACTTGGACTGTGCAGTTGCTTAAAGGCAAGATGATCTACTGTTTTCTCTCACCATGAAGCCATGTCTTTGATGCAGGAAGGCAAGTGACTTTATTTCCTCCATTAAATTCCTGATAAATATCACTGTGGCTTGGTTATTGGCCTTCTATTTTTAAGGCTATAAACATTCTTGCTGTGGTGACTTGATTATTCCATTTTATGGGAAACGAGGTGCATTCCCTGCCTATTAGCTAAGAGTGTCATCTTGAGACTATTCTTATTTTATAAAAGAACTTGGCATACAGTCACTTCACTAGATCAAAAAGAAATAGCGGTGTTTAAAATACAACTGTAAGTAGATGTAAATTTTGTAATGAAGTAGCCCTCTGTTATAAAATATTTACTTTGTTTAAATGAGTGAATGAGCAGTTAAAATGGCTTTCTATGTGGAAATTTGAAAACCCATCAAGTAAAAGTAAGCAGAAACAAAGTAAGATTTAAATTTTTTCCTGATTTTTTTTTTGTTTTTTAACTGGAAAATCTGACTGAAATCCAGCATCCCACATTAAAGCACCAATCTGCTGCAGAGTGGATGAATTTGTGAAAAATGCTCCCTCGAGGTTTATGAAACATATTCTCCATAAAACAAGCCACAATATGTTTTTGCACCTTAGTCAGCCCCAGAAACACGAGCTGCAGCAGCCAGTCCAGTGTTGGTACCTGCCATCACCAAGCTGTAAACAACTGTGTTTTTCTTGCAGCAAAGCTCGTACATCCATTTCAAGGTTTGCAGCAGTAAAAGGCTGACTGCCTACATAAACTGGAGAGGACTGCAGTGTTGTTTTGTTTACTGCTCTTTTATTGTAGTGGTCAAATAGTTCTTTTGAGACCAGACAACAGTTTTCTACCATCTGTAACGTCAGTGTCAGAAAACTTGTATGAATTGAGTCACTGTGGAAAACATTTATAATTAGAAGACTAATTAAGTGAAATTAAAGGAGAAATACAGATGATTAATAACAGATAAAAATAATTTTCTCTTCCTCCTCTTTTGATACTTCCTCCTCTTTAGTGGCAACATTTGCTAGGGTCTTGATGTATGAGAATTCTATCTGTTATCTCTTAATAATCAGTTACACAGAACTTGTGCCTTGTGTTATATGTTTACATTTCCACTCATGAAATTTATGTCCTGATAATTCTGAGTAATTTAACTACACACTTGGATGTAAGTGTTACAAATGCCTAATCAAAAAGCTAATACCAAAATATTTGTTTATATTTATGTTTCCTGAAATAGCATGTTTAAAGACAAAATTACAATATAGATTTATATAGTTTTTAAAGCAAGGGATTTATTGAAAAAATTAATAATGGATGAGATAATATATCTTTGTTAGGGTAAAAATCATTGCATTTTATTTTGAAAGAGGAAGATTTCTCTAAAATGTTTATGCTGTATTTTAAGTATTGAATTTGAAAGTAGTGCATATGGGCACATTTTAAATATATTTTTAGAACTTTGATATTAAAATTTAAAATGTTTTCCTAAATAAAGTAAGATTTTTAACTTCCGTTTCACAGCATAGACCTGACTTGCTTTTAAATCATTTGCTGAGGGTAAAGTCCTTCCTTAACACAGTGTGAAGAAGAGCTCCTGAAATTGAAAATCTCTCTAAACTGCTTTCAAATAAATTTCACATTGTATGTAAGATTAAGATTAACATAGATTTCACATTTTATTAAAAATAAAATTTCACATAATTTTTTTGGTAAAATTCTATTTTACTAACTTTAATTTCAAATTTTTCTATTGGAAAGTCATGCAATTTCTTGTACCCTTAAATGCTTAAAAACACATTATTTTTGTAGTAAAAGGTCAGCTACTATATAGATGAGATTAAATATAAATTATAGATTTCAAACATTAATGGAAGCACTGTATTTAGTATTTGTTGTGGTTATTGTTATCAACTGGCTTGGAATAAGAAACACACAGGGCATCAATTAAATACACCTTTGTATTTGTTTGTGAGGGAGTTTCTTTGGGAAGTTTAAATAAGAATAGAGTACCCAACTTGTGTGTGGGTTGTGGGTATGTTGCATCATCCTATTGAATGGAGACTTGGGTTGAATAAAAAAAGTGAGAGAAAATGCCTGATAGAAGCAAGCAATCATTTTGTTCTTGGTAAATACTCACTGTATTTGCCATCTTTCTTTCTAAGCCATAGTGAACCATGTCCCTTGAACCATGAGTCAAAATAACCATTTGGTCCTTTAAGTTTATTGTCAAGTATTTGGCCATATCATGAGAAAATTAACTAGGGCCATTTGAGTACATACAAGTCTATTAATTTCTGTAAAAATCATCAATGACATGGTATTGATGTAGTTCCATCTAATTTATATGTGTTGATTTCAAATGTCTGTGATGCTGTACAACCTATTGTAATTATTGTTTTTACAAATAGTATGCATATGTACACACTGATTTTAATGTTATTGAAAGAACCCATATTCCTGATATTTTCTTGTCAAAATAGACTCATTCCAAAATAATGAAATCCAATCAACAAAGTGGGAACCAATAACAAAAGAGTAAAGTATCTATTACATTCTTGTAAATTATATACCCTCAAGTTTTACAAGGCACAACAGTAACTCTTTTATTCTTTTTAATAATGATTTTTGAATAAATTAGCAACATATTCATTTATAGATGGATGTATACCCAAAAATTTACATAGGATTTGATATGGGTGAATGATCAAGAATATATGAAAACTCCCAGGTGTGATATACATAATCATATAGCCACATAGTAAGTAAAAATGTAAAATATTAACTACCAGGTACTTCTAACTTTGGGAAGGAATAAAGCTACTATTTAGATGAGATTGGGCATGAGGGTGATATATCTGTAGATAAAACTTGCTATTAGAAAATGTTATTGATACAGTGATTTTAAATTTAAAACTAGCAGTATTTCATTCAAAGCATTTTCAAATCACCACAGTGAACTCCAAAATAGATATTAAAAATGTATGCAAACAATTCACATCATTAGAGAAAGGCATCTTCAAATTATTAAGTAAAATTAATGATGTGTATAATGAAACATTACACCATCATTTCTTCAGGTAGTGAATATTTTCCACAAATAATTAGTAAGTATGGTTAGGTCAACTACACTTTTGAAAATGCAAATTTGTCCCAATAGCATGACTAACTTATGGAATAATGTGAAACAGTTTCAGTTAATTATAGTTGGAAGATTTTCTTATCCTGCCCTCCAGTTCCCAAATAACCACTATAAGGCTTAATATTAATTATAATTGCTTGGAAGATGGCTCAGGCTTCTTACTGGCTAGCTCTACTTATAAATTAACCCATTTTTAGCATTGTATATTTTACCATCATGTTTTATGGTTTTTACCTCACTTTCCAAGTGACTACATGGAGTCTCCCTGACTCTGCCTTCTTTCTCTCCATGTCTTTTTTTTTTTTTTTTTTTTGATTTCCTGCTTGGTTCTATTCTGCTTGGCCATGGGTCAAATCAGTATTATTTATCAACCAATAAATATATCTGAACTCAGTCACTTATCTTAAAATCTAATGGTACCAACGGTTTCTTTTATTATTATTATTATTATTATTATTATTATTATTATTTGTTTCTTCTGTGACCTCATGCTGAGAACAAATGACATTAAGTGTTTTTCCTCTGAAGTATTTAGTGGGAGGTTTACAGAGATATACAGACAGGGATTCTCCCTCAGAGGACTTCCATGCCAGGGGATGTTCCTGTTGAGGAGTTTGAACTGACAGTTTGAACTGACAGACATGTTCTCAAGAGATTGGTGGTAAAGGCATTGGATTGAGGCAAGTTTTAGGATATAGATAGTTTCAAATTATTGTTTTATTGCAACTGTTAATTATTATGGATATTTTAGAATAGAGTATATTTTTTTAAACAGACTTGACAACTGTAATCAATGCTAATTCACTCAGGAACAATGTAATTCTCTCTCAGAATGCAACAAAAATTGACTACCACAATAGTAAATTGAACTGTCAGGGTGAGTCATATTCAGAAGTAATCATGGCTCCAGAAACCTCTTCCTCCCTGTTATCAGTGCCATTTATTTTATATATACATTTAGAAAGCAAGTCACTGTAGTTAATGTTAATCCAGTTGTCAGTGTGAATCTTATGTTGATTATGTGAACCTTGTTTTGATTACATTTATAAATCCTTAAATATGATTGCATTTTAAAGAAAATTCTTTTTTTCCTTTCTTTCTTTTTTTTTGGGGGGGGGGTTGAAAACAGGGTATCTCTGTCCTGGAAGTTGCTCTTCAGATGTGGCTGGCCTCAAACTCACAAAGATATGCCTGCCTTTGCTTCCTGAGTGCTGGGATTAAAGGTGTGTGCTACCACCACCCTGCCTAAAGAAAAATTCTTGAATTAACCTTTAATGTTACAATTAGACTGGCTTCATTCTCTATAATGGTATACAAACTATCCTACTTAATTGTGAATCCCAAAGTTAGTGTCTTTTTGAGATTGAGTTACCTCACTCAGAATAGTTTCTTCTAGTTCCATCCATTTTATTGCATATTTCAAGATTCCATTGTTTTTTTTTTCCACTGAGTAGTACTCCATTGTGTAAATGTACCACATTTTCTCTATCTATTCTTTGATTGAGGGGCATCTAGGCTGCTTCCAGTTTCTGGCTATTACAATGTTATTTTATGGCAGTCCATATGCTACTGATGACTTTTCTTGGCATTAGGTTTTCTTTCTAATCCACTTACCTGATGAGGAGCAGTCTTGTGCTCCAATTGTAAATTTCTGTTTGTTTGTGAAAATGTAAATTGCATTTAATGTTGCATAAAAATTGAAGGTAGACTTGCTAGGTGCAAGTCTGTCCAATTGCCTTGTCTCCTGACACTCAGCTCTTCAGAAGACTGTTCTTTATGCTATCAGTGGATTTCTGAGTTGGGAATATTCATGTCTCTGTACCAGGAAGCAACATTAGGCTTTAGAATACATTTACCCATGTTAAAGAGAGTAAGAGAAAAAACCAACCTGGAATCATTTGAATTGTTTATTCTTAGTTTCTCTCTATGCACACTGCAGCCTTGTGAAAAATAATCCTCTTTCAAATTGTGTTTAATTTTTTCTGATATATTATTCTGAAGTCTGGTTGGTGAGAAGTATATTCAGTAAATAATGGTGCTTCTCTTTTGTGTACTTATAAAAGGCTTTTCTTGTAGAAAGTTAAGAGGCCACATAATATGATAGAGAAAGCACATAAAAGGTAGCAGGTATACCATAGATTTTTCTGGCCCCATGTTTTGCTAAATTTGGGTAAGCATGAAAATACAGGTCACATGGCTTTGCCTCAGACAATGCTTGCTTACTTCCGCCTCTACCCTCAATATAAGTAAATATCAGTGAGGGCCTATAAGTCAATGAAGTACTTATGTATCTACTAGGCTCCTGTGTCTGTGAGAATCCTCAACCATTATTGCCAGTAAATGAAGGATAAGGAAATAATTGTCTGGAAATAATTGTCTTTAAGTTTGAAAGACTCTTTGTACAGAGTGTTGAAAGGGAATTGAGTTAAGGAGAAGGGTTAGGATGGATCTTTCCACTAACTTATCATGATAAACTACCAATGAACAGGCAGTATGTCCATCTTCTGGTGGAAGAGACAGAAACTTCTGGATCTTACCCACCACTTTTTAACAGTTTTTATAACCTTGTTTGTATTTAAAGTTCTCATTTTTCTCATTATATGGCACTGGCAACTGTTATATTAGCCAATAAAAATATAAATTAAATTTCTATTTAAATCTATCATTTTATGTGTTCAAAGCTTAAAACAGGGATACCACTTGTGCTTATCTTCAAAATATTCCCAAGTTATAACTGTTAGAAGTTGCAAACAATGTACTTAATTTTTACTTTCTATAATATTTCCATCTTAAAACTACCAATTCTTATTGACACACAGCTGGTCGTGCCCTTTTATTTCCCCATGTATATTTGTATCTTAGATGAGTGTTTACAAAACAGCTCTCTCTACCAGTGGAAATATTCCAGTGTTTACTATCTATTACAGTAGCTACCAGGCACAACTGTTTGTTGTGCATTTGAAATGCAGACAAAGCTCTAAGGAACTGAGTGTTTAACCTCATTTAATTTATATTATTCTAAACTGGAATATCCACTTGTGGTTAGTGGTTACATATTGGATTGCGATGTCTTAGGAGCACACACTCAGTCAGGTCCAGGTGATTGTTAGGTAATCTTTGCTTTATGCAAAGTGGAAGAAGAGTTGGTTTAGGCATATACCCAAAAGAAGCACATTCATACAACAAAGACAAATGTTCAACGATATTCATAGCAGCACTATTTGTAATAGCCAGAAATTGGAAGCAGCCTAGATGCCCCTCAACAGAAGAATGGATAGAGAAAATGTGGTACATTTACACAATGGAGTATTACTCACCAGAAAAAAACAATGGAATCTTGAAATTTGGAACCTTGAATTTGCAGGAAAATGGATGGATCTAGAAGAAAACATTCTTAGCGAGGTAACCCAATCACAAAAGGACAAAGATGGTATGTACTCACTCATATGCGGATTTTAGACATAGAGTAAGGATTACCAGCCTACAATCCACACTGCCAATGAAGCTAATAAATATGGAGGTCCCTAAGAGAGACATACATGGTCCCCTGGAGAAGGGGAGAGGCTCATGATCTGCTGAGCAAATTGGGAGCGCGGGAAGAGGGGGCAGGGAGCTATGAGAATGAGAAGGAGAGAGGAAGAGGAATGCTGAGGACATGAGGGAGCAGAAAATGTGAGTCAGGAGAATACTTGATAACAAGAATGGAGATATCATAATAAAGGCAGACACTTTTGGTTTAAAGAGAAATCAGGCACTAAGGAAATGTCTGGACATCTACAAAGATGATACCAGCTAACTATCTCAGCAACGGAGGAGAGGCTACCTCAAATGCCCTCCCCTGATTATGAGATTGATGACAGACTTATATGCCTTCATCCAGCAGCTGGTGAAAGTAGAAGCAGACACCCATAACTAATCACTGATCTGAACTGGAACCCAGATGCAGATAGCTGGAATACCAGCATGGGACTGATCCAGACCCAAGGAACATGGGTTTCTCTGAGGAAACCTCAGAAATCTATAGGACCTCCTGTAGAAGCCCAGTATTTATCCCTAGCTTAGGTGTGGACTTTGGGAGCCCAGTTCATATAAAGGAATACTCTCTGAGCCAAGACACACAGGGGTGGGCCTAGGCCCTACCCCAAAGGAAGCGTAAGACTCTGATGACAACCTATGGAAGGCCTCACCATCCAGGGGGAGCACAGAAGGTTTTCGTGGGGGGGGTAGGGGAGGACGGGTGGGAGAAGGGAAATGGGATTGTCATGTAAAACAATCCTGTTCCTAATTCAAATGAAAAAGTTGGAAAAAATTTAAAAAATAAAACTATGAATATTCTTAATACTGTTTAATATGAATACTCTCTTTGTCCTCTATTCCATATGGAAGAAATAAAATATGCTGTATCTTTTCAGGATACTTTCATTTGCATTTCATTACACTTTTAACCCTTAATTTTTATTCTTTTAGAGGCTCTTATAGGGGCCAATAATGGTGCCTTTTATACTATAAACAACACTCAGGGCATCAGAAAGATCATGGAGCCCCTTTCTGTGTCTAAATACAACAAGCTGAGATCATTTAAGCTACTTGTCCTTCCCTAATGTTTCAGGACATGAAATACGACATCCAGTCCATCAAAAAAGTTTAGATTGTGTTGCCTTGGAGATTTGTGTGTATATAATCGTACCTTGTAACAAATATTAATATACTTGATAATTATACTTAATTAATATTGGTTTATCAATAATACAATAAAAATAAAACTCAAAAATACAAAAAAAATGGAAGAAGAGTTGGAAACGCAAAGATGGAAAGGAAAGTGTGTGTATTTAAAGCCTGATTTTCCTGACTTAGCTTCCTCCCTTGCTACCTGAATATCAACAAGAAACACACAAATCATGTGGCTTTTCATCAAACAACACTTTCTGGGATTTTGTATTATATTCATTTTCTTTTCAGTTTGAAAACCACATATTTAGGCAAATGCTGCGGATCATTGACATCATACTTCCAGTTTCCCATGTATGTGAGCATAATATTTGAATATATATTTTCAAGTTGTCGTCTCACAAAGGTTGTTTCACCTTTAAGAAATTTATGTCAGATAATGAAGATGCCAACTAAAACAATAAAAAACACCTCTAATCAGAACTAGTTGATGAGAAAGCTTATAGAAAGTTTTGTAGATTAGGTCTTAGAATCTTCCAAGTACTTGGAAGGTTAATGTCACATCATATCATTTGCAGTTTGTACTTAGTGTTCATTATCCACTCGATCAAGTGTTTTAAGCAAGACTAGGACCTAAACCCAGAGAGACCTCCCTGTCATTTCAGATTTTTTGTATCACATTAAACAAAGATCTTTCTTAAGAAAATTGTGTTAAATATATATACAGCTTATTCTAATTTATTATTAGAATAATAATACTTATTATTCTAAATTATTATACTTGTTGAACTTTGGGATTATAAACACTATAAATATTTAAAATTTTAAAATGTGCAAAATATTTAATTATTTATTTTGCTGGGCTGACAGGGCTGTCAAAATCATAACTCTACTATCTGAGAGTATTCCTTGAAAGAAATATGGACTGATGTCCTGATAAATAGAAGCTAAAAAATTAGACTACCCCACAGGACTTAGAATATTAACCTAGTTTCTTATCTACCTTGCTGCAAGTACACTCAGACTACACCATAGCAGCTCCACTGTCATAAACTCACAAGGAGGTTACTCTTTTCTTTTTAATCCCTATCCCTGGAGCTAAGATTTCAAAACATTGTTTTTCATTTGTTTCTTTTTATTTTCTGTTGTATGTTTTTATTCACCTAAGAGTTTCAATGGAATATTCAAAATACAATAGATAAGATTTTGAAAGTAGTCTATGAATCTTGTAATGAAAATGCACCCCATCATTTTACAAGGATTGCTCTAGTTATGTACATTGCTTTTTCCTTCCCCCCAAAATTTTAAATCTCAGAGGTACTAGTGTGGCTACTAGCCACGATTTTGCTTTGTCAAGACAGGCTGAATCTGCTGGTACTACTGTCTACCATCCAAACTCTTAAGGTAAAGGCACAATCCCCATTGCTGTTTCCTTTGGAAAGAGGGAGATGGGGAGGGAGAATCTTTGTAGACTACAGGGAGAAATGACATGAAAATTGGCAGGGAGGAAGTCACACTGTAAGCCATAACATCACTCTTCACACTTAAATGCCTATGTTGGGACATTCACATAGGACTTCTGCCCCCAGAAATGAGAGAAAAATTTTCTGTAGTCACTCAACCTGTAGAATTGTCTCATGATAGTCCAAGTGTATTGTAAGAAGACATTTCAAATTCCTTTTTTAAAGTTCAGAAGTGGTTGGCTCCAGGTTCACAGAATGCCTAATGAAGCAGCTCATCAGTGGAGGTTTACTTAGGTTGACAGTGTAGGATATACTATCCATCATGTTAGGGTAACAAGATAGCATATATAGTCCATCATGGCAGGGAAGAGTTGGTAGCTGGGACAGTGTAGCTATTTCTGTTGATGTGAAGTGGCTCATTATATGCTATAAGTAGTCAATAGGTGGAGAAAAATGGGCCTAGAATCTCATACAATTCTGAAAACCTGACCTCAGAAATACTCTTCCTCCAAGGATACTCTACCTCCTAAAGATCACACAACCTTTTCAAGCTGAAATGGTTTCAGTTGAACAGCTGAACAGCCAAAGGTTCAGACACCCTGAGCCTCCTTTGACATTTGATATCAAACTAAGTGACATGTAATAGAGAGGAATGATCATTTGAAGTCAAAATTTCTAACATGACTTAAGTTTGGTGGCCATTGGTAGACGTATACTACTTACATAAAATTTTAGCTGCAAGTAAATATGTGGAAGCAATCTATTCACTTTTTACTTGCTTTGGACATATTATTGTACTTGAAAATATTGGGGGAACTTTATGACCCCCATAATATTTTCTTACAGTTCTAACTGATTACCAATATTACAGGAGTAAGTTTGAAATGAGTAAAGAGGATAAATGCATTCATGCATGATTGCAAAGCATAGATAAGTGGGGAATAAAAAAGACAAGAGGACACAGCAGGAGATTTGCTGAGCCAGGAGCATAAGTATTGCTTGGGGTAGGTGATTTGTCGTTGATATCTAATATGTCAAGGCAAGCAAGAAATATGCATGCTTGCTGGAAAATTCAGAGAGGCTATGTGAGTATTGATGAAATGAATCTTGGATGTAGTCCTGTGCACTAGTAAATCATAAATTTATTACTTGGTTCCATACATGAGCTTGTCAATCCTGGTACTCTGTCTTTCTATTTAAAATGCTGTGAGATAGATTTTTAAATATCACTGTGTGCTTTCCAAATGGTATCATTTGCAAGGTCTACCACTCTGATTTGACTTTTCGGCTGTGGTTAGATTCTGATGAAATATATTCATTAGGTTACATTAATTATGCATGCATCAACCACAAAACAGGTGCTTGGCTGTAAGAGGTGCATTTAATAAGAAAAAAAATTGATCCTAAACTTGTATTTTATGTTATACCCTTATTTATGGGCTTCCTCACAGAACATTAATAAAAATAATATTTCAACAACTAGTACCTCTGGAGAAATGTTTTTTTTAGACAAAGGCTCACCAATTTATACCATGAAATAATTTATATTTATGTTATTAAAATTATAATAATTTTGTTTAGTTTTACTGTGCATAAAATAAAATGAAATGTTGGTGGATGGAATCAAAATTCTGAAGACTAACTTATCTAGAAAATATATCTAAGTGAAAAGAATAAACAGTTCTTCCAATTGAATTTACTCTTCTCAGCAAGTCAGTTAATATTTTTAGGAGAGAAATGTTAACAAGTTGTAACAAAGGATATCAGGAATGTGGAAAAAAGAAGCCATTATGCACTCTGGCTTCAAGTGCAACTGCAGTGGCCACAATGAAAATCAGCATGGGATTCCTCAGAAAACTAAAGATAGAAGACCCATGTGATCTAGTTGTGCTCTTTCTGGACATATATTTAAAGACTCTATATTCTACAGGAGGTATTTGCATACCCATGTTTATTGCTGTTGTATTCTCAATTGTATGGAAAAGCAAACAGCCTAGATAACCATCAATAGGTAAATGGGTAATGAAAATGTGATAATGGTGAAAAATGGAATAATTAAATTTGCACTAAAATGATGGATAAAGAAAGTATCATACACCCGTGTTGTGCTAAACTACAGAGACAGACCTGACAGACAAATGCTACGTGTTCTTTTGCATAATCAGATCCTGCTTTCCATATTCATTCATAGGTGTGAATGCTGTTATAGAAAGTGATACTAGTAAGAGACCACAAGCAGGTAGAGGAGTTTCTGAGGTAGAGGGGAGTGTAAGACAACATTTATGAAAAGAGGCTCAAATGGATTTCTATGGGTGGAATAGTACAAGAGGGAGCAGGGTGATGACCAAGGAGCAATCAGAAGGGCCAACAAAGACAAATGTCTAAAAATGCCATATGAAACCTAATGCATTCATACTATCAAATATTAGCAATAATAAAGGATTTCTTTCACTAAAATTATTCCTGTAATTTTGATATTACCTATATTACTGTAAAATTTGGACAGCATTGATTTCAAGCATTCTGACATAAGTAAATACAAATTTATACTTCACCAGAAAGTTCAAGTATTTTCAAATTACACCAGATGGTGTCTGATATTTTTTAAAAGGCAGGCAACTTTTCTAGCATTCAATATAGACCTCACAAGCTTCACATAAATTGTGAATTATCATATATAAGCTCAACCAAGCAGGAAACCTTTGGATGTCCAGAACCACAAAGCTGAGGACATAGTAGTTAGAGTGTTACATTCTACTGTCTAAAGGCTTTAGAGAAGTTGGCTGTGACATTTATGTACAAATAATGACTGCTTCATGGATCATCTAATGTTTGTATCCCAAAATGGCACTATTTTTTCTATGATTCCCCCAGCATACAGGGTTTCACTGTGAAGAGATGATGCAACAACAAGTTACAAGGAGTCCATCTTTAGCCAGATGAAGTCATGTACCATCCTCATCTTTGAATTACTAACTCCTCCCTGACCCCAAATATTATGGTACTGTGTGCACACACTCATACACATGTAAACAGACAGATGTAAGCATAAACAAACACACTACTCCTGCCTAATAATGCATATGTTTATAAATCATAAACTAACTATATGTATTTGTGACTTCTGAGATTATATTTACAATAATATGGCTCCATTTATGTCTCTAGATGCCTAAAGCGCTTGATTGAATTCCCTATGGTATATTTATATCATTAAATGTTCATATCTTTGTTCTCTTCAGAATAGTGCACATATGTTTAATTGGATGTGTAGGGCATAATACCTTTCCCAAAGGGAATTCATGGATCATTTACTTTTGTGGACCTAAGTTTTCAGAGAAGGAAATGAGATCGGAAATCCTCTAATAACTTCTCCCACTGAAAGAATGACCTAGATTTGCTATATAGTGGCAAAACTGTGAGAGGATATTTTTATATTGCCATTTTGTCCTCACAATTTATCTGACTGTTTTCACCATATGAGATCACTTTCAAGTTTCTCTTTTGACAATGTGGGAATGCTGTTGGATTTGTACTATCAGAAAGAGGGAAGCAAGGGGCAAGAGTTAGCTGAAAATAGGAGATAAGGTTTCAGGTTTCTTCTTAACAATTAAAATAATCTGCCCACCCCAATTAAGTTAGCAAGGTGTTCTCTTCAGTCACCCCTCAGCATGTAGCAGCCATGTTTATTAGTTGTACTTATTTTGATGTATTTTTATATATTTATAAAATCACTTTGTAAATTTATTTTCCATGAAGTGTCATGGAAAAGAGTTGTGAATAATCTCAACATAAAATTTAACTTTGAAAAACCTACACATATTTCCTTTTGAATTGCTCATTTACACTTTACACATGGAACTTCTTTGTTTCACACCCAATTTACAATGGGCTGATTGCCATTCATGGTGCTTAAATTTTCCCTTATAATTTTTTTCCTTTTCTGTATCTAATTAGTAAACATAAATGACTTCATTAATCTGTGTCAATACATGTTTAGGAACCCATGTCATATTATTCATATGGCTTGTATACCTGGTATTTAAAAGACACTAAGCCTTTGTTGTAATTTATACAATTCTTCATTTTAATACTATGAATAATTTATTGGGCAAATGGTACAAATTATTAAATTACTGAAGGCATGTATTGTGTACAGGAACAGAGGGAGGGATATCAATTTGAAAATACTGAATTCCAGCTCATCCTACGTTGTTGTAGAATTTACCGCCCCCATCCACACACACACAAAGTATTACATATGACATACCAAGTTATCACCAAGTATCTCTCCTTTAGAACCAAGAAGCAATGAGTTTGTTTCACTATGTTGATTAAGGCTATTCATTTTAGCATGTCTTTATGACATATAAATGTATTTAAAGTTCTGTTTGTATATACACAAAAGGAGAAATGTATTCATTAGGAATTTTTGGGGGAGAATTTTTATATCACTGAGAATTCCAAATTGAAAATCAAAAAACCTTCTCTTCTTTTATTCCATATATTTATCATTAACTCTCCTACCATTATGCATTAAGGAAGAATGTTAAATAAATCTGCATACATTTGTAGCTATGACTACAACTGTAGATATTCATGCATATGAGATAGAGGTACATTTCCATATAACTATAGAACTGGTGCACTGAATATGTTAAATATAAAATTAAGGTGCTCCTTATAATTACGTCTGTCTTTTTACCTTTCTTTGTTTGAAATTATCAAGAAATTTATGGAAGAAAAACATGAAATCATCACTTAATTGTAACAAGCCCTACAGACTATATACATATTTGTATATACATGTATATATTTATGTATATACACATATACACACAGTCTTAAACACACAAACACACATGTACTCACTCTTAACACATACACACATACAAACTTAACCCATCACAGTCTCATAAAATCCCTATTAATGACATACAAAGGCATTTGATAAATTTTAAGCATGCAAAATCAATTTACATTTTAGTTTAATTTTCTATTAAAATAAGTACATTACACTAGTAAAACAATATTTGCTACCAAATCAAATTAATGTTTGGAAGTAAACTTGAGATGACAAATATGCAGAAAGCTACAAAACATTCATGAAATCATTTAAAACCATATTCAAATTTCCATCAATTACTGCAGTGTTCATTCTATTTAAATGTGTTTACAAATATTATTTAATTCCCATCAAAATCTCAGTGACATTTTATAGAGAAACAGTAAGAACAATTCAAAAATCATTTTAGAAGCACTAATGACTGCATATCCTAAACAACATGATTAAATAACAAAACCAGAGATATTATGCTTTGTGGGACCAAATGTGTATGAAAATTACTGTAATAATTACTGTAGAACAGAAGAGACAATATGCAAAAGAACCCTTGAGAAAGATGCCAAGCACAATTGTGATAGGATGGTGGTTCAGCTACTGTAACTGAGAAAACTGATGCCTCATGCAAAAGGATGAAGGTGCACTTTAGTCTTCTATCCAGCACAACAGTAGCCCCAAAATGTATTAGAGGCTGGAATTCCTGAAGCCACACAACATCTACAGGTAAACGAGGGAAGAGCTTCATGATTTTTAACCTAGAAGTGATTTCTTGTCTATGACATCAAAATTGCAAGCAGTAAAAATACAAAAATACATCAACCTGTATGAAACTGAAATTTATGCATGACAAATGAAGCTATCATGAGACTTCAAAGGCAACCTAGGGAATGGAAAAGACATATATCCAAAGCATACGTCGGACAAGAGCTTAGAATCCTCTATGTTTCTTCTTTTGAGAACAAAGATAATCTGTGTGCATGTGTGCATGTGTGTATGTGTGTGTGTGTGTGTGTGTGAGTGTGTGTGTGTCTGTGTCTGTGTCTTTGTGTGTATAAGTGCATAACACTACGATTGGTATATTGATTTTATACTTGTTTTACATATTTACACTAAACTTTCTTCACTTGATATACATATATATATATATATATAATTTATTAAAATATATTGATTTTGTGAAAAGTCACAAATAGGATTTAAGATAGTATGTCACTAATCCACAAGCAGGCAAGGCTTGAATAAAATCGTATTTTGTTACTGCCTTCCTGTCCTCTGCCCTTCCTGAAAATAAGCTTTACTTGTTTTACTTCATAGTTAGATAATGGTTCATTTTATTATCTTGCTCATATTTCACCAAGGTGTCCCAGGCTCTGTGGGATTTAAAATGATCCTCAAAATATTACTGATTTAACATAAGTTTTACCATTTCTGCAAAATGTAGTTTCTAGTTCGGTTTACTTGGAAAACACAAATCCTCAACCACTGCCAATATGAGTGGCTTGCAAGTGTTCAGTGGAAACAACACATCATTTATTTTCACTCTGCAGTTGCCAAGTCAAGTCCTTAGAGAATGACTACTTCAAAAAAGATGTAAATGCATTGTTTCTATGTTCCCTAAAAGAGAGAAGCTCACTCAATACAATACCTTCAACAAAGGTATTAGCTATCCACCTGTGTACTTGCTCCTTGGAGGAAGTCCTTCTTCTCCCATAATCTTACACACTTCCAGTTCTCTCAAAACATTTCACCAGTATTGGACTTCTACTTCACAGTCTATAACTGAAATGGAATTCAAAATTTTATGTTTTATTCTAAAATAAAAGCTGCCTCTCAAGAAAACTCTGTTTTATATTACCTTCATAGCTATATACCTTTGCATTGCAGTAGAGACACAAGACACCTTGAAACAGACATTACTTTTATAATTAACATATGATTTTTTAAACAAAAGTTCTATTAAACCACAGTTGAGCTCATATAACAGAAATTTCAAAAATAGTTCAAGAATTATAATGTATTGGTAGAATATCTATCCAGGACCTTCTGGGAGCAGAGAGTGTTTGGGATAGGGGGTGGGGAGGTCAAGGGAGGAGGGCAGAGAGAGGCAACTGGGTTTGACATGTAAAAGAAGCTTGATTCTAATTTAAAATTGGTCTAATTACCATTATAAAAATAAAAAAGAATTATGACGACTCAGTTAAATTCTATAACTTATTACTCCTTACTACTATTGATGAATGACTATCATTTTATCTTTCTCCCCAACTACTCCTACCCTATTGTGTTTGGTGTTTTTCATGAGACACACACATACACAAAATACATGCACACATAAATATACACATAGTACATACATATGCAGACACATATATAAACACAAAACACACAAATAAACATATATACACATCATGGAAAATACACATTGAAATAACTTTAAATTACTCCTCAACTATTCAATTCATAGTTTAAGTGTCTTGGATCTTATTACTAGGATTACCCATTTTAATCCTATTGATTCAATACATAGGGTCTACTATTTCTCCAGACTGACATCTGGATAATTTCTACTCTTGTACTTTAAGATGACATACCTCTCCTGATGCCCCTTTGCACTCTGACCCTGGGGCCAGCTTCTGTTGTCTTTTTTTTTGTGTCCAACATTCATCTTGTTTTTGTTTCACATTTTGCCCCAGATCTGCTTTCAGCCTTACTAAAGTGCTGCACTTTTACCTTCTTTTTTTTCTTTTCAATTCTTTTTCAAATACATTATTTTTTCTTTAAGGAGAAATAGCCATCTATCTTAGAATTAGGAAGAAGCAGCCCTGCCCCTTGCTGCTTGCTGTATAGGGTGGGACAAAGCTGGAGAGCTCACCCTAGTGGTGAGGAAGGGCTGACCAATCCTGTAACATCCTAGGCCAAGAACCCAGGCTATGAATTGGACCATTCTAACATTCTTGTCATCCATGATCTGCTGGAGCACATGAGGATACTGGTCCTTCAGAGTAAAAAATGAAGGATCTCCAGGACACAGGATGACAACAGGATATCCTAGAAGAGCCTCAGTGATGGTCCATTATCAATAGTGTGTCAGAAACCAGAGACCTTGAACCAGATTAAGGACTCATTACAATAAACACTTGCAAGGAATATTTGGACTAAAAGATATTATGTGTGACTCGTTGTGTCACACTACCACTACAGTTTGTATGCTGAGACCTTTCTTTCTTTTTTCTCTTTTCTTTTATTCATTGGGGGAGGTTGCAAGCAAGGCAGATGTGAAGGGATGGTGAGATGAATGGGATCGAGATGTGTGACATGAAAACCACAAAGAATCAATACAAAGATTAAAAAATTCATATACATCTGCATGCACCATTCCTCCCACTCTAGTTTCTGACACTACTGTCCCTGTTTATTTCATCCATTTTTTTCCTTATTTTGCTGACTCCTTTTTTAAGGTAATAGGTGTCATCAACTCCATGTGCTGAAGAGCTTCAACTGTACATATTATCCTTTGGTAGACCATCCATTGGTTTATATGGCACTGTCTTGCTGTCTTTGACTGCTTTTCATAGATGTTTTCTCAGGGGATGTGCTTTCTCTATCCAAATAAATATATTGGAAGGAATTATTGCCTTGTCCAAACCCTTTGTTTTTTTTTTTTTTTTGTTCTGAACACATTTACTATAACAATATACCTTTGTTTTACAATCTACCTCTCCTGGTATCTTTTCTCTTCTGAGATCCTCATTTATTTATCTGAAGGTTTTTAGGAAACTTCTGTTTGCATTTCTTAATCTATGTGACTCTTAACGTAAACCCAAATTCAATTATTTATTCTGTGTTTCCCTGTTTTGGAGAAAGGAACCTCCATCCTCCTATCATGACTCGAATTGAACCAGGTTCCAGATATCAAAATCTCTTTGGTGTCTCATGTATTCAGTTACCGTTCTGTTGGTGAGACTGACCTTAGTCCAGGACTGTGTAGTTTCCACATAGACTTTCATGTTTGTTATATGAATGACTCTTAATCCCAGATAGCTCTTCATACTGCATCTAATATGTCTATGAATGTAAACATAGTAACACTTACCTCCCACACAGTCCAGGCATGGTCTTGCATTGTCAGTATAAATTCATTTCAAAAGTACTTTCTGGATCTTCTACTGCCTATGCAACTTCAATTGTTAAATTCTTATCATGAATTCATGTTTCAGCAATTGAGGGTAACTCTATTTCTGAACAAAGTAGTGTTTTTTTTTCTCAGAATCTCTCTGTCTTATATGTAAGAGTTATATCTCCAGTAATCATTTTGATAATTACTGTTTTTAATGAGATGTGCCTTGATAATTGGCTTAGCTTTCACTCATCTTTGCTTCACTGATGTCCATTTCTAGTTTGCTAATAATTTTAAGCAGAAGATTGAATATGACAAGACATGTAAATCTTTCTGTGGCTCACACCTGGTGAAGAATAACCACATCAAAGGCTATATAGAGAAAGCCTGTCTCAAGAAAACAAGTTGAAAGGAAAGAAAAGAATAACCATTAATGGCTGTTAAGCAAAAAGCAAAACCTTAGCCTGATTTTTTATATTTTTCAAAAATTAGAATCTTAAATACATATTTTCTACTAAAAGAATATGTTTACATATATCAATAAAATATGCATGTTAAGAAGATAAAAAACAATAAATAAAGAATATTTTCTTGAATAAATAAACCATTCTAAAATGACAGGGCATACTTATTCTTAAAAATAAAATAGACAAATGTACTTTATAAGACCAGCATCAGTAGAGAAGAGACAAATGAATTTAATCCTTGTTTCAACATTAAGTATATGCATATCATTTTTCAGTTTTACTCTATTCATTGAGATCCTTATACCTCCATTGACTTTTAGTCTGCTGATGTACAAACTTGACCTTGGCCAACTCAAATACAAGGAGAACAACTTAAAATTTTAAAGCCAAAGTGTTGTATAATATTAACTTAAGATGTGTTATATTTGTTTATGCTGTGGGATATTTGTCTAATGATGTAAAGATATGTTGCATTCTTTTAAGTTGCATTTGTTTAATTCTGTAGAGCTGTGTTACTTTGTTGTCTAAAACACCCAGTTGGTCTAATAAAAAACTTACTGGTCAATAGTTAAGCAGGAGAGGGATAAGTGGGGTTGCCAGGAACAGAGAATAAATAGGAGGAGAAATGGAGGATTGAGAGAAAAGAAGTGGTGAGAAAAGGAGAATGGGATGATTTCTCCAGGAACCACTCACCCAGCCACACAGCCAGCCATGGAGTAGGAAGGAAAGAAAGCTATGTAGAATAAGGAAAGGCCAAAAGCCCAGAGGCAAAACATAGTTAAGGAGAAGGGAATAATTTATGTTAGAAAAGTTAGCCACAGACAAGCCAAACTAAGATGGAGTATTCATAAGTAAGAATATGTCTCCAGTTATTTAAATGGCAGCAGTACTTAAACAGCCATTTTCATACTGAGTAGGAACAACAAAATAAGTAAAAAAAAAAAAATGCCTGAAACAGTGCAGTGCACTGGTATTCCAGAGTTGGGGGTCGAATGCAGTTCTAGGTCACCTACCTCCAACTGGGCCCACAAGGTTTAGTCTTGGCTCTCAAAGACCTGAGATGTGAATGGAGCCAGCCATCAAAACTGTGGCAGAAGCACTGACAACACGTCTTAACATTATTTTGCTCATGCAGTCTAAAAAGACTAGAGATACACAGTAAAAGAGGCTCAGATGTACAGATGGATAAAACATCTATGCATGTCACAGTGGGTTTAAAAATATTCATAGGCTTAAGAAGGAAAAGAGATGGAAGTAGAAGCAAACACCCACAACTAATCACTGAACTGAACTGGAATCCAAATGCAGAGAAGGATGAGTGAAGAGCAAAGGGGTCCAGACCAGGCTGGTGAAACCCACAGAAACAGCTGACCTGAACATCAGGGAACTGTTGCTCCCCAGACTGATAGCTGGGATACCAGCATGGAAGTGATCCAGACCCCAGGAACATGGGTTTCTGTGAGGAAACCTCAGAAATCTATGGGACCTCCTGTAGCAATTCAGTACTTATCCCTAGCATAGTTGTGGACTTTGGGAGCCCATTCCACATGGAGGAATGCTCCCTGAACCAAGACACACGGGGGTGGACCTAGGCCCTATTCCAAAGGATATGATAGTCTCTGATGACACCCTATGAAAGGTCTTATCATCCAAGAGGAGCAGAAATGATATGTGACAGGTAGGGTTTTAGTTGGGGGGCAGTGGTTGTGGAGGACTGGAGGGAGAAGGGAACTGGGATTATAATGTAAAACAATCTTGTTTCTAATTCAAATAAAAAATCTGAAAAAAAAGAAGGAAAAGAGAAAGGATATAGACAGGCATAGAAAAAGTTGGTTTAAAATATTAAAGTATTTAAAGAGAGAATTAAAGTAATATAAAAAGAATAATCTACATAGAGATGGGAAGCATACATGGAGTATGGGTCTTCTATGTTGCTGTGTTGACCTTGAAATTTTTTATTGCTGATAAGCAAATGACAGCTGATTAGAAAAAAAAAATGGGATTGTGAACAGGATTGCTAAATTGAACCAACCTAAATTCTTCAGAGATACCTTGACATTAAAAAAGAAGGCAAAAAATACATTACATTGGGGAAGAAGTTATGCTTTAATTTCCACAGGACATGTAAGGCTGGAGGTTTCAGATTAATATGGATCAAGTTTTGACTGGGGAAGAGAGGTGATATGTATCAACAAGAGTTACATCTGGTCTTCCCAGGATTTGGTCATTACTTCAGTTTTCTCAGGGACCACTAAAGATGCCTTTGACAAACAAACAATAGGAAGCAGTCTAGAAAAAAATGATGTTCACATTCCCAAGAGATACAGTGATTAGTTGTTGGTTATTTGGTAGGTTATGGATGTTTTTTTTTTTTTGTTGTTGTTGTTATTTAGGTGAATATAGGTTAAAAAGACACCTATTAACCACAAATATTTCATATTGGTATGGCTTTTGCCATATTGATATAAATTTAAAGCAATTTTGTTACACTGTATACATGTTTCTACTTTTGTTTGGAGTATTGTTCTTATGTAGCTCATTTAGAAATGTATTTTATAATTTAGAAATGAGTTTAGTACTTAATCTCTAATAATCGAACTTGTAGTCACATTAGGCATGTTTTCAAGGTTAAACCAGCATATTTTAGACTGATATATGATTTTGTAACTCTTCAAATACCTTCAGAATATGGCATTTAAATGTTTAGTAACCTAAGGCTTTTTTCATGACAATGAGACACATCTGTTTCTGAAAGTACCAATTTACTTAATAAAAGGATGATAGGAATTGAAGAAACTTCATATTCAGTTTACTTTCCATGTGGCAAGGCTAGTTATTTGGGAAAAAATCTTCCCTTGCCTTGACTGCTGACAGTATGCTGTACAGATGGCCCAGCAGGACACAAGAAAAAGACTGTTGAATTTTGCCAAGACAAGGGAGGATAGTCCTTTGAGATTCCTGCTTCATAGATGAGTCTGACAGATATTCTTCAGAACACAGAAAAAAGTAACTAATGAAATTTGTGAATACAACTTGGGACAGTCCTTCAAATTTCCTGTGTCACTGAAAAGTCTTTAAGATATTCTAGGAATTTAGGCCCAATATGGATGCCCCAATGTTGCAGAAGGAATTTGGATGACTGTCCAAGCAGCCAGATGCCTCTGTTGTTAGGAAATATTACATTTTTCTGGGGTCTTTGATGGAGTTAAAGACTAAATAGAGTTATAGTTTTGCTTAGTTATGGTAGAAAGTAAATTAGCTATAAAACTTTGGAACAATTAACATAAGATAAATACTGGAATAGTTTCTCCAAATTTGCTAAATACAAATGGGCTGGATGATGTAAATGTAATTCTTTCTTGATAACTGTTTTTGTTGTATAGTTTTACTATGTTAAAGTTAAAACCTTTCATTCATATTTAAACAAAAGAGAAAAATGTTGGGGAATACCCAGTTTAAGATGATTTACATTTTTTGCTGTGTAATATTTGTCTAATGATGTGAAGTGTGTAGCATTGTTTCATCTTGCATTTGTTCAACTCTCTGAAGCTGTGTTACTTTTTCTGTCTAAAATACCTAATTGTCTAATGAAGAGCTGATCAGCCAATACCTAGGCAGGAGTTGCAAGCCAGATAGAATGAATAGGAGGAGAAATATATGCTTGAGAAAAGAGGAGGTGGAAGAAAAAAAAAAGGAGAAGAGGAAGATGTCAGGAGCCAGCTACACAGTCAACTAAGGAGTAAGAAGAAAAGCAAGATATATAGAATAAAGAGAGGTAAAAAGTCCAGAGGCAAACATAGTTAAGAGAAATATGATAATTTAAGTTAGAAATGCTGGCTAGAAACAAGCCAAGCTAAGGCCGGGCATTGATAAGTAAGAATAAGTCTCAGTGTCTTTATTTGGGAGCTGGGTTGATGGCCCCTGGAGAGTTAAAAAAAAAAAAAAACTATATTGAACTTCTTGTGAAAGCCCACCCAACTTCTCTTCATATTTCAAGGAAGTAGCTAAGCTATTTTGATATTCACAACCTGCAAAGCAAGGCACACGGATGGTAAGAGTACCATGAAGATGAGATGAAGGGCTTCTCTTAGCTTTTTGATCTGCCCATGGAGAGATACTCATATAAAGCACCATACTTTATGGAAGTCTGATATCTTGTTTATCTTTGTATCTGTATGACTTAAAAGCATTCCTCACACATCATATGAACCCACTCATATTTTCATTTGGTAGAAATACTAAAGCAAAAATTGACAGGTGGACATAATCTGTGTTCAGCACTAGGAACTACATTCTTTCAGGATCACCCAGGTCTTTCAAGTATATAAATGAAGTGGGATAAAACTGTTTCATTTTGCTTGTTCCAAGGCTTTATAAGGTAGGTGCAAAGAAAATGTAGTATGGCTGTGTGAATATGCATGTCTAGTACATGTACATCTGTATTTAAAACCTGAAAATCAAATACCTTGTTATTATCTTCATTTCAAATTCTACAAATTCCAAATTTGAATTATCATGGAATTTTTAAATTATGAGAACATATTATTTTCATGAATTATTTGTTCTGTAAGAAGAATAGAAGAAAGAATATTATGATATCAGTTAATATATTATCCTCACCCATTTTGTATTATAAATCCTTGTGGATAAATTTTTCACATGTGTCATATCAGAAGGTAAAATTTAGGTACAAAGAAAATATTTACATGGTCTTATTTCCTCCTGAATATTTCATAATTTCTATGATAATACTAAATTTACAGTGTTGAATGCTAAAAACTGTCCTCCTCATCTAAGAAATCAGTTAACATTATCAGAATCTCCATTTATAGCATCTTGGAATAATGTTGAATGCAGTGACAACTATATTTGGCTAGTCTAAAACCTATAATCACCATTTATGTGTGTTTTTCTGCTTATCTATTAGTGCCTCCAATAAAAACATCACATTAATCTTAAGGTGTGTTTTAAACGAAGATTTATTATTATCATTTTCCTATTATTTTTATGCTACCTGAACACAATCTTTTCTGAGGTTAGCAACAAAGCATTGTGTTCATGAAAACAGTTCTTAGTTGAGTTTCATTTAGAACTATAACATCAAAATTTCTGTTCAAGGAAAATGCAACTTTATTTACAGCATGCTTACTTCAAGTCATGGTATTCTTGCCAACTACAAAGGGAACATTTTATAGCAATCCAATATTTCCTAACACAATTTATCCTGGCTTACTGCAGGTATGTCTTTCGGTTGTTTCTTGATTAGCCCCTGGTGGCAGGTCTGAGCTTCACAGCTGTTTGATTCAGTAGTTGATATGTCTACTTTTTTGAGAACACAATTGGCAGCTTGGCAGTCAGCATTCTCAAATGACCAGTGGAGCTAAGACAGAATCTCTTCTTAACACAGCTCTTTCTTGAAGATTTCAATATTTGTGCTAGCTGAAAAATATCCTATATAACAATTCTTGAACTTTGAATCTAAGGAAGTCTAGTTGCTTTATTGTTGTTGATAACTTTGCCTGTGACTGAAATAACACTTTTTGAATGCCTTATATAAACTGAATGGGTTTGAATTAGGAAACCTTAATTGTCTGAGAAATCAGTGTGGGGACATTTATATTCTACTAGCTGACATAACATTTACTATTCAAACTTGGTTTCCTTTGCTTAATAAGCATTACCTTACTTCACCCCTTAGGAAGTATCTTCACATTTTAGCTATGAAATCTTTTGTTTAGATTGACATCATGTCTGAATAATTTACACTCATTTGGTAAATATGAGAAGCCCATTTTTATTAGTAATAAGAAATCACACATTTCAGTGTAGTTGCCCAAAACATAGCTTTATGTATGAGGAGGTGTGTTTTATTTTTCTGAGTCTTGGTGTAAGTCTGTGTAAAATGGTAGTTAATAAAGTAACATGTTGCCTTGCAGATAATCCCATGAGTGAAGGAGGGCCTTGGAAATGGAGAAGTTACAAATAAAGTTAGTTTTGTGATCTGAATGGGCTTGTCTCTGGTTTCAAGTTCTGGGTTTTTAACTTGGCAGAATTTTGCCAAGTGTTCCTGGAAGAATAAATTTTCTGAAGTCATATTATAAAATGGTAATAAAATACAATTGCTCTCATTTATTATGAAAATTAACTTTTGCAGAAATCTGTTAATCACAATAAACTCGTATTTACTCTTTTAGAACTCTGGGCATGGAATTTGTCATCTTTTTTATGTCTAGAAAGATCAATTTGATATAAAGAACAGCACTGGCTATTAGTAATTTTCTTTTTGAGGGCTTTTAAATTTGTTGTTTTTTTTGGTTTCAGGTTTTTGTGGTATTGTTATTGTTTCTGTTTGCATGTAGAAAGCAGCATGTCAGGTGATATTCATGCTGCAATGGTAATGGTCAGCATTTGGACATGCACTCATGAATCAGCTTTTCCTAGATGTCATTTTAAATGGCACTTAAGAAAAAAACATTTAAAGTCCCACCCTTGAAATTAATTTTTCTCAACATCTTCAACAACCTTTTCTCCTGTATATTCTAATCATGTATGTTAAGATATCTCTTGAGATCAAAGTATACATGGCAAGTACCTGAATTTATACATCATCTTTGCTGATCTTAAAATAACTGACAATAGTGTCTGGCACACTTGCTTCACAAAAGCACTGGGAATGGTGCACAAATGGATTTGGGAGCCCATTCCACTTGTAGGGATGTTCTCACAGCCTGGACACATTGGGGAGGGCCTAGGCCCTGCCTGGAATGATATGACAGACTTTGGAGAACCCCCATGGAGGGCCTAAACCTCCCTGAGGAGTGGAGGTAGATGGGGGGTTGATGGGAGGCGAGAAAGGAGGGGAGGGAGAGGGAGCATGTGAAGCAGGCTTGTTCTAATTTAAATAAAAAAATAAACAATAAAAAGAAGGCATTGGGAAAGCTAATGATACAGAGTGAAAACCAACTACAAGTACTACAATTTTCACACACACAACTTTCTTAAAATCTTATTTTTTATTCCAGTCCTTCTGATCCACATCTTATCTCAAATTATATAGTCTTTCACTCAATAGTCCCCTTTTGACTCTCCCATCATATCTTCTTTTATTCTCTGCTTCTTGACTGTTCCTTTGTTTAATTACTAGTTCTTCTCTAACTCTGGTCTCTCAGCTAAAGATTACAAGTTTCACTAGAATATTATTAAAAGCTCAGTTTTGAGAATAAGAAACTTTGCATTTTTCCACATGGGATATTTAAAAAAGTATATCAATACATATTGTCATGAAAATGTAAACCATTTTAATGTTCTTTGTACAAAAGGATGTGATTAATAGCTATCCACTTAACTCATTTTGTCCTCCACACTTTCATGGAATATAGTTTTTCTTTATATTTATTATCTATATCTCTCAATGAACTTTATTCTCTTTGCTCTATGGAACACCCATCATTTTTATTCAGTGATCCATTGTTTATTGATAACATCAAAGTTAGAATTTAGAATGAAGTTGTGCTTTTAATTGCTCCAAATGAAAGTTAAAATTTTAAGACAAATAGATCAGTGACACTGAATAAATTTTTTTTTTCAAGACAGGTTTTCTCTGTGTAGCCCTAGCTGTCCTGGAACTCACTCTGTAGACTAGACTTGCCTTCAAACTCACAAAAATCATCCTTCCTCTGTCTCCCTAGTCCTGAGATTAAAGTCATGTGCCACCCTGCCTGGCAACTTCATTTTATAAAACCAAGTAAACTGAAAGAAAATCAAGCAGACTAGCAAACATGAATGGAATTCTCACTCTACGCAGTGGAAAAACAGTATAAGATAAAAGTCTGTTTTTTAAAAAAAAAATATATATATATATATATATATATATATATGTGCACACACACACACACACCACACACACACACACATATATATATAATGTTTTTCGTGTGCTTAAGTGGGTCTGTGAGTGTGTGTGTGTGTGTGTGTGTGTGTGTGTGTGTGTGTGCTCTGAGTGCTAGGAAGTTTCTGTCAACCTCTTACAGTTACCAGACTTCCTGGGAGGATAATATTCTGAGCTCACAACACTTATTTTTCTTGACTCTTATTAGATAATAGAATAACTGAATCTAAAAGATGGTTTGTTTATTCCTTATTTATTCTGGATTTCCCAATTTATTCTTTGTAAAGTAAAATTTGAGTGGGTAGAATCTTTGAGAACTTCTCATCTGAAAGAATTGAATCCAAAACATATCATGATAAGTCAAATTTTGTTATCAGGTATGTACAGTAAGTTATAATCTCAACTTTAATTTTGAGAATAACTACAGTGATGAGAAAAAAATATTTAAGCAGTGTTTGTTTCTCATACCAGGTTCCCTTGCTATAACATGTACATGGGTTAAATGTGTAATTATTAAATAATTCACATATATCCAAGATACTTTCTATCATATATTATTAATTTATTTATAATAATACATATTTATATTCTGAATTTATTTTCATTTCTAGATGGGGCATCTTATATTTCTTCTTTTGTATAAATTAGTTTTTTTTTTTTACCTAAAAAAGCAATGCTTGTTTAAAAACATTCTCTTGCCAAATTGAACTCTGTCATAAAAGGGTGATTTTCCTCCTTTTGGTTGGAATCCAAAGTTTTCATAAAAATGTAAGCTTGAAGTCCCTCCTCATAGCTCTATTATTGTATTGTTTCTCAACTATTGACACTATAATCTCAGAAGGAACCCTTAAAATCATAGTGGTACCAAAAAAATCTATAATGGACCAATTAAATCACTATCTCTCAGAGGATGGAATCCCAGACAAGAGTAATTTTAAGAATATACTCTCTAGTTGATTCTAATGTGTTGCCATGACAGAGCAACTTGCTTGTACTCTCTTTGCTTTGCTAAGCTTTTCAGCAAAGCATTTAGAGGATATTTGTTTTGTAGCTTTAACCTGAACAGTATCCAACACATAAAACGTCACTCCATTAATATACCTGACATTTTGTTTATGAGTCAGTGTTAGGAAAGCTTCATATTTAATTGTTTAGGTTGGAAAAATATTATCAAGAATAGTGCCTCATTCTTTTAATGTTTCCCAGTGTTTTCTTCATGATCTTATGTAAATGTCAGTACTAATAGCAGGTGGTCTGAATTTTCACATTCATCAAATTGGTAGTTATGAATGATTAGGAAAATCAGAGTTTTGCAATACAAAATGCAAAGTATCCATAAAGCCACTGAAACTACACACACACACACACACACACACACACACACACACAAAGAGAGAGAGAAAGAGAGAGAGAGAGAGAGAGAGAGAGAGAGAGAGAGAGAGATGGCTGTCACATGCATAGATGGTTACTTATCTGACTGCTAGAATAATTAAGAAAATCAAGTGAAATATATGTATGAAATGTTAGTTAATAACAATTATCCTATCTGTTGCCACTTCAAAGAACCCATGTTCAGTTTCTAGCAACCCTTTCAGGTAGCCAATAACTACCAGGTGTTCTGATGCCCTACTCTGGCTTCCATGAACACCTGCATGGATATAGTACACATAGACAAACAGGCAAATACAAACATATGTAAATAAAATAAAGCACACACACACACACACACACACACACACACACACACACACACACACACGACTAAAGTTTGTCATTTGTAAAGAAATATGAAAGAAAAATGTTCAACTGAAGTAGGAAGTCTGGATATAGAAACTGACATAAAGGCATACTGGCCTCAAGTTGTAAGCTGAGGGAATTGTTTGAGGAAAATAGGAGCTTCAATAAATTTTCAACTAGCATTAATGAGCACCTCTAGCAATAGGTATGGAGATTATAAAGAGTAAAATAATATATAATATAATAATAATATGATATATATATTATTTCAGAGAAATCACAAAATGTTTATCATTTTTCCATCCATTTATATTTCAATTAGAAACAAGATTATTTTACATATCACTCCCAGTTCCCTATGCCTTTCCTCCTCCCCTGTCCTCCTAACTAACACCCTACCTATCATATAGCCTTTTGGCTCCAAATGGAGGATGAGGCCTTCCATAATGCGTCATCAGAGTCTGTAATATGATTTAGAATAGGGCCTAGGCCTACAAAAGTCCCCATAGATTTCCGAGGTCTCCTCACTAACACCCATGTTCATGCATGGGGTCTGGATCAGTCTCATGCTGGTTTCACAGCTATCAGTCTGGGAACCAAGAGTTTCTGCTTGTTCAGGTCAGCTGTTTCTGTGGGTTTCACCAGCCTGGTCTTGACCCCTTTGCTTATCACTTGTCCTTCTCTGCAACTGGATTCCAGTTCCATTCAGTGTTTAGACCTGGTTGTCTGCTTCCACTTTCACCAGCTACTGGGTGAAAGCTATAGGATGGCATATAAGTCAGTCATCAATCTCATTATCAGGGGAGGTCATTTAAGGTAGCCTCTCCTCTATTGCTTAGATTGTTGGTTGGTGTCATCCTTGTAGATCTACAGACATTTCCCTAGTGCCTGATCTCTCTTTAAACCTATAATTGCTGAGGATGACATGAGGGAGCAGGAAGTTTGAGTTGGGGGAAGAATAGAGGAGAGCAAGATAAGAAATGTTTATAAATTTTATGCAATATAATTTTTTAATTTCATGTATTGAAAATTTAATAAAAATTTTCAAAAATTTTGACAGTGTCTCCAAAATTTAGAAGTTTTACTAGTGTTAAATAGAGACTACTTTTAGATGCTTTGTACAAATTGAGGAGATGGAGAAAGGATGAACAGGCATCTTTGTGTATTGCCAGAATCATAACATGTTATATTCAGTAAGCGAATTATTATTAATAAAACCTGAAGTCAAATTTGTGCAAATGAAATAAAACGTATGTGGCTAGATGAACAAAAATAGCTATACATCCCAACTTTGTCTGTGTTTTCATTGTTATCATAGGGATAATACTAATTTTTATGGTTATATAGATTTTGCTTTGCTATTAAAAACACATTCCTTGTTCTTCCATGATATAACTACAGTCTTTGCTACAGCATTATAGTTTATGTCAAGCAATTTAAACTTTTGATTTATATGAAAGTTTTATAACTCAAATGTTGCCTATCTTTTTTTTTTCTGTTCCTGGATTTAAAAGATATGTAAAGTGGAGATAGGGAGTCTGAAGTGGCTTTTGTTTGGTTGTGTTTGTTTGTTTTGTTTTGTTTTGAAAGGTCATGGAAAATCACCTCTCGCAGGAGAAGAAACTTATTGGAAGTATGTGAGTCTATAATTATTAGCATATATATTGCTAACAATTCTGTTGGTGGGAATATATCAATACAGTTTTTCATAGAGTTATCAACTTTCAATTCGGGTTATTTTAAAATTATCTTCTGTACTTTAGTGACTTTGATGATCTTTGTCCACTTACAATGTTCTTATGAAGGAGACATAATTGAATGTATTAAGACATCTTTCTCTTAAAGGGTAGACCTTCCATGATGGCATGCTAGATACCATGGAAAATTGCATCTGGTTACTCATTACAAACAGTATATTACAGGGAGTTAAGCCAAATTATAGAAGTGCTGAATGTTAATTGTAATAGTGTTCTCAAGTTCATTTAGCTCAAATGGATTATAAATTATTCATGAAGCAAGCAAAACACTAGCACTATTTCTGCTGAGGCCATGACCTTATTTTAGTTAATCTTTGAGTTTAAGGTTAATAATAAAAAGTCTAGCTATTAACAAATGGGCTAGGAAATCAATCTAGTATATGGTTAATAAATTTTCATATATTGCATTTTAAATTGCTATCACTAATATTTTTGAACTTAAAATTTTAGATATTTTATAAAGCAATAATTATGAATCTGAGGATCATATTAAAGCATATATAATAGATATGTTTAAATATTGTCCTGAATTACTCTGAACATTTTAACTCTGTATGTTCAGCAATAGCTTTGTTTAAACTTCTCAAAATAATTCAGCGAGTCCACCATTTCCCCCATAATAAAAATTAAATACATTTCTTTTCACAATAAAATACTAAAAAGTATTTCACAAGCCACCTTCAATCATAAACTTTTAAAATTACAGAATAATTAACCATGAATACAGAAATGGTTCAGTGCTTAAGAAAACTGGCTGTTCTGGACACCTTGAGTTTAATTCCTCACACCTACATTGGTGCTGACAAACATCTATACTCCTGTCCCATGAGATCCAATGGCTGTTTCTGGCTTCTGGTGGCACTGAAAACATATGGTACACATGCAGACAAAATACCCATACATATAATACAAACAAACAAAAACAAAAAGACTTAAGCCTCTTTAAGAGACCAATACTTGTAAAATGATGATAAATATAATAACACCCAAGTTAACAGAACTAACTGGAAGCAATTATAGTAAATTATAATTCATGGATTTTTATATGTTCCAGGAGAGTGAAATATCCCATAATTTATATTAAAATAAATGTGTATAATCAGATAATTTGATTGGGCTTTCATAATAATTGTTTTAATTAAAGAAAAAGAAGAGGAAAGAATTGCATGTTATGTTGATATACTTTCAAAATCACTTTAGGGGATATTGCTTATAAAATATAAGAATTTATGATGCCTGCTTAAATTGAACTGATTATGTAAATTTATTTCAAGTGAGTTAGAGGTGTAAATCACAGATGTCAACTGGAAGGGTAGTGTGCTACCATTGAAAGCTACTGCTCCTAATTCCCAGTGTGTTAATTACGGGAAGACATCTGGTATACAAATTTATGCTAAGCTAAGAAACATACAGATTAATGCCAAATGCAGCATGTCAAAAAACCTTTGCTTGCTGGAAGTTGTAAGCCCATAATTATTGCATTAGTGTATGTGACTGAAACGGATCATGGTTATTAAGTGCTATTAATATTAAGCCTATGAGAAATGTATTTTATGAACACTGCATGCTTCAAATTATCATGTGAGAGTTTAAAGTATAAAAGAAGAAAAAGCTGTTACCTATAAAACATTATAACACACACAATGAAAACACATTTTACCTTTTAGTATAAAACCTGTAAATTCTAAACTTTAAGAATAATCCAAGCTTAGGTATGATTGAAGCCATATGCTGTTAGCCACACAGAGTTCAGCAATTGATTGAACAATGTCAAAAAAAGCTTCTCAGTATGCACTCTGTTGGAACCCCACAGTCGTCTAAAATCGAGCATGCATGTTTATTGGGATTGAAATATTTTTATACCATTGTGCACCATCCATGTGAATATGTTATTCTTCCTGGACTTATAATTTTTATCTCTTTGAAGGGCTTATTATAGAAAGCCTAGTTATAATATAGAAATGGAATTACTGATAAAGCTTGTTTTTGGTTTTTAAAATATTTTAAATAAAATACAATTACATCATTTTCTGTAGTGAGATATCTACCCTGCCCATACTTGTGGCACTGACCACTCCCATTTGGGCATGGTGACAGGTGAGGACATGAGGAGGGGTAGGACTAGATCTGGGGTCATGGACCCCAGAGCTCTCCTGTTTCCAGTCAGGTCACAGAGGACATGCTGGGTGGATCCTTGGAGCTGGAACCAGCATCAGTAAACCGCTTCTTGTGTAAGACAGTTTGTGTACCTGTCTCTCTCTCTCTCTTACACACACACACACACACACACACACACACACACACACACACACACACAATACAATCCTCTCAGTCTTTTTTAGATTCACTTGTATGAATTGAAATTAAAATCATTTTGTAAAATACAGAACATTTCAGAACAATAACTTTTAATTGAAAGGAAAATGGAAAGCAAGTCAGTAAAAATAAAAAAAAATTCAATGAAAAGAAGATATGGTCTGTAGTTCATGAGATCCTGTTATTCAATATGTGGTTATACCATAGTTCCCCCTCATCTTAGTTTAAGTGACATATATTCAAGCACATTTCAGAACATGATGGAAAATTCTAGAAACAAAACCTTTCACATTTAAGGTGTATATCAGACTGACTAGATGGGTGAAATCTTTCAAGGTATCATATATTTAGGGAGTGTGGAAGTCCTTTAGGTTTTTTTGCCAGGGCAGTGACAGTGGTTGTAACAGAAGGTAGAAGCACTACTCAAATTAAAGCCAGACAATATCTTAGCATGGAGGAGCCAGTGGGGCACAAAGTCCCACATGTAAATGAGGAGCCATTGATGATTGATAGTTTCTGGGAAGGGAGAGGCAGTTTGCTTTAAAGACTTGGGTTTTGCTAAGTAGACATTACTCTGGGAGATGGGCTCCCCATCCAAGAGTATGAAGGCAACACAAACTTAACTTGTTTGCTTTAAAAAGAGAAAAATAAGTTGGCCAGGTAGTGATATAGGGTTGGTCTAGAATGAGTTGGGGGTAGAAGGAATATGATCAAAATACATTGTAAGCAATTAAATAGTTTAAAAATATTTCACATTCAAAAAACAATTATAAGCCACATTAACTTCATATGGAAAATTAAAGATTTTAAAATGGTAGACTGTTAAATGTTTAGTGAAAATTTGACCATAATACATCATAAATTCTATTAGGATCATGATAACACTCACTTTATCCAATTCTTTTTCATGAAGTGTTATTTTTTTATCAAAAGATGGAAAAATACAAACTGCTAATTAGTATTTAAAATTACAATGACTGTAAAATATTAAGTATCTTTTAATATAATACTTTTATAGTTTAACTCACCTGAATTTCTCTATAAAGAGTCAAGTAATACAATTTTCTGTCTCTGTCTCTGTTTCTGCTCTCTTTCTCTCCCTTTCTTCTCTCTCTCTCTCTCTCTCTCTCTATCTCTCTCTCTCTGTGTGTGTGTGTATGTGTGTGTGTGTGTGTGTGTGTATGTGTGTGTGTGTGTGTGTGTGTTTAAAATACAGAATTGTCCACAAAAACAGTTGGGCTATTTTGAAAAAAAAATATTATTTTATGTGTATGGATATTTTGATTGCATGTATGTCTATGTACCATATATGTGCATAGTATCACCAAAGACTAAAAGAAAAGCACCAGATCTCTCTGGACCAGAGTTACAGCTGATGGTGAGTTCCTATATACATTCTGAAAATCAAATCTGAGTCTACTAGAAAAGTAGCCAGCACCCTTAAACCTGCGATTTCTTCAGCTCCAAAATACAGATTTTTCTTCATTCTAACTTAAGAAAAGTATTCTTCATTTTACATACCAACCCCAGTTCCACCTCCTTCCACTTCTCCTGCCTTTCCTGCCTCCCCCCAACCCATCCTCCATCCAAAGGGGTAAGGCCTTCCTTGGGAAGTCAACAAAGTCTGGCATATCAAGCTGACCTGTATCAAGTCTGACCAAGGTATCCTACCATAGGGAATGGGCACCAAAAAGCCAGAAAATGCACCTGGGATAGGTTAGGTGCCACTGTCTGGGCCCTACCCCCAAGAGATCAAGGCACATAAGTGTCAACATTTACAGTGCCTAGTTCAGTCTCATGCGGGTTACCCAGGTGTCAGTCCACAACCCATGAGCTCCCACCAACTCTGGTCAGCTGTCTGTGGTTTTCCTCATCATGCACTTGACACTCCCACAACATTATTCCTATGATCCCTCCTCCCTCTCTTCAACTGAGTTTTTTAAATGGTCATTTAGATCAAAGGAAGCTGTTAAAGAACAAAAATTTCTGAAGTGTTTTCTAGAGATGATCCAGTTATTAGCCAGACTTAAAATCCCTTGAACAATTGAATGAATAATCTAGACAAATTTAAAACTTTAAAAATCACATCAAGAAAGGGTTTAAAGCATTTTTAAAATTAAAAATTGTATTGTTTCTAACAGTAAGATACAGGTTGATGATGTAACTCAACAAGTCGCTGTGCTTGTCTGCAAAGGATGCATCCCGAAAGCCATGAGTTCTGACAGAACTGACACAAAGTTGCAAGGGAAAGAAATGCCTATAATGTTGTTCTCTGAATTATGCCAATGTTTTTTTTCTCTTTATTAATGTTTTAAAATATAGTACATTTGGTCTCCTAAATGGCATTTGTAACATCACATTATCTCATTGTGGCACATCTTAAAAGTCTTAGATTCATACCCCTTTCACTATTGCTTACCAAGTAGGAACTGAGTATTGTGTGTCCTCTGTCCTTTCTCCTTGGGTGTGACATCCCTGATAGGATAAGAATGGCCACAACTTTGGCAAGCAAAACCACAATGGTAGAAACTGTATTATTTGTGTTGTTTTTTGAAACATCTGTCCAAGTTGGGGCTGACATATGAACTTATTTTCTCACTGGAAAGAGGAGTTGAATTTTACCTGTTATGTTTCTCAAAATATATTTATAATGTCATGAAATGGATCACCTTCTCATTGGAATCCAGTGTCATCAGAATGAAATCTGCCTTCCTATTAAACTAGACTTCAGATATATCCCCTCCTAGTAGGAACTTCTACAGTTGTCTTCTCTAAGTTTTTAATATTTTCATGCATTTTTTGGAAATGTAATGCATGTTTTAAATTATATATCTTAATCATATAAACCACCACCCCACCTCCAACTCCTTCTAGAAATCTTTATCACATCTCAGTTCCATCCAATTGATCTCTTTTGCTTAATTATTGAGTCAAGTTTGTGCTTTATGTATTTGCCTGGATGTAAGGACTTCTACAAGAGTATGGATAACCTACCAGACCCCACATCCCTTAGAACATGGATAACCTACCAGACCTCACATCCCTTAGAACAATTGACTGTCCCTTCAGTAGCAGCAATCAGTTGTCTATGCTCCTCAGTTGGATGTGGAATTTCATGAACCTGTCCCTCATAACTGCTGAAATTTTGACTGGTGTGATCTTGTGAAGTTCTTGTGTGAATTTATGAGTATGAGAGACTTGTCATGGGCAGAAGATACTGTTTTCCAATAGTTTTCCTAGACCTATGGTTCTTATAATCCTTCTAACCCGTTTTCTTCAATATTGCCTAAGTCTTGTGGAGAGGGTTATGATATTAATGTATCATTTATTTGGGAATAACTTAAAAGTTACTTACACTCTGTACCTTGATCAATTGTCTCTGAATTAACCACTGATCAGTGGAAACTTCTAATGAGGGCTGAGAGATGCACTAATATATGGGTAAAATAGTATTTAACAGGCATTTTGACATTATGTACAGTTAGCAAAACAATGAATTTTGTTCTTTTCTAATGTTCATAGCTTCCCCATCCATGGATAGCTGCCCTTATTAACTAGGCATGAGTGATATTTGTTTATGAGAACTGAAATTCAACCAGGAAGGGGTTAATTGTAACATTTGTATCAATATTGCACGAATATGCACATCTCACCAGTCTCATCACTATGATTTTTTTGCCTTTTAAAGTAAATGTTTAATTTTTTCTGATAATAACTATCATTTCTTCTTCCCTTTCCTCCCTCTGAACACTCTCATTTAAAATTATACCCCAATTCTTTTTCAAATTCTTGATCTCTTTTTTAAAATGACATATACATACATATGTATGTGTTTGTTTGTGTGAATAATGCATAACTACAAATATATATATATATATATACATATATATATATATATATACATATATATATATGTATATCCCTGAAATATATATATATATATATATATATATATATATATTTGGGATAATCATTTGGTATTGGATAACCAGTTGGTGTCTTCTTCCCTGGAGAAAATTATTTTTCCCATTCTCAGGATTTCTTAGTTTCCTATAGTTATTTGTTTAGATGGGGAGGCATCATTACCTATCCTCCATATTTGTTGGCATGTCTATTGGTGTCATTCTATTTTTTTTTTTTTAGTTCTAGTTAGGGAACAAGCTTGTTTCACATGTAAGTCCCTTCTCACTCTCCCTCTCCACACCCCCATCCCTCCTCCCCCACCCCCAGCCTACCCCCCACCCCCCACCCACTCCCCAGGCAGTATAGGGCCTTCAACGGGGGCTCTGCAAAGTCCACCAAATCTTCCTGTGCTGGTCCTGGGCCCTTCACCATGTGTCCAGTCTTACTCAGTTTATATTTTGGCATCTATTTTGATGAGATGTAATGGGTGAAGCTTCTGATAACTTTAGGAGAAACTATCTCAGAAAACCCCCTAATTCTCTGGCTCTAACTATCCTTCCTCCTGCTCTTCAGTAATGATCACTGGACTTTAGGTGCAGGATCTGCTTTATAGATAGATCAGTTGCAACTTGGTACCACAACACTGCATTTTGGTCAGATATTATTGCTGTAATCAACACTCTGTTGCAAAGAGAAGCTTCTTAGATGAGGGGTGAGGACTGCAATCTGTGGGTATAAGTCCAAATATCTAGAATGCAGTTTTGGATTATGCAGTTTAAATAAAGTGTCAGTTGTAGGTTCTCCTAATTATTTTAGTCAAAGGATTCCAAACTGAATCAGACTATTGATGAATTTCTCTCCCAGAAGTAGTATTCACTATTATCAGCTGTAAATGAGCATTCCCTTTCACTCATATCCTTATCAGCATTCTTTGTCATTTGATTTCCTCTTTGCCATTTGTACTGGAGTAAATGAAATTGCAAAGCAGTCTAAATCTGTATTCTTTGTACTTTTCTTATTGGCTAATGATGAATACTTTAAATGTAAGCACAGTAAAACTAATTTGAGCACATTAAAATTATATAATTTTAACTATTAAACTTTCTTCCTTTTTATTATAGTTGTTGTTTTTAGACAGGGTTTCTCTGTGTAAAAGGCCTGGATGATATGGAACTGCTTTTATACATCAGACTGGCCTTGAACTCACACAGAACTGCTTACTTTTGATTCTCAAGTACTAAGATTAAAAGGAGTATAACACCATGGACCAGTTTTGAATTTCTTCTTTTGAGGACTTTCCATTTTCTTCCCAAGCACAGTTTTTAAATTGGGAAGTTAGCTTTTGTAGTGCTTGTTTTTTGGTTCTCCATGCATTCTTGCCATTGAACCTTTATCTAATGTATTGCTGAAAAATATTTTCCATATATATGAATATATATATATATATATATATATATATATATATATATATTGTCCCTTCAATTTATTGATGGCTTACTTTTTTATCCAGAGGCCTTTTTCTATTTTATGACATACAATTTTATCATTGATCTTATTCCCTGTACTATATGAATCCTAATGAGAATGTCTTTTCTTGTGTCTCTAGGTTGAAGTAGTTTTCTGATTTTTACTCTACCCACTTCAGTGTTTTGTCTCTTGTCTTGACGTCCTTAGTACATTCAAAATTGAGTTGTCTTCAGGGTGAAATATAAGGATTTCTTCTCATTTTTCTACATGGAGATGTCCACTTTTCCTATTCTGGTTCATGAAAATGCTGCCTTTTCTCCAATGTGTATTTTTAACCCTATTGTCTAAAATAAAGTGTTTGTAGTACCCAGAATTTATCTGAATCTTCAATTGATTAATGTATCCATTTTACTCAGAACTAAACTGCTGTTTTTATTATTCCTTAGTATAATTTGAAATTATGAATGCTAATACCCCCAGAAATATTTATATAGTTTAGGATTGCTTAGGATATCCAGTGTCTTTGATACTTCCATACAAATTTTGAGATTGATGTTTCAGTTTCTGTGAAAAATTGCATTCGAATTGGGTAAAAACAAAACAAAACAAAACAAAACAAAACAAAAAACAAAATTCATTGAATCTGTAGATTTCTTTGAATAAGATGGAAATTTTCACATTGGATTAACACCTGAAATCTTTCAGTCTTCTAATATTTTCTTCTATTTCCTCAGTGATTGGAAGGTTTTATTGTAAAAGTCTGTCATTTTCTTAGATGGGTTTATTCCAAAACTTTTTACTTTTAGGGACAACATGCATGATATTGTTTCCTTGAGTTCTGTCCACCATGTGTTGTGTATACATAGGAAAGCTACTTACATTTTTTGTGTTAATTATTCATCTTGTCACTTTTTTGAAGTATTTTCATTTGTAGGAGATTTACGAAAGGGTCTTTGGGATCTCTTATAGAGAGAATTATACTCTTTGCAATGAGGGTGGTTGAACTCCTTTTACTATTAGTGCTGTTTTCATTTTTCTTTTATTCTAGCTAAGATTTCAAGAGATATATTGAAAGTGAGTGGTAACATTAGACATCTTTGTCTTTTTTTCTTTTATTGATGTTTGAAGTTCTCCACTTAGCATTGCATTGTCTACAGGCTTGCTCTATATGTTTTGTGATATGTTGTCCTTATTCCTAGTCTGCCCAACACTGTTTTCATGGAGTACTGTGGATTTTGTCAAACTCTGAGATGATCATGTGGTTTCTGTCCTTTAGTCTGTTGTGTAGTGGATTACATTTAGTGGTTCACATATATGGAGACATCCTTGCATCTCTGGGTGAAATGGAAGGGGAGTTCATAAAAATGCATTAATTTTTCCACCTGTTGTGTGATACTGACTGGTAGAATTATGAACTGCTATTTTTAATTGTCAAAAATTTTAGATAGTCATTTAAATTAATATATAACAAAAACAGATACTTGTTGAGGTCCTATGAATTTTTCTTATATGTATATATTTCATAATATTTAAGTGCAGGTTACACATTTCTACCTTCTCAAACATTCATCATTTCTCCTTGGCTGAAACTTAAAATGCTTTAAGATGGAACATTACCTTTAAATTATCTTTTCAAAGTATTTTCTATGTGAATATCATTGTTCAAAATAAGTGGTAGAACTTTGAAATCACACCCCTTTACAATACAAATGAAAATTATCTCTATTTTGTTTCTCCTACTTGGCTTTTGGAATGTTTCACTATAAGCACTTTACTTTGTCATAGTGTTTTATGCAATATAGGTGCTGATATTTAAAAGCCTGAAATTTGAATGCTACACAATCCTATGCATACAACACATACATTCCCAAATTTTGTGGATGATGCAAAATTTTCTTAGAATTCTAGAGATCCTAAAAGGAAAAGTGTGATATGAATTTCATTTATTTTTAAAATTCTTACATGGAAAATGACTGTCAGTAATATTTGTTTTTTTCTTTTGTTATAATTAATTTAACATTTGGAAACTTTGTTAGCTTTGAATATAGCATTTTAAAATAACTTCTGTATTAATATTATGTTCTGCATTTTCTCTGAATTATAAATAATATTGTAAGAAATACTTAAGAAAGATTTATACACTAAGTTCAGAATTACAGTTTAGTATCTCATTGCATAAATTTGGACCTGTAGGTCACAAAATTTGTTTGTGAAATTTTCTGTAACATAAATGGGCTGTATCTCTAAAAGATATGGAAGCTTGGTGTGTGTATTTTGATATACTATTAAATTAAAACAAAACACAGATTTTGTGAAATGTAAAGTGTAGTGTTTCTCAAACTTGGAAAAGTAAACAAGGAAACTGAATTACACCTATATATTACTTAAATAGGATTTCTAGGTAATTTAATGACCTGATCTTTAGTCATCTTGTCCTGATAATGGGCATATTGTGCAGGATTATTGTGAGTAGCTTCCATTGGGAGACAGAGAGAGCTCCACAGAGCTGGCTGGCTGGCTTCTGTCTGTATAGATACTACTTTTATACCCCTAGTCATTTGGTTCTATATTCAACTATAGTAAATGAAAAGATTAAGGTTAGAACTCTGTATTTTATAAAATACAGCTTCTATATTACTAAACATACATATTAATACCTGTCATTTCTCTGTAATTGTGTTCATTTTAATCTCCTTAGTGGAGACTATGATTAAACTATGCATTTTTATTAATATAATTAACAGTGATGTTTAAGAATGTTCTGATGGGAAATTTTGGCTTTTAATACCTTTACTTCAAGAAAAATCAAGCTAAAAATGAAATAGATGTTCTCAGCTTCTTGATATTAAGAATATTTATTAGTTTGATTTCGATCATTTTGAAATAATGGAACAATGATTTGTAGTGATCTCTTCATAAAATTTGGATTTGGATCAAGGAATATTTAAATTTTTCAATTAATTAATTTCATTATAGTTAAAAGTGGTGTTATTATGTAATATGTAACTAAGTCATTAAAATAAAACAGTAAACAGAAGTAGTAATACTGACAATATGCCAGCATGATTATTGGCCATTTTACTCACAAATCAATAAATATATCTTGTCAATCACAAGCATGCATGTGAAAATTTATACATGAAGGCCAAAGTCAAATGGATGGCATTTGGAATTGGGTTCTACATTAGGAGAGGGTATCACTAGATTAAATTTTCTCAACATTCTTTACTGCTCATTTGTGGTCTAAAGGCATGTCAATGAAAGTAAAATATTTTAAACCTAGAAGTCCAGAAACACACACAGAAATCTGGTTTTTCAATTTCATAAAAATTTTTAGTGGATCTGCATGTATTCTCTGATGAGGGAACATGAGACAAATGTCCCCTTGACTTTCAAAATAGAGCTAGTCTTCGTTGACCATGAAGTTTTTCACTGATAATACTAGTTATCTGTGCCCTGCATTTTTGTTACGGGATTTTCATGGGCTATGTATTTATCTATTTACAGACAGATTACACAAAGCTGCTCTTAACCCATCACTCCAGCCCTGTATAACATATCAGGTTCACAGAGGATGTCAACTTGTTATTCAGATCACATTAATACACTTAAATGTATTTGGGGGAATATCAGAATGTTGTTATCATTTAAATTCCACATGCTGAAGCACACTGAAATACACTGAATGTATAAAACAACCCCCCCAGCTGATTTGCTTCATATTGAATTGTTTGAGATTATAATAAAACACTTTCAATGTAGATTTTCTCCATGTGTTTCTTTTTTAAAGCTAGTTTTTTTTATAAGGTTAGCTTTTGTTCTGATTATTGTTAGAAATAAGGGAAAGGTTAGGTTTTATGTATAAGTTTTTGCTCAGTTTTGCATAGTTTTGAGTCACTATGTTATGAAAATTATTTTGTTTGAGTTGCAGTTATGTTGCACAGTGTAGGAAATCCACAGAAAACATAAAAGAGAGAAAATAGAGTAAAGAAGAAAGAAAACAAGATTAAAAACAAGTAAAGCAAATAAAAAGAAAGGGAAGAAGATAGCAATAAAGAAATGGGAGAAATCTTGTGTTATTCCCATAGGCAGCTGCCTCTGTGGCCTTGACAATCATCTATGGAATCTGACAAAATGCCACACCTTGCATAAAGAAGAGTTCGTAAAATTTTGTTAACAGAGGTGAAATCTGTGGAAACAGTTATATGAGATAAATTATGAGTAATGAGAGGAAAATTTCCCCTCATGTAAAATAAATCTTATAATCTGAGTAGCAAAAATGTTTGATGAGAAGATGTCACTGTCCTAGGTTTCACAGAATGATTAAGTTGCACCATCACTGTGTCTTTCTACTTGACTTCCCCGACACCTTCTAAGGAGATCTGGAAAAAGCAATTCACTCATCTTTATCTGATTAAAGTTATCTTGTGAATCCCCTAATAATGACTTTAAGTTGAATTTCCCAAGTTGAACAAGAATTTTCTCATTTATCTTATTGCATAAATGAATAAGATTTATTTCAGTCAAAGTTAAAATAAATTTTTGACATGAAATATATATCAAAAGATTAATGATGGAGACCATTCTCTGAATGTGTTTTGGCCTTTTTGGTTCTGTATTTTCTGTTTTACCTACAAGCTTATTGAAAATTTTCTAAATAAATGATTATGTTTTAAGAATAATTCATACTTGTGTTTAATGTCACTACTGATGTTAATTATGTACATGATGTGATTGATGATATTTAATGTAAAGTTATTTCCTGTGTGACATATTGTTTATGATTTATAATGCCACTAAAGACACTGGAGATCAAAATAACAAAGCAGCCATACTATTTATCCATAAAAGCTAGGCGGTGGTGTTATACACCTTTAATCCCAGGACTCAGGGTTAAGAGTTAGACAGATCTCTGTTATTTCAAGGTCACACTGACTACATGAAATTGATCCAGTCCTAAAAATAACATCTCACAGAAAGGTGATCTCAGCACCTGGGATCACATGCCTTTAATCCCAGTACTAGGGAGGTGGAGACAGGAGTGGTGTGGCTGGGCAGAGAAAGATATATAAGGAAGAGGAGACAGGATCTATGAACTTTTGCCTCTGAAGATTCATGGAGATAGGGTTGTCATTTCAGCTTGGTAGATGTAAGATCTACTGGCTTTGCTGCTTTGCTTCTCTGATCTTTAGCTTGAAGCTTGAACCCCAATATCTATCTCTGGGTCTTTTATTTATCATGTTACAATTTACTGCTCATACTCATAAGTACAATGGTGTCTTTGTAGCCTATGTATCAGGAGTACTACCATAGTAAGTTTATGAACAAAGCAACATTAACAATGGTAAAATAACACATGAACACCAATTATGCACTATGCATTAAACTAACATCTCTGTGTAAGTTAATTCACATAATGTTTGTAAATATGAGATTTGGAAACAGCGAGAAGAGAATATTGAAAGCTGGTACAAAAATTATTTTATATTAAAACCACATATTCTGAACCAGGGCAGCCCTAAACTATGCAGCACTCTGAAAATTTAAGTTAACTAATATTTCATCTGGCAACACATTTAATATTAAAACTAACAATAAAATGAGAAAATGTGGTGTTTGACAAAAATATTCCTCCCCAATCTTGCTGAATAGACATGGGTATGTCTATATCCAATGTGCACATCTCTCTTCTGATCCTCTTTGTTCCATTCTAGGGATTGATGGAAAGTTTTTGTGTACTTTGGTGATTCTCAAAGGGAGATAATTACTCTTCCCTTATTGGCATGTTTGAGCACCCCAGGAACACTGTTGACCACTCTGTAATACATGAGGCATTCCCCCAAACTAATACCATGGTAAACATTTTTCTGGGCTTCTTTTGTTTTTTTGTCCCAAGATGTCACCATTCTCAAATTAACATACATCATCTACCTGGCCAGTTACCATGATGTTATGAAGCATGTATATATTTAAATATAATTTTGCATTTATATGTTAGAAAATTTTATCGTGCTATGTTGATATTTAGAACTAAGTTTATATTAGAGTATTATAATAAAATTACTATGATAATGACAACCTGAGCATTGTAATATGATTTTTCTATTGCTATGTGAGGAATTTTAGTACCACACACAAGGCCATGTTGTTATTTTCATTTCGCTAACAATCTTCAATATTCATGGTTGCCTAAATTTAGACTGAAGTTTTCAGGTTTCATAACAATTCCTTTGGGATTTGGTTGAACTGTGGTACTTCTGGTTTAATTAATTACTGCCCTCTGCAAAAGTTTTCCCAAACAAGAACAGAATGACTTTCTCTACTTGCAGTGGTCTACCCTTTTTTCACATTTCTTAATCTATCTCTACAAATTTTGTGGAATTCCATGCCATATTACTGACAATTTGTTACCTTTTTAAATGCTATATCTTAAAGGATTTTCTGATGTTTTGTTGTTTGTGTACATATGGGTAAACTTTCTACATATTTGGTATTTGTTGAGCATCAGAAATGTCAGAAATGATTGAAATTTCTATATAGAGACTATACCATAATTATTATATTTTTTATTTTAAAGGCATTATTTTTCATTTAACTAGTATATGATACATTGTAGATTGATTATATATTACATATATATCGTTCAGGGCTTCTAAAACTTGTTTTGGTGTATGCAGATTTGACATTTACTAAATAGATTTCCTTATTCCTATTTGCAACATCATATAATTTTTTTATTTGTTAATATGTAAATATAAGAAAATAAATATATTTATTGAATATGATTAAATAATCTTTGAATTCCAGAAATAATTTTGGGCATCTTAACATTGACATATCCATTCATTGGTAATCACTTTTGAATTTGGTATTGAGAAAAGTGACAATTTCATTGTGTTTTAAAAAGACTGATTACATCTGCCAGTTTTAATATCTTTTTTTAACCTATCCAGGATATACTCTTAAAGAAAAATGTCTGTCCTTCTCCAGAAACTAAGAATGACCAATTGCTAGAGGCAGACTTCCATGCACATGACTGACTGTGTCTTGCCTGTCCAGACATAGTAGTTCACAAGGTTCATAAGTAAGGCTGACAATTGTCTTTTCTGCTATGCAAGCTTGATTAGCACCTTACAGTACAATGTAAAGTAGCTAGTAGCAAGGAAGTGTTCAGGTGAGTCACAGACTTATATCAGCAAGTACCATGCCTCAGTTATGTGGTGTATTGAACAATTGGGTTTTTCTACCAAGTTGTTACAGGCTAACTAATAGCAATGTGAAACATTGTAATGTTTGAAGATATTTAACAAACATATTCCAAAAGTAATTAATCCCAAATCTGGGATTATAATTTGTCATCCTATGGGACATTGTTGTCCTGCTATAGGATTAATTCATTTTGACATATTTTATGTATGTGTATAGATATATTTTAGGAAGCCTATAGAGTAGTAGATTTTCATATGGCCTATTTGGAAAAGTTTAGCGATATTTATTCTGCCCGGTTTCCCCTGTCTCCCCTGCCTTCCCTCCCTCATCACAAATTATCTCGTTTCCCTTTTTCTGGAGAGAAAGTGATGGCATGTACCCTAGCTCCCTCAGAACTCACTATGTAAAACCATCATGTCTCAAACATGCCAAGATTTACCTGTTTTTGGCCTTTGAGTACCAAGGTTAAAGATGTATGCCACCACACTTGGCTAAGTAGTATGTGTTTTTATTTTATTTATTGTGTGTGTGATATTGAAAAAAATATAATTTCTTGGTTTGTGACATTTTGGGAATCATTAAGCTTGTTCTGTACATTTCCGTTGCAGATTGTAATTATCATAAATTTTGTGGTTTTCTTGATTTCATGTCTATTGAGATTCAAGAAAGACTATTTTCATTTGTGGGTAGGAAAGGAAAATATACATTTCATCTTGAAGTTTCAGGTAATAGGGAATCACTGAGGGATGTGAGGGCAAGATTATAAGCAGACAGGAAACAAGAAATTGTACTTTCTCTGTCTTTCTATTTTAAGTCATTGGACTCTATTGTAACATTAGCCTTCAATGTGCATTTGTATTTGCCTTGAGCAGTTATGAAAAAATTTCCAATTGAAAATCAAGTTTATAAAATAACATTCTTTACATGTTTATTTTCAAGTGAGTAATATGGTATTCCACATGATAAGAGTGCTTTTACATCTGGGTTTCCTTAGTTCCCATTACACAGCCTATGGAATTCTGTTTACTTGTTTATTTGTTGTCTCCTTGAGACAGGAGCAAAACGTTTAATGAACATTATTTAAAGTACCACTTCAGAGTTAGGTGTGTTTCAATCCCAGTCTGTTCAAGTCTGTACATGGTTTTGTTTATTTCTTGGTTTGAAAGTTTCTTCATGTAGCTTTGTTTGGTAAGGACTTTGCTATGTGGACCAAGCTGGCATCAAACCTCAAAGAGATCTACCTGTCTTTGCAACACAAGTGCTAGTATTATAGGTGTGAACTATGACATCTGCTTTTCTATACCTAGGTTGCAATGTCTTTTCCTCAACTACCATGGCATATCAGCCTCACATCAACTTTTCCAGCATTCATTTCCTCTGCTTTTTAAATGACAATTGCTCATGCGTATTTCAAAGTTAGATGGGATAGGAAGAAAATGAAGTCACTCGTTCCCCATTATTTCCTTGTAAGGTTGGGACACCTCTGCATAAGGTTTGTTTAGGAACCTTTGGTGAAGTAAAATTGAATTTCACATTTTTATTGGATATTATAAAATTGTATATTATAGCATGGAACTTAAAGTATATCTGTATTAAAAATAAAACAGCAACAGAAAAAAGACAACATCACCAAAAATGAGGGCTGGCCATATTGGATGACTACATGTAGAAAAATACAAGGAGATTCCTATTTATCATCCAATATAGAGCATTCAATACCAAATAGATCAAGGGCCTCAACAGAAGGCCAGATACCCTCAACCTCACAGAAGAGAAAATAGGAATAGTCTTGAATTAATTAGTGCAGAAAAGGCTTTTTGAAAATGCACACCAATAGCACAGGACCTAAGAGCAACAGTTAATAAAATGAACCACATGAAATGCAAAAATTATTTATGGCAAAAGATACCATCATATGGGCGTAGTGTTGCAATTCAGAGTGAGGAAAAATAGTCACTACACACTCAATAAATGCCTAGTACTTTAAAAACTTGCACAAAGAAACAGCTCAACTTAAAAATTGGATATAGGAATAAACAGAGAGATCACAAAAGACAAAAAACAAATGGCCTGGAAACAAAGAAGTGTTCAACATCCTTAGCCATCAGGTAAATACAAAACAAAACTAGTTTTCAATTTCAACTTACAGCAGTGAGAACAAAGATCCATAAAAAATGACAATTAGTGCTGGCAAGGATTTTGGGAAGGTGCTTATGGGAATACAAACTTCTAAAATATATATTTAAATAAGTGTGATTGTTCCTCAGAAAGCTTGGACTAAACACACATCAAGACCTAGCTATACCACTATTGGGCTTCTTTCCAGGGTACTCTTCATACTTCTATAGATATATTTACTCATTGTGTTCATTGCTTCTCTCTTCATAATAGTGAGAAATTAGAAACCAGGTAGACATTCATGAACAGATGAATAGATAAGGAAAATGTGGTACATTTGGACAACAGATTATTATCCAGATGTTAAGAAAACAGAAATGAATTTCACAAATAAATGGAAGGAGCTAAAATATCATGATTGAATTAAGACTTTACATGAATTACAAGTCTTACAAAGCTGACTTTTGACTCAGACCTAATCCCGCATTGTTATTTAAATGTTTTGAGATAGGACTAGTTGTTCTCAAGTAATTGAGAAAACACAGGCAATTCTAAATATATTCTCATCCTGGATATATTACTTTCTAATTTATTTTTAGGGTAGATATTAAGTCTTCTGAATATCCACTTTATCAACTAATTTTAAATGAGAGAGTGGTAATAACAGCACCATTCTTCTCATATTGCTACAGGATCTAATTCCATATTACAAGGAATATGTGTGACTCCACAAAGCACTGAAAAGTGTCACTGATGTCTCAGCAGCCACAAGGTCATCAATAATATTTGTTTTGGACTCAATGCTAATAGTCTAATAAGCCATTTTGACTAAATTTACAATTTCATTTCACTTATATATTTATTATATGAATATGCTCAAGTCTTTCCCCACTGTGGAATAGACAAAGACAGAACAGCAGCAGGATGCTGGGATGTGCTCTGGGGCTAGACAGATCGGTTGGGTATCTCTATCTCCCATTCTGGTGATTAGAAGGATGAAGTGATATGTTAGGCCATGTTCCCTCTGAGTTGCACAGGGAAGAAACCCTCTTTTTCCCTGAATGCTTCAGTGGCTGTGGGGCTCTAGGCTTTCTTGGTCTTAGCCATAGGTCTTTCTCTCTACCTGTATTGTACATGCAGTTCTCCTGTGTGTCTGTCTACACAATGTAGCTTCATCTTTTTATGAGACCAACCCTCATCAAATCAGTAGGAACAATTTCATAGCCACTTTTTGTGTGGTTTTGCTTTTGGAATTTTGTTAGCCCTATGTTTATTAATAATACAGAATTAATCAGGTTTTCAAATCCATTGTATTTATTCCAATGAAGATCTGATGGTTAACTTGAAGAAATTGGTTATTATCAGTAGTATCATGCATCCCCGTAATATTTTGTCCTGTTTTCACAAAGAATATACACCATTCTTTTTGTCCCCTCCCACAAAATCTGTATGTTCCACACTTTTTTCTCTTTATCAGTGCTATAATTTTCACATAATTATAAATATATAAAATCTAAGTCATGAGAGCAATAGTCATGAGAGCAATTATTGTATTTTATTTTTAGCAAATAATTATTCCTCTCATCTTGTATACAGTCATTAACTTCCATATACAGGAATATTCTAATTTGTTTATTATTTGATTTTAATCATTCAGCCTCTGAAGAATAATAGATTTATTGCAAAATTTTGTGGAGGTTCACAATACTGAAAGAGTCTTTCATTTTTATTAGCTTCATAAATTAGCATACAAAGTAAAGTGTCTCACTGTAGCATTTTCATATTATTTGCTTTTGCTGCCCCTGTTCACCTGCTGGTCTCCATTCTCCCTCCAACTCTCTACTCTTCTACTTTCTTGTGGATCAATTACTATGAAAATTCACTAAGGAGATGCAGCTTTGAGGTCATAATTATTTGTTTGCAGGACTCTACTGTACTCCTATACATTGCCCACTGATATTTCCTGTCACCCCAGAGAACTCTGAAACAATAATACATCAGCTTCTAAACCCTAATAAATGCTCTACTTCTGTTTTAAGTAAATACATTTTTTTTTTAAAAAATCAGGTCTATGAAAAAGCCCTATAAAGTCTCATGGAGAAATAGTTTGCTACTGGTGCATAAACACATATGGAGGTAATAAAATATATACGCCATACATAATGTTCAAATATTGAATTTGAGACATTACATGTGACATCATAAAATAAAGAAGTTTCAGAAGACCAATAAGAAAACATGATTATGGTAACAATATCCAACAATAATCACCACTGTTTTATTGGTTTTAACACTGAGGGAACATAAAACATACCAAATTCATGTAGATGTCTTATGTCCTGTTCATTTCATTAACTTGTTACACTTATTTCTGTGTGTACTTAAATTCTCATTTAATGTTAAGTAACTTCATTTAATATACCCTTTTTATCTCCTTATGTATGGGTACATATATATATATATATATATATATATATATATATATATTGTAGTTTTAAAACAAATTTGCTGCACACTGGTCTGGGTGGACATTGTTAAGCATCCTCAGTCATATGTATGCCATGTGTTGAGTGACAGTTATTGGAGCTCTTTGTGTACATATGGGAAATATATTTAGAAACAACAAAACCCTATATTGTTCCTATATCTTTTTAAATCCAAGAATGTATAATTGTTTGTTTAAATATCAAGTGTTAATTTCATTTCATAGCTAGAAGAATGAAAGGTGAACTACCTAGGTTGATATAAATTAGTAATTGACTGATAGTGTGCAAACCCTTTGAAGTGTAAATAAAGAGATAACTCAGATTTTTATTCTATGGGCGAAGAAGAAACTCCACCTCACCTGGGAGAGCATCAAGCTACACTTGAATGGACTTCTGTCTACTGGTAGAGAAAGAGGTATTCATTCTGCATTGGGAAAACAGGGTGGATTGGTACTCCAAGATACCACTGTTGAGAACAGAGCAGTTTGTCATTACACTAGCCACTACACAGCAGGCTTTCTTTCTTTTCTAAAGTTATGTTCTAATTTTAAAACTATCTCCATTGTTCGTTATAATATTAAGTAATTATATAATTTCCCCTCCCCTTTCCTCCTTCAAAACCCTCCCATACCTCTCCATTTTTTTCAAATCCATGGCCTCTTTTCTCATTAGTTGATTTATATGTGTATCTCTATGTGTAACGTATATTTTACATATATTTTTAATATTAATAAATTCATAGCAACCTGATCATTATATAATGTTACCTGTATGTATGTTTCCAGGGTTGGCCATTTAGTATTGGTTAACTATTTGGTGTTCTCTTCCCAGGAGAAGACTATTTCTCCCAATCTTAGATTCCCCTTGTTGCCTGTAGTTTTTTGTGTATGATTGAGTCCTCCTGGGCTTTTCTCCATCCATGTAAACAAATCTATTCTTTTAGCCTTCTTCAGCTCATGTTTAGGCAGTCATGCTAATTATATTTCATATTTCTGATATCCCTAGAAGTCACAATCTCCTAGCAACCTCTTTGTTCCTCAGGATTTTACAGTCTGTTTAATTTCTCTTTCACTATGATTTTTGAGACTTTGGTACAGGAGTTGTATTGTCGATATATCAGTTAGGACTGGTCTCCACATTTCTGCATTTGATTGGCTGTGTCTTTTTTCCTTGGTTTTTGTTTTTCTGTTATTGTTGTTGTTGTTGTTGTTGTTTGTAATGGTCTTCTGAAGTTACAAAGAGAAGTTTCCATGACAAGGGGAGAGAAATGTACTTATGTGTGTGGAAGAACAAGTATTTAGATTGTAGTTACATACTATGCTGTCATAGTAAATTGGGATCTGTAGCTTTCCCTCTATGATCCATGACATCATGAGCCCTGTGTATTTTAAAGTTTCCAGTAGCAGACATGAATTCCTCTTGTGGAGCATGTCTTATGTCCAATTAGAGAGCTATTGGTTGCTGCCTGAAAAGCAGTGCATGCAACAACTGTACATTCAGGGTTATTTAATATCCTGGTTATTATTGTGGCTTATAGGTATCATAACTGGGTATGACTCTTGGTAGATTCGCTCTTTTGGAAGCTTGCAATGCGCCTTATGGTATTATGAAAGCTATTTGTCAGTCAAGGAGATCTTTGGCTCAATTCTATTTCAGAGGTCTCTGAACCTAGTGTCTAATGGACCTCATTACTTAAGCATTAGGAACTTATTTCCCCCAACCCACCACTCCCTCCTCCCCCTCTCTCTCTCTGGATTTATTTATATTTATCTTAGTTACTACTTCTGTGATGAAACACCATGACCAAAGCAACTTTAGAAAGAGAGGGTCCATTTGGCTTATGCTGCCACATAACTGTTCATTATTGATTGAAGTCAAGACAGAAACTCAAGCAGGGCAGGAACCTGGATTGCAGGAGCTGCTGCAAAAATCATGGAGGTGGTATGCTTATTGGCTTGCTCTCATGGCTTATTGCTTATTCTGTATGCTTTCTTATAGAAACCAGGACCACCAGTATAAGAGTGCCCCTACCCACAAAGGTATGGGTCCTCCCCACATCAATCACTAATTAAGAAAATTACCTACAGGCTTGACTACAGCCCTATCTCTTGGAGGTTTTTCCTCAGTTGAGGTTTCCTCCTCTCAGATAATGATAGCTTGTGTCAAATTGACTTAAAATTAACTTAACATTGACTTAAAATATGCACTGTCCTAAGCATATTTCTTATACCTGTGAGAGTAAGTTTAATGAATTGTCAAAAAGAGAAGTAAGAATATCTTCCATACTGACTGCAGCAATCAGTAACTAATCCTCAGATAGGTGCCCTTTCAAGTACTTATGCAAATTCTAAATTACATAATTAAAAAATACTTTAGCAGTTTAATATGCTCAAATTACATATTATAAATTCAATAATTCATGATATACCTTTATTTTATTCAAAACTAAATTTTTCAAAACTAAACTTTATTCAAAACTAAAATAAACACCAAGGCTATTATGTCTCACATTCCTGAAGACATATTTTGTGTCTATTATCATTTGTGTTTTATGAGTGATCTTTGTTAAACTTCATAAATGATTGATTGTTTCCTTCACTTAGTTTAGTGGACATTTGAATCCATCTTCCAATTTACACAATACCTGTTAATAGTCTTATGAATTTTAAAATTTTATCAGAAGTACTGATGAACTAATGGCATCATCACATACTCCTACCAAAGAAACAGGGTTCTGCTGTATGTCATCACCCAGGGAGTTCTTTGTTATAACTTACTGTATGTTTACAGTACAGGATTCTCAGAAGGACACAGACTTTTCATGTGGCAGCCTGATTACCATGTCTTTCTAACATAAACCTGATATCAGGTACTTGTGAAATTATTTTACTTATAGGCACTTCATTTTCAGCATTATTCAAATTGTGACAATATTCTCGAAATTTACTAGAAGACATATACATCCATTCCTGGTATTATAGAAATCCAAACACACACACACACACACACACACACACACACACACACACACACACACACAATTTTTAACATGAAATTTCATCAAGTATACAAATGAGAAATGAAAACTTGTAAAGCAATGCATATTTCAAAATATGGCTTTTGACTGACAACATGCCATTTTGTCAAAAATGGAATACTAATAGCTTGTGAGGGGAATGAAAATTGCAACAACCATTTTGAAACATTTTGGAAATTTCTACTAATTCACATGCCATCTCTGAGAACTCTCAATTTTGTCATAAAAAAGTTTATACAGCTTAATTCATACCAATTTCCCACATGGAAGAAAATCTCAGTATCTGTCAAGAAGTGAGAAGATAAACAAAGTACAGTATACCCTTCAAATAACCGCTACACTTAGACACATGCAGAAAATGTGAGAACTATCCTGAGTAATAACTCAGACTCAATAAACTATATACTTTTACTGGTTTTGGCATGGCAACCATAAGCAGGGCAGGTATTATATATGGAAACATTTGTTTAAGTAATTAGTGCATCAGTAGCATATGGAGTATACCACTGTGTGGAGACAAAAAGATAAATACTAAAATGAGAAATATTCAATGCCTTGATCTTATAACCATCACACATGATTAACTGCATATAATTATAATTATGATTTGAGTAAAATGTATTTCTCCAAACAGGCAACTTATTTTAAAAATCTTTTTAAATTGAATTTTTTATAATTTTATGATAGCTTACATATTCATTGAATATAACTAAAACCTGAAGAAGACAAATTAATTCTACAACATTTGTGAGCTACTTAAGAAAGGGTAGGACAGATTGTAAATTTCTTCCTGTAGCCATGTTTGCAAGACAGGTGGTAAGACAAGACAGCAAGGTTGAAAGAAATGCATCTGGGACTTGAGACAAACCTGACAGACTTTAGCCTGCATCAAGACACATCATATCATTTTTCAAAACTTATGATTTATTTTAGAAAAAACCAACCTGATGATTACTTGATAACTAAATAGTTGTTAGTGAAGACAGCAAATAAGCATGTGAATATAGAATAAAAATGAATAGTTCCACAAACTGTAGTGCTGCCTTCTGCATTTTACTGTGTCTGCATGCTTACAGTTTTCACTTTCATATCCCAAGCAATAAACAATGAGTTGAAATATTTCCACATGGTAGTATTGTTTCCAATGGTGATACCCAGAAAGGAAGTGACATGTGTCATGTGCATTACAGACTTCAATCCCTGACTGGATGGTGCAGCAAAAACCATTACCAGAATTTTAAATAACAGTACCTTTAAAACTATACCAAGTTAGCTTGTTTTATTTTCTATTGTAATTTATAGATTCCAACATCCCTTGCCACTGAAATTACCAAGCCTTATCAAGCATCATGAATAGAACACAATAAAAAATAAGTTTATTTAATGAGTCCAATATATCTACACATTTATATTTGTATAATAGAAAAAGTCCATATTTCCTTCCACTATGTTTTATTTTTTCTCCATTTTTTATTTAAAATTAGAAACAAGTTTGTTTTACATGTCAATCTCAGTTCCCTCTGCCTCTCCTCCCCCCTTTCCCCCACTAACACCCTATATTCCCATACCATTTCTGCTCCCCAGGGAGTGAGGCCTTCCATGGGGGGTCTTCAGATTCTGTCATATCCTTTAGGAAAAGGCCCAGACCCTCCCCCATGTGTCTAGGTTGAGAGAGTAGCCCTCTATGTGTAATGGGCTGCCAAAGTCCATTCCTATGCTAGGGATAAGTACTGATCTACTACAAGAGGCCCTATATATTTCCCAGGCCTCTTCACTGACACCCACATTCATGGGGTCTGGATCAGTTCCATGCTGGTTTCTCAGTGATCAGTCTGAGGGCCAAGAACTCCCAGTTGTTCAGGTCAGCTGTTTTGGTGGGTTACACTAACCTGGTCTTGTCCATTTTGCTCATCACTCCTCATTTTCTGCAGCTGGATTCCAGTTCAGCTCAGTGTTTAGCTGTGGTTATCTACTTCTACTTCCATCAGCTGCTGTATGAAAGCTCATGTTTATCTTTTGGTGACTGGGTTACCTCACTCAGAATGGTTTCTTCTAGTTCCATCCATTTGCCTGCAAATTTCAAGATTCCTTTTTTTTTTTCAGTTAAGCAGTACTCCATTGTGTAAATGTACCACATTTTCAGTACCCATTCTTCAGTTGAGGGGCATCTAGGTTGCTTCCAGGTTCTAGTTATTACAAATAATGCTGCTATGAAGATAGTTGAACAGATGTCTTTGTTGTTTGAGTGTGCTTCTTTTGGGTATATGCCTAAGAGTGGGATTGCTGGATCTCGTGGTAGACTGATTCCCATTTTCCTGAGGAATCGCCATACTGATTTGCAAAATGGCTATACAATTTTGCACTCCCACCAGTAGTGGAGGAGTGTTCCCCTTTCTCCACATCCTCTCCAGCATAAGTAATCAGTGGTCATTTTTTTTTAGCCATTCTAACTGGAGTAAGATGGTATCTCAGAGTTGTTTTGATTTGCATTTCCCTGATGGCTAAAGATGTTGAGCATTTTCTTATGTGTCTCTCAACCATTTTAGATTCCAATGTTGAGGATTGTCTATTTAGTTCTGTACCCCACTTTTTCATTGGATTATTTCATGTTTTGGGGGAGGGAGGTAGCCTTGGATCTGGGTAGACTCAGGGTTTCTTGGTGCTCAGTGGCCGAGTCGATATGCATGTAGACCCCAAGATGGCCTCCACCATGTTTTATGACCCTAAGGCACAAACTTTTGTTTGTTTTGATCTGAATAGCTCACTTGTTGCACTTTCTCTGAGAACACAGAGGAACACATACTTTCCAGGATCCTGTGCTGTCTATGATTGTAAAACACATACAGATGAGTACACATATCCCCCAAGAAATGATTCATGTTTCCTGAGACATTCCTAACAGATTGGTAAGCCTTCTAAAAGGTTTAATACATGGGCTAGCCTGTGATTTGTTCTGGAGCCCCCAAGAGTAGTACCGAACTGTTTCACCAACTCTGAAATGTGCGTTTGGGTTAGTTAGGTTGGCAGTTTTCTGTCCATTGCTGGGGTGACTGAAATGCACTCTGGCTTATTACCATTTTCAAGTAGGAAAAAGGAGAGGTCACTATAGTCCTTCTATGAGTTTGGAGAGTTTTGAGCATTGTTTTCATCACAAGTCTTGGAAGTCTCCGATCAAATAACCAGTCTTAAGTTGTTTGTCTTACTCTTTTTGCAGGTAATTAAGTAGAGAAGAATAGAGTTCTTATTGTATCAAAATATTTAATAGATTCCTGGATATGGGTAATAGTAGTTAACATATTTTCTCAAAAACCAACCAGGAAACCCACTCCAGTATTTACACATCAGCTTGTCAAGGAAAAATTTTCAACATGTACTCCATATATCTCTAGTTCAATTTCCAAACTTGATGTTAAAAAGAAATCTCAGTTGTAGGAATAGGATCTCTCTCTCTCTCTCTCTCTCTCTCTCTCTCTCTCTCTCTCTGTCTCTGTCTCTCTCTCTTCCTTCCCTCCCCAGTCCCCCTTTGCCCTACCATCACAATCACTTTTCTGGTGCCATCACCACTATTAAGGTGTCAGAGCAGAGGATTATCTGTGATGATTTTTTTCTTTATAAGTGAATAATGATAAATATATACCATAACCACCATGAACAAGTTAACTCCAAGGAGATTTTAGCAATATTTTGCAAAAGATGAGAGGCATTCTTATTGGATTTCCACAGAAAATAAATATATCTTATAAAGGTTCTCTTTAGAGCATATAGCTGAAAGGGAGGAGAAAAGTAAAATTGGGGTAGTGAGAGTAGAGGGGAGGTAAATGAGAGGTTAGGAGGGGAAGGAGCAGAGAGAAGAGAAGAGAGGAGGAGAGGTGAAAAAAGAAATATTCTCTAAAAACAAAGAGGTTAAGAATGTAAGTGTGGAGATTGTCAATTGCATCTATTAACATGTGTTAAATGTACATTAAAATATGGAAATGTGTGGTCAGTTTGCTAAAATAAATATATGTTATGTCATTAAACAGTAGTCCAGGTAACTGAATTTTGTGTTCTGTGGAATATATTTTGGCTTAATGAATATAGTTTGCTATTTATCTTAGAAATAAACTTGAATAATGTGCTTTTTATACCCTTTTTAAAGACAGAGTGGTCTAGTGTGCTTTGTACACTAAACTTTGTACACTATGATTTGAATTTTTGTCAGAAAATAGTCATGCTAGTGAGTAGAAAACTTTGGATTCAAGTCCATTGCTAGAAGTAACTTATGTTAAAAGCTTTGAAACAAAAGAAATAGTTATTTGTTCTTTGGATGTAGGAACAGTGAATTGTGAAGATTAAAGGTGTGATCTGTTGCATTAATAGAATAAAGATAAGAAATCGTTAAAATACTATGATTATCCCAGTCTATGTGGAATTGCATTTGACATCTTTGTATAAGGAAAAAAGAGTTCAATAAATTGTGTTTTGTGACATTTACTTCAGCTAATAAAGGTGATATATGACAGGTGTATATTAGACACCATACTCAAAGAAGAACTGATGAAAACCTCTTTGAAAATAAATAAATAAATCTTTCAAGCAATATAAAATTTACAATGTGGTTACATTATATTTTTAAGTGAATGATTATATGAATACAAATAAAAAACTGCATGTCTTCCTTTTTCCTTACATATTTAAAAATTTTATGTATTACAGATGAAATACAAGTTGACCTAAGAACCCATATACATTCATACCCAAGCAATTTGTTACAGATTAACAGAGTATAAGCAAGCAAAGTTTTTTTCTCTGCCAGTTCCTTTGCTGGCATGCTGCATTTTGTGGTTAAAAAAAAAGGATCAATCACTTTATTACTTATCTCAAAAGGAATTCTAAAAAGATTCACAAATCTAAACATTCATATATGAAAAACAATCAGTCAGCTGTACTTACCCACTCACTCATCAGCAGTGTTTTTTATATCAGGAAGCTGATGGCAGAAATGGGTAAAAGAAATTATCATCACCTATGATCACTAACTTATTCTAGCAAGAAAGATATGTCAGCCAGGCTGCCATTGTTCCTGTTTCCTGACCAAAGAAGTTCGTTGTTTGACTATTATAATTTGTCTTTATAAACTTTAAATTATTCCCCAAGGTTTCTATTTCAAAGCCATTAACAAAAACATGTTTTGTTTTGTTTTGTTTTGTATTTAACAAAAACATCTTAACCTAAACTTACTAACAGTTCTACATCTCTAAATTCTTTCTAAGGGTGGTGGTTAAATCATTAATCTGCTCCACGAGCAATGTTTGGAAATAGTCAATCACTATTATTTTTAAGTACCAGAAAAAAATGCCTGGTGAGGGACGAGAAATTCCCTGAGAGTTTTCATACAATCCATAGATTATGAGGGATCTGGGAACCACAAAAGCCACAATCAGAGCTTTACTCAAAGCAGCATAAGTTCTTCAGAGCCTTGACTCTCCAAGGCTCAATCAGGTGTGGTTTTACCAACCATCTAGCCATGGTCCATTAGTTCCAATGCTGCCTGTTGGTTCTCACATGATCCCTGACAATGATAGGGCAGTTTTATAAAGTACTTATTGAGTTGAACACAAGATATATACATAACTTGAAAATTAATGACTAGCATTCAATAATTATTATTAATAGGTTAAAATCCACATATAAGAAATATGCTCATGGGATTGCACTTTTGCAAATGTGTTCAATTTCTTATGTCCCAAGATGAGAAGTTTGAACAACTTGGACAAATTAATGGTGGCTTATACATCAAGAGCTATGCAATAACACTAACAAGTTAAATTTGTGTTGAGGATAGGACTTAGTTTTCTTGCATACTCACATTATTTTAAATAAAAAATATAATTTTAAATTTGAAAGTCAAAATATACTTTTGAATCAGAAAATATGTGTTTTTTAAAATAATAGAAGACATTTGACTGTTATTTGATAGTAAAAGCCCACCAAAATAATGTTTTAATGTATTCAGAAACAAAGCTTTATTCCAAAAAACAAGACCAATAGAGTGACTTTTAAAATAAATTCAAGCTGATCAGTGTGCTGACTAAGGAGAAGGACATAAATCAAATAACCTGACAACAAAATATATGATAAATTCTAGCAGTGTGGTTCCTTCCAAGGGCAATAGCTTAATTTGAACTAGAACTGGATACTTCTTTGACTTTTGCATACTTAAGGATCCATAAAATATATACTATATCTCAGGGACTATAAATTCTGGAAGACATTGAATAAAGCAGTAAATAATTGTGATGTGCACTCTTGAAAATATCTCTGAATTATTGACAAATAGATTGATGTCCAAAATAGAAAAATGCTTATAACTCTCAATAGTGAAATGATATGACAATGAGGTCTAGAAGTTATGTTTGTATTTTATGATATCATCATCATGAGGCACTTTTAAAACATTTAGTTTCATCTTTAAGCTTAATAATATATGAGAGAGTATTATTTTAATTAAGTACACATACAACCAAGCTAATGAAATATTTTCAGTGACCCTAAATATGGGAAAACATGAAATATTACTAACATACAATTTTTTAAGTGCCTCCCTTCTCCCTGAACCTAGAGCAAATTTGATTACTGGAATGTGTGATGTCATCAGGTAATATTAGAAAGGAGATCACATGTGTACTTCCCCACTCTCAGAAATATTAGGTTGGCTCCTAGAAATGTTAATTAAACTGTTGTAGCTCCAACATTCTTAGAGTTGAAACAGGAATTTGAGAAAAAGTTCTTGTGTCATTATATAGTTGTTGAAACCATCTTGTGCATTCTCTGCACAGCACTATGGAAACAATGTGTACTTATACTCTCTGCCTGGTACATTCCCTGTCAGTCTGTTTCAGATGAACTGCCTTGTGCCCAGTTGTTTTATGTGATCACGAGATTAAACACTGAATGAAAGAATTGTGTTTATTCTCCATCAATGTGATTTGGTCAGAAAAAAATATCAGAACTGCTTTGTCTATTCCCACAGAAATTTAACTCTGTTTCTCATGAATCTAGGCAATGTCCAAAGGCCAGTCTGCTATACATATATGAATCATTGACTAAAAGGCATATAAGGTCCAACAGTTTGCAAGACTGAATACCTGAAGTCAAGAATATCACAAAAGTACTTAAGTAAGATAAAGCTAGCATTAAAGCCTTCATAGGACTCAAGAAGTTTATGATACATCATTATAATGTGATCTAGAGTTCGCATAATTCTCAAGATTTGCCTTGCAGTTGATACACTTTCCTGCTAATGTGACATTTGGATAATCCAGTAGCCTCTTCCTAGTGCTGTACATACCAGACAGCAGGACAGTTGAGAGCATGAGACCCAGCCTTCTCACCACAGAATGAGGAACAGCCTGCACTGCTTACACTATGAGCACAGACCTCATTGTAACAGAGATCTCCTCATCTTAACTTCTGCATTCTTGTCTGTTCTTTGATGCCTCACTGTCTTCCCTTAGCCTAATTTGTGTGACACTGTTTCTGGGGAGATTTGCACAACTGATTAACTTCTCATGTCAGATAGGGAACTGATGGCAGATGACAGAAAGTATATAACCAATTTGGCATATCAATGAGTTTTATTGGGGTTACTTAGAAAAAATTGAGTGAGGGGTTACTTAGAGTATCAGAATTGAACAACACCAAAACAGCTGTGTCATCATCAAAGATGACCTCAGTGTAAGGCATAGCTCAGGGTAGCTGGAAGTCTAGAACACACTATACAAGCTGGGCACAGCTCACCAGATTGGATGTGTTCAGTGGTAGTTCAGTTGGTCTGGGTCTCTTCCAGGCAGCAGAGCTGATAACCATCTCTTCTGTACAGTTATACTTGTTGGTGTTTTATTCTCCAAGTTGCTAGATTTGTCTTGTACCTCACCTAGGCAGCTTCATCTCGTCTTGGAATGTCTTTCAACATTTCTTAAAGTTTATGTGACTGTGGAGTCAAGGACCTAATGAATATGATCTCTTTCCAGACCTTTCCAAAGCCAGAGTGGTTTGTTGCTTTTTAAGGAACTTCCCATGGGATGGAGCATATTATCTCCCCCTAGAGCATCCTGTATTTTCAACTCCCCTCTAACCACCTGTTTAAGGTGCTTCTCTACATGATGAAGGGTTTTAATTTCAGAGGAAAACTGCTACACAAACCCTATCAGAACTTTAAAATGCTTACATATATAGCATTATTAGTTACTTTGTTGCTTCTCAAGGTCCCAATCCAAGACTTATGTAGAACATATCTCTCTTGAACAATGTTCAGATATTAAAAAAAATATTGGCATAAAACTTTGATAAAAGAGGTTCAGATGTTCCCTAAATCTGACAGAATTATAACAGCTTCTTTAAACAAAAGTGAGTGAGTAGACCAAACCTGAGAATATGGCTAGCATAAGACAGAAGGTCTCCCAAATTTATTGGCATTTAATACCCATTTCTATGCAATGCTTTGGGTATATGTGGTTATATTAACTCCTATTGGGTGCTAGTCATGTTGTTTGCAGAAACTCAAGTGGAAATATTCCTTTTATTCCCAACTTGCCTTATTCTGTAGCAAAGCTCTGGAAGGACAATGTCTTGGCTGAAAAATGTGTTCATAAGACATATGATGAGATACAGGAAGAGCAATTAATTCTCAGTACATATATGAACTACTTCTTGTGTTGTTTAGGCGTGCTTTGGTTACCAGAGAATACTCTGCACGTCTTTTGCAGTCACCGGTGGAAGTCTGCAATTGTGCTTATGGATTTTAACCTATAGAATTGCTATATACTGTATGTAACTGGTAGAATATTATGTTATTCTGACCAACATGCTATGACATAGAGATTGGACTCAAGCAAGTCTAGGTTTTTGGATGAAGTAATTATTAAAGAAATTCAAGTCTTTATTCAGTTTTCTTAAAAACACACATTCTATTGAAGGAATTTTTCTCTTTGTTGGTGAAAAGGATCTTGAGGTTTAGAGGTAACTAGGACAGTGGGTTTTCTTGCAAGTGAATCAAATATAATTACATTGGTTTCCTGACATGAACACAAATCTCACAGCCTTACTTCAACACACTTTGGCCATATTTTCCTTACTGATGACTAGTTTCTCCATAAAAGAACATCTTTGTGATTTTTAAATGGCTGCAGTATTTTTTATTGATATTTGATTTTCTTAAAGTTATTGGGAAATAAAATGGCTCCCACTACAAGAGGACAATTTCAAAAAATCTCACCTTTTAACTGTGATTGCTTCTCAAGAAAAAGAATTGCTTTAATAAAGTTTAGCCAGCCGAGCCATAGTTCTTATATTCATTATTTTCTGGATTCCTGGGAAGTTCCAGAGAGCCACCATTTTATAACTTTCCCATTCTTTTAAAAGCTCCATCACTCCTTCATCTATTCATTTTATGTACACAATATTGGTTAAAGTAATCAGATGTGGCTCTCCTCGCCTTCCTGTCTTCATACTATCTCCATATCCTTGTGCCCTACCTTCATTTTCTATCTCAGTGGTGGGAACAATCAGCTTTTCTTCTTACTGATGTGGAGAATTCACATTCTTCATTCACTGACTCTGGATCATGAGTTGATACTAACCTTTTTTGAATCTTTAATCTCAGGCCATTCTATTCAGTCTCTTTCACCTTGACATAAATTAAATTTATTTAACCTGCTCCCAAATAGGAAAGGAAGTAAGTCCAGGACCTACACCTTTCTACAATCTTTCTCTTTGACTCTTTATCTCTGTTCTTGTGGGCATGTCTGGCTTCTTTTGTTTTCACACTCTGCTTTGAACTGACCCTGTGCCCTAAACTCATGTATGAACATGATATGTGTCTTCGATTTTCATGTTGATACTTTCTAAATTCTGTTTTATCTTCTCAAATCCTATCATTTCAGCCTTTTACCAGATTTCTTCAATCTTAGTGGTCCTTTTTTTCTTTTAGTCATCCCAAAACAATAAAAAACATTCTATGACTTTTTCCCCTATTGAATTCCTGAGTCACATACACATATGTATTTTGGTTTGGGTTGTATGTATATTTGTATTTCTGTGATATATGCCTATATGTCCACATCTGCTTACTCCAGTCATAGGCATTTGATGGCCAAAAATGTGGGTCCCTTCCTTTGTCACCCTTAACAACCTTTTTAAAGAAAGTCATTCATTTTATGTAGAGATCACTAATTAACCTGGCTGGCTCCTCAGTGAGTTCTGGAATCTGGCTGACCTGCTTCCCCAACCCAGCACTGGGATTACAGATACAAGACCCAACTTTTATGTGGGTGATGGGGAGTAGAAAATAGGTTACCATACCTCTGCCTTCCCAGGCCAGCTCAGTGCAAGCTGAATGTACCTTATCTTTATGTGTATGCCACAAAAGCAGTAGTTTTCCTGGTCATTGGAATCCTGATTCTACTGAAGACTTCTTTCTACTTTGCTAGTGTCTACCTTCTCTCATAATCTGCCAGAATGTAAACCCAGTAATGTTTGCTCTTCAGTCCAAGTTTTTCCAAAGTAAATGTTTGAGTAGAAGAAACCTAAAATCATGAAAATGTTATAGTTGCCTGTAATTTATCCTTGTGTACTTAGCTAACATCCCATTCTGTATCTATCCCAACCTCAAACAGGGATTCTCTTGCTTTTTTAAAATTCTGTGTTATTTCTCCCTTACTGCTTCCTTGACACTGTTTCTCATTATTGTGCTTAATTGATCTTTAATATTGGAAATCCTCAATCCTATTATTCTTAATGACCTTCTCAAATAAATAATTATCATTTTCCTGAGGCAAAAATAGGTTTATACTTTTTTCTTCTGCACTCCATCTTGTACATCTATACAGAAGAATATATATTTAGTTACAATTCGTGAGAGAAAATTTATATTCTATCATTGACCTTTAATAAATAAGAAAAAACAATGATTTATTAAATATTGACAATGAAATATGTCTGTGAAGAGCTTTCACCATATCACTATGGTGAAAGATCTACCTATTAATTGAATGGGTGATATTTCTCCTTTTGAGTCTTTGTGGATCCCTTTGAAAGTCTTTATTATTCCCTTTTAAAAAAGCCTCCTCATGTACCATATAGGTAAATCTTACATAAAATAAGATATTTTCAAAAAGAAAAGACAGAATGAATTAAAGGAGTGAGAGTAGATGATAACAGGTATGTAATATGAACTGATATATTTCCTAATTTCTTTTTTCTCATCCTATTCTGGCAACTAAGAGAGAAATGTGTGTCAATATTGGTTTAAATTGTCACTAGGCTAACATTGACTCTTAACCTCAATTTGTATCATGTTAAATTGGCTGGAATATTAATTGTGAGTAGCTCCTATAAAGAACATTCGGGATTCAGTTGAGTCTATTAATATAAATGGAACAAAGCTGCTCACAACAGATGCCAAGTTTACAGACAAAAACCTGAGTCAGATTTCACATAACAGGTTGTAAAAACATTCATTCATGTGTGCTTGAGATTTTTTAAGAAGCTTTATATAATTTAAACTTTATGTTCTTTATAACTTCCATCATCTGATGCCAAGCACTTCATGAAGCAGAAGCAGAATCATATTTAGGAACTAATGGATGATTGAGAATTCCTGAAGGGGCAGCAAGTAAACTTCATGGAAAAACCACTTAAAAATAAATCTCCTTTGATTGGGGACTATCTATCTGTCTTCTGAGCAAAAGAAAATCCTTAAGGCATCAAGTGATATAAATTTAAGGTATAAAGGGATATATATTGAAGTAATGGAATATATTTGAGAGAGAATTTCAATTACTTTATATAGATGTTCTTCTCTGAGTATTATGGTGAACTCTGTGTGACCTCATATAAGAGAAAAATTTTACAACGAGTTACTAGTATGTCAAATTGAGCTTGATTCACAGGACAGTTAGTGAACACTACATTGACTCTAGCTTGCAGACTATGGGAAGTTAGTTTAGAAGATTTACTACCATAGATTGGATCTAGCAGCTCACCATAAACCTAATTTATCATCAGACATTACTTTATCACATAGGTCCACACAGTAGAAAAATTATGCTGCAGGTTTCATTAATTTTTTGGTATGTGAGGCAAGAGTTGCAGAATGTACAGCCTCAACATGAATGCTATCTTGTGGCCTCATTCATTGTATTTCCAGCAGCTCACATACACATATAACTGTCTTTTCAAAATGTAGCATAGATTCTGAAAATCTGGGTCATATTGCTTACAATAGAAGGCCACCTTCTATTTCTACATCATTTTTCTGAGAGAAGGTATGGTGTAGAAATTCATGACAATGGAAACAATTCTACTTGACCCTTTATCTGATATAAATTTCAAAGTGGATATTTTTATACATTCATTTCTGTTACATTTAGCAGTCATATATACATGTAACAATATTAACCTAGGGACTTTTAAAATTATTCATTGTCATACTACAACCTTATGTCTCTGTCAGAATTCTGATAATCCTCCCAGGAATTCCTGCAAATATTAAAGCTGCAATACTGAAAGTTTTAAATACTTTTCATTATAGCTATTGCATAGCCATTGTTTTACAAGTAAATATTAATGCTTTTTATTATTAACATTTATTGTTAATTTTATAGACTAATAGGTTTCATTATGATACTTCATACATACATATGCTATACTTTGTTCTTCTTTCATCCACAATTTCCATATTCTACTGCCCACTTCCACTATTCCACTTCCAGTAGCTCAAAGCCAAACATTTACTTTCTTATATCATCTCTGTTGTTTTTTTCATTAATCATTGTCATTTCATACATACACACACACACATATAAATGTAACCTACTGAGAAACATGGTGGGGACATCAGGGAAACTATACATAACAATATTCCACAGTGAGGAGGCTACCTTAAATGCCCTTCCCCTATAAGGAGACTGATGACTACCATAAATGTCATCATAAAACCTTCATCTAGTAGCTGTTAGAAGCAGAAGCAGAGACCTGCAGCTGGGCATTGAGCTTAACTCCTGGAATCCAGGTGTAGAGAGGGAGAAATGATAATCAAAAGGATCAAGACCATACTGGGGAAATCCAAGAAACAGCTGACATGAGCAAGTGGGAGCTCACAACTCTCCAAACTGACAGCTGGAGAACAAGCATAAAAACAACCAGGATCCCTGAATGTGGGAGTCAGTTGAGGGGCTGGGGTAGTCTATAAGTCTGCTGACAGTGGAACTATTATTTATTCCTAGTGAATGAACTGGCTTTTTGGAGTCCATTCTCTATGGAGGGATACTCTCTCAGGCTAGATACAAGGAGGAGGGCCTCAGTACTGCCCAAAATAATGTGACAGACTTGTATGATCCCTCATGGGAGGCCTCGCACTCTCTGAGGAGTGGATGGTGGAGTTGGGGAATGGGAGGGTGGGAAGGTTTAGATACTGTAATTGGTATGTAAATAAGACTTTTAAATTTAAATAAAAAATAATTTTAAAAATCCATATGTCCCATACTTTTCATAAAGCTAAAGAAGCTAGTTTGAAGAGTTTTCCCATAAAAATGATGCTGCTTGAATAGCTACACATGTTTGAGAGTAGATTCAAGCATATATATATATATATATATATATATATATATATATATATTATATATATATATGCATGTGTGTGTGTGTGTATTATGTATACACATAGAGAGAAATAGAGAAAATCAAAACATCTTATGTTATCCTATTAATATGCTCTTTTTGTTTTGTTTTCCTAGACAGGGTTTCTGTGTAGTTTTGGAGCCTGCACTTGAACTTGCTCTGTAGTGTAGGCAGGTCACCAACTCACAGACATTCCCTACCTCTGCATCATTCAAGTGCTGGGATTAAAGGTGTTCACTACCATTGCTCAGACTCATTTTTTTGTTCTTATGCTTAGTTAAATAACACTTTAAGAAACTGAAAGCAAATAAAATAAACTGATGCTCTGTCCCTATGTAAAACCTAAAGATCTCAGGTTTTACACACTTTTCTGTGGCTGCGATAAACACCATCACCCTAATCAATTTGAGAAAAAGAATGCCTGTATTTGGCTTACACATTTTTATCATAGTTCATCCTGAAGGTAGGGCAAGGAAGAATCTCAAGAAAGGAACTGAAACAGAGGCCATTGAGGAATATTTTGTTCTGACATGCTCTTCAAGGTACACTTGGCCTATTTTCTTATACAGGGCCGTCTGCCCAAGTCTAGGACTAACCCAGTGGGTTGCCCTCCCGCCCCCACACACATCAGTCCTTAATCAAGAAAATGTCCAATGTCATGTCTACATGCTTATCTAATGGAGATATTTTGTCACTTCAAGTTGCCTCCTTCTGGTTGACTTTTGCTTGTGTTAAGTTGACAAAAAAATAAATCAGAAACAAATAAATGAAAAATCCAATCCTCTACTTCCCATTTTTCTGACTGTGTACTATCAGGTCACATTTAGATCTGATTTGGGTATTTTTACCTCTTTAGGGGAAATACAAGCAAATCAGAGATACCTACGCTAATTTTTATGACTTCATAATCTACTGGCTTTACCCTTATAATTACCATCTTGAAAACCAGGGCCAGTAAAAAAACTACCCTTAGAGCTGGAATTTACCAAGTACATTCTTCTCTTCTGACTCTCATTTACTGTAGCATCTGAAGGATAATGTGAGATTGTTATGCACAACTCCAAATATCCATTCTTACTGAAAATTCTTCATCCCACTTCTACTCTCCTTTCTCCTTCTTACATTTTTGTCTTAAGAAGAAAGGACTCTATTTTCTCATTCTTTTGAATGATTCAGTTCTGGTCAAACTGTAGGTATTGAAAACTGATTCTGATTGTGTCTCTCAGTAAGTGTTGCTCTAGTCATAGAGTGACATTGAGAATATTGAGCACATGATGTCAGCTGGAGCTGACTAAGCTCAAGAGTTGAAACACTTTCAAAGTTTATCAGAGTATAAGCAGGAATTGGTAATTGTCTAAGGCCTTCAAACATGTATATCAAGCATACACTGCAATGAGTCCTCCTGAAGGTAATTAGGTACTGCTCTTAGAAAAGATTAATATAGTTTTATGGGATACTGAACAGCTTCTCAAAGCCAAAACTGTTATAAAAGACACATTGGCTTCTGATTCTTCTTGTGTAACAGTGTTATCTCTTCCACATTCATTCAAAAACATATGGAGCCACTCTAATACCAGATAGACAGGGGAAGCCAACCATTGACTTTTCGCATTCAAATGTAAGATAATTAAAGTGCCCAACCTACAGGTTTTATTGTAATACTATAGATAAATATAGCAATTAATATTCAAACATAACATTTGAATAATTGATATGGTAATATATAGTAACCATATAAGTGGTAAGCTAAATACTATCACTTCTATACATAGAATTCTTATGTGATTTTAGTATACTTATTTGCCTTACCATTTGTTTACTAAGACTTATTTTATTAGCTAGCTACTGGATGCACTAGGGCAAGTGTTGCAAAGGTATATAGAGTATTGACATTGTCATCCATTGGATTGTCCTTGAATGCATAACATGGACACACAAGCAGATGATTAAAACAAATAGACAAATAAAATAATAAACATAAAGTTATGCCAAAACTGGCAAGAAGAAATGATTTTATCAGAGTTAAAAGATTTAAATTTCATTGTTACATTTGAAAAGAAAAATTCAGTATATTTAATACATAAAGAGGAAAGCGAAGGGAAGCATTGCAGCTGAAAACCAAAGAACCTGGAATTCTTATGAAAATTCTAAATCTTGAAGATGATTGGGCAGCTGAGACATAGAAAATATGATGACCGTGCTTGTTCCCAGGATTGCCTAGATCTTCAAAGAAGCCAGATTAGAAATGTCCTATTGCCCCATCTTCCAAACAATGGCTTTGTTATTATGGGAAGTACTGGAATATTTATGATATGCTTGATGTGGATGGTTTTCATTTAAGAAATATTATAGCAGTAGCTAGATCGCTTAACAGTTAAGAGCACTGGCAGAATACCCTGATTCAATTCCCAGCACCCAGATGGCAGATTGAAATCATTGTAACTACAGTTCTAAGAGATCTGATGCTGTTTCTGATCACTGAGGGTGCAATTCATACATGCAGTCAAAACACACAGATGCATAAGTTAAAATAAGTAAACCTAAAATAAACAAAATGTGTATTGCATAATAGATGAGTAGGAAGCCCAAAATTGGAGAGCAGGTAGTGCTGCATAGGAAGGTATACAGAGTTCTAGGAGAGAAAAGATGAAACACTGAACTCAGTTTAGAATTTTGAAATATATCCACCCTTTCTTGAATATTTAATGGAAAATGCTATGCAAGCATAGTAACTCCACATTTGATTTTCAAATCCTAAAGGTTATGTCCATCTTACAGAATCAAATTATTACATTTATACCTTAGCATGCCTGGACCAATTGATCACGGTGGGAATTGATGCTAAGGAAAACAAATCTTGATGGGCTATTTTTAATTCTGTAACCTAATTCCCTTCAGAACTTCTCTTCACCTAATTCTTAGGATTGTCTGTTCTACCTGATTTCCCATGCTATACAGTTTGCTGTGAAACTATAACTAATATCTTTCTCTTCTTTTTGCCATGATTCAGGATGTTACCTTCATCGAGCTATGCCCCACTTACTAGTTTTACTTGTCATTTCCTGTATCTCCTTTCGATTTTTTCTCCTTTTGTTCATTCATTCCTCTTTACTCTGCTTTCCAGAATGCTTCCTCTTTACAGTGTGGGTAATAAGCAAGTTCCCAGCCAGTCATTTCTTAAAAATCTCTGGATTTTGTAAGTTTATATGGATGTTATTTATAGAACACAGTGTATTTATGATGAATTATGTTTTAAAGACCATCTTCTTAAAATTCATACCAGTAGATTAAAAAGTTCACATGACACAATAGTAAAGCTGGTAACACTATTAGAAATAACTTATTGAGAATATAAGGGAATATTTGTTACTATAAATCAAAAATAGTTTTAATTTTCTACACTACTCCAATATATTTTTTAAGTTCCCTTTCATTTGCTAATAACGATTTCATTATGTGTAGAAAAGCTTAACAACATAGTTGAACTTGATAGATCCTAACTTTATACTTGAAACAGTTATCATTTTAACTTTATTGTGAAGTAATTAAAGCCAAGAATAACATAAGCACCCTTATAAAATTTTAGATAATTTTGAGATTACATTATATTAAAAATAAAAGGTATTTTGTAAACATATTTCAAAGCAAAACCAAAAATATTTATGATGAAAAATATGAATTTCCACTCTCATCCTCATCATCACAAATAAAAATGAATGAGGGAGAAAGGACACTCACAAAAAAATGCTGTAGAAAATCCCTCAGAATTGTCTTTATAAATATTTTGTTTATTTTGCTATTTTGCCCTTTTAAAAAACTCACTTATATTTTAATACAAATAAGCTGATTTTTCCTTTGCTCCTAATCATAATTGCTACCTAATCAGACAGTGAAGCCCTTGTGTTCAAAAGTATTTCATTATCTTCTTCAACTTCAAATATGCATTAAATCTCCCATGCCTTGTATAGAGAAGCCCTGGTAGGATATAAATGAACTACTCCATTGTACAGTGTTTGTGCTAGATTTTCCCTTTGGGTAAAATTTAATTTATTAGAAGTAATTTAAATGAGAAGTTTTATGTTTTGATTTTTTATATCTTGTCATGTCCCCCATGCCATATGCTATCAGCACTATACATGGATTAGTGTAGAGTAGCAGAGTTGGAGAAAAATGTTTACCCACAAATAAGCCATGTGAAATCACCCTGGGATGAGTATTTTTACAGGCACAAAACATGCCTGCATCTGGACTGAGATGACTGATTTATACAAGCTAAGCACTTAGGCATGGTATCATAGGATTTTCTAGCCATTAAAGATTGCAAGCACTAATGAGCAAATATTTTCAAATTTGTTTGTGTGGCATGTTCACATTAAGATGAGAGACAAAATCCCATTGTCTCTGCAGCCACAAGTACACAGATATGGAGAAATGTGACTCACTGTGATAATTGTTCTCACAAGTGAAGGGTCTCAATTTTGCAATCTAATACTTGCAAGAAGGAAGTCACAAAACAGCCATAAAAGCCCCTAGACAAAGACTCTTCAGCACTTGGAATTTCCTACACAACAGGACAACCTATATTTGTAACTCAGGGAAAGACTGACTTAGTATCCTTTATAGTAGAAAATTCTGAAAGTGTTTGTCATTCCTTGTATATGTCTATTACTCTGACTCATTGTAGGCTTGGTGGTCTTCTGATGTACTTAATTATATTACTAATTATAAACAACATATAAAATAACCACATATCTATAAACATTGTAATAACATGAGAAACTAACCAATTTCAGAACTCAAAATACAAATTTACTAGAACTCCAAATATGCATAAGCGTATGGTATTAATTCATTTTCCATACTTCTTATTAAATTAATTATAAGTATATGACAAAGTAATAAAAATATTAAGTGATTACAAATAAACTGTCTTCCTTGTGTTTTCATCCTGGCACTTGTAAATGTTACTTTGAATAAATCCTTTTCTGACCTTGATTTATTTTCTTACAAAACATTACCTTCATTATACATATTCTTTGTATAGTGGTGTGTTTAACATGTCAAATTTCTTTGCCCTTTTTCTTTTTTAAAACAGATTTTAGTCTTAAGTATTTTTTGTGTCTGTGTGTCTTTGTGTGGGTATGTGCACATGCATGGTAGTGTCCAGGAAATCAGAGATATTGAGTCTACTGAACTACAGTTACAGTTAGGTGTGAGCCACCCAAAATAGATGATGGGAGCCAAACTCAAGTCCTCCACAAGAACAATGAGCCCTCTTAACTGTGTCAATTCCTTTCTATTACACCTATGTTTTCCCTTTGTTCCTTTCTATTTCTATTTCTTAGGGCACAGAGCTTTGTTAGAGGCCACCAGAATGACACTGGGCTTCCTAAGTAGCTCAGGTTAACCAACTCACAATTCTCTCACTGCATTCTTTTCTTGAGTGCTTCGATTTCAAATATGCACCCAAAGTACCATATAACTATCAGTTATAAGGCTAGAAATCATAGTTCTACACTGGAGACATACTTGAAAACAATGAAGTAGAACAGATACAACATTAAGCAAATCACCACATATTTTAAGACCAATGGCACAAACTTTGTGGACAACCAGGCACCATTCACACACAATCTAACATCTTTGATGTAATGTCTAATCTCTAGCTTGGTTAATTTGGGGGTTAGACATTCCATGTTGATTTTGTGCTGCATGTTCTGAAAACCAAATTGGAAAGTTGAAATTCATTAGTGCTGCTCAGACTTAATTGGCAACATTTTAAACAGTATCTTAAAATTTTGAGAAAAATAGCTGTAAAATTTGAATATTCTGAATATATTTGTGCAATCTAATTTATGTAAAAAAATTTGAAGCTGATTCATTGCTAATTTTTGTCTGGATTTTTCTTAAATGAACTTGCTTCTAAAAATGCTCACTCTTAAAAAAAGATTGACTATCTGTGACAGAACTGTGGGTTCTAAAGTGTATTTAAATTTCCACCAAGTCCTGTAAGGATCACTAAAGATGGAAGGAAGCTCATTTGGAGGGTAGGAGGGTCTTATCAATTTGTCTGTCAACAAGGAAACACAGGGGATTGTAAAATTGGGTCAAGTTGCTGGACATTTACTTATATCAGCACTTAGGAAACTGCTTCGCAAATGACACCCAGCTGAGCTCAGCCCACACACTGAGAGTTAACTGACAAGTTGGTACATGTAAGTGGACATCTTGCACCTACATTTGGCTCATGTTTAGTTTTCTGAGGACATTATCTCTTCAACTGTTTCCAAAGTTCTGAACTTATCCTGAGGCCATAGTTCTTCACTCCTACTTGGTAGCTGTGGAGATTGTTCACAGTCCTATGGACAGAAAATGTCTACTAAATAAAACAAGAAATGTTGGAGACTATACGTAGAATAAAATTTTAAGTAGTTTACTTTTCTTACTTTGTCTTATTTCAGTCAGTGGAAGGACTTCCAATAAATGTCTGTGCAGGAGCAATAACTAACCCATCTGTGGCAAATGTGTCTCAAGGCCACCAAAGATGACACTTGAAACCACTAGTGTTAAGTCTTGTATATATGTTAATTTACTTTCCTATACAATCATTGAAGTTTAGTGTTTACATTAATGACAAATGTAAAAGAACAAGTGAGCAATTATAACAATATACTGTATTAACTAATGTTTTATTGTCTCTGAAAATATATCACTATAATAGAAACCTTTTGATACTGAGCATGCAATGCATTTGGAGCTTTTCCTTCTTCATTACCAGAACTTTCAGCTTTCTGTTTAAAGCCACCTCTTATTAATCTATTTAGCATCTCTAAATTGCAGCATCAATACTGTTACACATAGTACTACTATTGTGAGATAAATAAAGGATTACTAAGTAGCGGTGGGTGGTGTATTAGTCATGGATCTCTACAGCAATAGAAGCAATGGGATACCTATATATTAAAGAATGTATTAGGTCAGCTTTAAAATTGTAACAATGGGAGTCTAACACCTGAGAGACAAAAACAAAGGAGTTATTCAGTCCTTGAGGCTGGGTGCCTAAGCAGTCAGAGAAATCCCATGATGGCTATTCCTCAGTGAAGGAAGGCATGACAATCAGTGGTTGCACAGTCTGCAAAGGTAGATGCCTCTGCAGTACCAATTTGGTACTGTAAAACCAAAAGTTTCCAGGAGAGTTGCTGATCCCTAGTCAACTATGAACTTTTGAAAGCTCTGATTGTGACATTGGCAACAGAATCAGGAGTAACAGTAACAGTATAAATTAACTTGGTGGCAAGAGTAAAGACCATGCCTGGCCCTTTTGATCTTGTCTGCTACCAGAAGGTACCACCCACAATGAATAGGTCTGGTTTCAAAACCATTTAAAGCAATCAAGACAGTTCTTAATGGTTAGGACACCTGTCTAGGAGTTTCATATTTCTGGCAAGTTTTCACTAAAGCCAACCATAAAAGGTGGATAGGCCAGATGTGTTTGGCAGGAAGATGATTCATATACTGTGTTGGAGAGAACAGGAATCATGAGATTCCATCATGACACTTCAAAAGATTGGTCACAAAAAACTTACAAGTTGTGTCCTTATGGAATTTTCAGTTTAGTGTTAGTGGTTCATGCTAAACAACATGTAAATGAAACCATAATATTTTGTAGTAAGAATCCCTTCTTGGATTTGTGAGGTAGCCCATATGTTAAGAGCACTGGCTGCTCTTCCAGAGGTCCTGAATTCAATTCCCAGAAACCACATGGTGGCTCACAACCATCTGCTGTGAGATTTACTGCCCTCTTCTGGCATAGAGGCAGAATACTGTATACATAATAAATAAATAAGTCCTTTAAAAACAAAAGAAACCTTTCTTCATAAGTATAATATTTATGAATGATGGGTTGGCATATCCATAATGATTTTGTATACAACTACCTAACTTGGTTATCATGACCCCATGTGACATCAACTAAGTGAATGTCAGAAATGTAACTGTTTAGGTTTATGAGTAAACATTAAAAACTTCAAGGTGTGATGAACCTGAGCTGTTTCTTAGATGTTCATTCTTGTTGCAACTGAGTGTAACTTCACATCTTTCTGAACACACCTGTTCACTTTTCATTATCAAAGCTGTAAAGACACACAACAACAATAAATACTGCCAGAAGCAGTTCAACATAACTCCTATATGATTTCATGCTAGGATTGTGATGCCCTTGATGTACATTAAAAGGTTTCTGTTCCTATAGAGACATAATGGTTTAAGTATGGAAAACAAGAACTTTTAATATTTTAATATTTTCTAATCACATCATCATTTCTATGAATTGTAGCTTTTCAGCATGCTTGATTTTCAACACTACTTTTTGTCTCATAAAAACCTTCAAAAATGTCTTTTACAGATCTTGTTGTGTGTGTATAGATAAGCATGTAGGTGAACATGCATGTATACTGGGTATGTCAAGGCCAGAAGTTGACATTAGCAGTCATCAAACACTCTCCACCTTACTTAAAGACAATGTATCTCACTAAAACTGCAGCATAACAATTTAGCTCCTGGGATCAGAGTATTTTCTCCTCCTCAGCACTAGAATTGCAGGTGCACACTACCACAGCAGCACTATGAGTTCTATGTATCTGAACTCATTCGTCATGCTTGAATAATGAGCTATCTCCTCAGCTTCTCCAATGTATGTCTGAAATGGCTTAGCCATTTTTTCCACTGCTTTGTACTACATATTTATTTTATGAAATAGCACTTGTAGTATTGATGATTACAAACCAAAAAAGGCATATATTGTAAAGAATATTGAAGATGCTCTAAGTTCTACAGCATCAAATGTTTATATATAAAAAACATAATGTCCCAAAGGCAAATTTGCCTTTGTATTAAATACACTGCAAAATTATATGGATACAAAATTGTTTCAAAATAAGTTTCTTTTGTGATTTATTTTCAGTAAGTACTTGCTTTGCATTTCTATTTTATATATTCCAGTTCATCTAAATTTGTCCCAGGCAAAGTTTAAGAAGCTTTGATTTAATCTGTTACAAAATCAGGTGTATTAATTCCTCACCTGTGCATTGAAGCTAATAAAATAAAGTGAATATTGAGTAAAGGTAGATCTGGAGGAAAATGACTTTACATTTCTATTGTTTTCACTCCAATGTGAACAAAGAAATTAGTTTATGTATGTGGTTTCAATTCATTTGTTTGCAATGTATTCATATATGTATCTGTTCTGTTTGCAATTATGCACAGAGAATAATTAATTCTACATAGTAACTATAAAGGACTTTTCATGAAAAAATCACTTTTTTAATTGTTTTTGGTTTTTTGAGACAGAGTTTCTCTGTGTAACAGTCCTGCCTATCCTGGAAATCATTCTGTAGATGAGGCTGACCTCAAACTCACAGAGATCCTCCTCCCTCTGCTTCCCAAGTGCTGGAATTTAAAGTATGTGCCACTACCACCTGATGAAAAAAATCACTCTTTTGAGTATTCACCTTCTAATGTGTTCTAAGATTTTAGTGAGCCTTTTTCTTCCCAGAGTCTGGTTGAAAAGTGACATAATACAGTGACTTTTCAGTAGGCCAATGGCAATGAAATTCAAACTTATCTCATACTCTGGAAGCCATAAAAAATCACTTCAGAAAACTTTGATATTTTTTTAATAGAACAATATTTATGAATCTTACACTCCTCCCAGCTAAGAAATTACTTTTAAGTGAAATGTGTCACCGTGAGAGCATACAACCTACTTTAACAGTTCTTAAAGTTCATTATGTTTAAGGCAATAATATTTTCTCATCTGTAACTTTATTTTTTATTTTAGCCTTTTCAAATATTTTGGACTGAGCAAATGCAACAAATGAAAATGGTAATAAATATAATTGTTAATTGTTATGATAAATCTTTCCGCCAAAAGCCGCCGAGCCCCACTGTGACATGTGGGCTTTATGCCAGCCGCCCGCCCAAGTTAGGCCTAAATGTATACACAGAAACTTGTATTAGGTTCAAAGCTGCTTGGCCAATGATTAGGATTCCTAATCTGTTAGCTCAGTCTTAATTATCATAAATCTATATATTTTATAAGACTTATCTTATCAGACACCTTATTGGCATCCCTCCTTGCCGATGGATCACATTGTGCTGCTCCAGGAGCAAGGGGAAAAAGAGGCCCTTCCTGTTTCTCCTTCGCTTAAATATGAGTCTCCTTGCTATGTCACTTCCTGCCTGGATCACCACTTCTCTACTACATTTCCCAGAATCCTCTTTGACTCCTAGTCCTGTCTAACTTACTGTCTCATTGGCCAAACAGTATTTTATTTAACAATCAATAAGATAAATATACACAGTACATTCCCCATCAGTTAATAATCTAAAGTAATTCTCCATAGTATTTTAATGTGGTGATAGGCAATTTGAAATATGAAGAAAGGACACAGTAGAGTAAGAAAACAGTATCAGGAGGCCCCCATGTCCAATCATTGGCAATGCCACCATTATCCCTCAGTGTAAGACCCAAAGCCAGTCATTTCACCTGGCTTTATGAAGATTCATTTCTTGAAAATAGAATATATTAAACAGCTATGCAAATGGATGTGCATGCTTTGATAAGCCCACAAACTTCAGTTGTGGTCACCAACCTCGATGTCTTGTTTATGTTTAAAGTTATTGCTTGTGTTTGGAATAATAATAATAAAAAAACAGCAAGTTTTGGAAAGACGCTAACACAAGCTTCTTCTTCAATAGTGTAGGGGCCTGGAAACCACAAAGCAGGTCTTGGGACCAAGGCAGAGGATGGGCCCCATGTACAACATGATAGGTCCCTAAAGGAAGAGTTTCTGATTATTCCACTTTTCCAGAGCGAATGGGACGAGTTCAGACGATGTGTCCTATCCTAGGTGACTGAAGGTAATGAGAAAGGCACAAGGTAAAACCATAAACTCATGGGGGGAGCTAGATTTTTTTCCAATCATGCATATCTCTATGTTCTAGCAGTCAGATCCTATTTGGGGAAGTACAACAGGAGAGAGAATACCCTGATTCTTGGGAGACAGGTACAGGTAGCCAGAGGACCAGTGATCTAAGGACTCTGGATCATGACAGCTTTCCTTTTACACTCTCTGCATATGTAATGTTTTCATTGACTCCAGCTGAGGGACATGTACTCTTGTTCATCCCCCAATTTTACTTTGTTCAACGATTGTCAACTTGCCGAAACTTCTGTGAATCTTGAAAATGACAGAGTCTCTTCTGTGGGACATACTGAGCATAACTATAGTCATAATATCCTCCAAACATCCAATTCATGTTTAAATTAAAAGTATGGGGTTTTGTATATGTTCTCTAGTTCCCCAATTCACATGAAATTCTTAATAATTTTTTTTCTTTTCATGATTTTTATTATTATTAATTCAAGTTAGGGAACAGGCTTGTTTCACATGTAATTCACCTCTTCCTCTCCCTCCCCTCACCCCCATTCGTTCTCCCTGACCTCCAACCTACCCCCAAATTAATTTTTTTTTACCTTTATGGGAGGCAGAGAATTTATCACTCAACAAATTTTCAGGGTTCATATCTTGAATTATTGTAAACAAGTAGGAAGCCTAATACCCAGAGGTGTTTGTAAGCTATAATTTGTCAAGATATAAAATTCATAATCACAGAAAAAACCCTTGATTTTAAAACAGAAAATAAGTAATGACAGAAAAACGATAACATGTAAATAATCTCCACCTCTCTCAATATTGAGGTAAAGTGCTAAAATGCTATATTATTTTGTTGGTTTTGTTGTTTGCTTTCTTATGTAAACTCTTGGCTTCTATGATTTTTGGAAAACCACATGAAGCTTAAAGGATGTGTGGTTGGCTGCATGTAGGTGGGATGTGAGCTTGATTAAATGGTGGCAAGAAGAACATCAAGATGTGTGCTTGCCCCTGATTGCAAGAAGACAGGAATTATGTAGCCCTGTTGGTTTTGCCTTTACAAACCCCTTACTAATGACTGAGAGTGCTCTTGTGTGCACTCCTGGTGCCATGAGTATCCGGTACCAGTGTCTGAATAAAGCCTCTTCTTTGTTAAAATTTATTCATGGTCATACTGGTGAATCTCTACCATACCAGAACCATAACAAAGCATAGGCGGGTATTGCTCTCTTCTTCACTTCTAAGTGTTATAATAGATAGTGCTGGCAAGCATTTTCTAATAAAATGCTATGCTTTACAAAAAGAAAATAGGATACTTTTTTCTTTTGAACTCTTCCATGCTTTAAATAAAAATAAAGTATATGATGAAGCTAAGAAATCAATGATTATACTTTAAATTATTTAATTTATACCTTATGACCTTAAAATGGGCTAGTTTTATTGTTTCAACAATAATGCTAACTTTCTTCACACTAGTTCACAGATAGTACATTTGAAACATTCTTTTTCATTTGGCATATATTGATGTAACTTCTCATCATTGAATGAAGCAAATATCGCTTTTGAAGTACTTATATAATAAGATGTACTTTTAAAACAATTTTGATATCTGGAAGACTGGAAGGATTAAATCCTTTAAATATTGTGTTGATGCTTTTTGGAATATAATGTAAAATCCTGGAAAATAACTAGATTATGCTGTAGTATTCTTGATGTAATTTATGTTTACTAAAATGAAAATGCAGACTCAACATTGTGATGACTTGCTTCACTTGTCAATCTGACACAACCTGCAATCACTTTGGAAGAGTCTCAGTGAAGGTATGTCTAGATTGCGTTGTCTTGTGAGGGGTTTGTTTGCACTAACTGATGCAGGAAGACCCAACCTAAATGTGGGCAGCCTTCTGGCAGCCATGTCCATGCCAGGAATAAGGACAATGTTTCCTCTCCTTTGTTCACTTGGCTTTCACTCTCATTCCTGAGTTCATCTACACTGTGGCTGACAATGCTGCTACCCTTTACTGACACTGCCTTCAGCTTCTTCTGCTTCCAACATGGACTAACGGTTTTCATTATCCTTTGGGCCTGTGGTACCAGATTGGAACTGCAGAGGTTCCTAGCCTCTTCAAGAACTGAGCAACTACTGGGTACATGGTCTCTTTAAAGCCATTGTTGGAGTACTCTGTATTATTTAAGTAATCTAATAAGTACTCTTCATATAAATATATATATACATATGTACACACGAACACCCATGATTTAAATGTGTGTACACATCCATATTTAGATATATTAATAAATAAATATATATTCATTTATTCATTTTATTGATTCTAGTCTCATCTAAAGAACCCTGACTAATACATTCACTTATTTAATGACATTGAAAACATGATTCTTAACATTATATACTGACTCAACATTAGATGTTGAATTACTCCTAGTCCTTCTGGAACTGCATCTTAGAATCCAATTTTCAGATAACCTTGAACTGCTTTATACGCTAGTGTCTTCCAGAATCACTTGCAGCTCATGAAAGAAAGAGAGGTATTTGGAATCCAAGGCGAGGTTACTCACAATGTGTTCCTGTTTTCAGTAGGGTTTGTCAATACTTCTATTGCCATTAGTGCAGAAATGGCTGTCTCTGTATAGAACTGCATGTAAATGGCTGTATCTTTCTGGACAAGGTAATCTCTCTTCCTGCTGGAGATAGAATGAACATGCCATGCCCAAAGGAAAAAGGCCATATTTCATACACAAATGAGATATAAGTTGTACTTTGACCACATTCACCTTCCTATCACTCTTTCTTGTTTTCCTGCTTTTCTATCCCTCAGTTTCTTCCATATTGCTAATATTGTCTCTTTTACTACCATGTCCTTCTTTCCATTACATTCCATAAATATGAGAATATGGCATTAGTAGACAATTTGGGAACAGTAATCTTAACATTAAGAGTTATCTACAGTTTCTTCCATTTTATTATAAGTGCCACAGCTACCTTATTTATCATTCATATAACGCTATTGTGTGTATATAACATTTTCTGTATCTATTTCAATTAAGTATTAAAATGTTGCATAGTAATTACCATAATTCCTGCCTGAGCTAACACATGTGATAATTAATGCTTCCCTGAATGTTGTTCCCATATTAAACAGTCTAAAAAATGAGTGGCTCGTTAGAATGCAGTCTAGAAACAGTCTAAAAAATGCAGATGTTAGAATGACATTTCTTAGATTATCTTAGCCTCTTATGGAACCATTTATTGTTCATCAATATGTATGACCTCGCATCTTCATATCTATTACTTAAGCTCTTTTGTAAAGTTCAAAAGGGATCCTGGATTCCACCAACCCAAGGCTAAGTGTAGGGGAAGCTGTAGCCACGCCTTCTTAGGGGCTGGCTACAAGAGTACCTGAGGGCTTGTGAGGGCGTGGTCAGAGTGAGTAGGGGGACTGCGTTTTCGGTTTCGGTCTCTCTTTGCTTCTTGCTGTACAGACTACCACCGGCTGGCTGGTCCGCTCTGTAAGTAAGGCTTTTCCCTATTAAATACCGTATGGAGTCAGGTAGAAATATAAGGGTATTAAATACCGTACGGAGTCAGGTAGAAATATAAGGGTATTTAATAGGGAAAAGCCTTACTTACAGAGCGGACCAGCCAGCCGGTGGTAGTCTGTACAGCAAGAAGCAAAGAGAGACCGAAACCGAAAACGCAGTCCCCCTACTCACTCTGACCACGCCCTCACAAGCCCTCAGGTACTCTTGTAGCCAGCCCCTAAGAAGGCGTGGCTACAGCTTCCCCTACAGCTAAGAATGCCATTAAATAGTATCTGAGTCCTACAGTACATCTTTCGCCAGTTTGCTCTAACCTATATATTTGATGTTTCACCAATGTATTTGAAGTGTAGCTTCATTTATGAATTTTCTTTACACTCTTCTCATGAGCAATCATGAAACTGTGTGCATGTGAGAATGTGGTATTTGACAAAAGCTACACTTGTGATCTCTGGCCATGGTAACTCACTATTTGGTTAAGAATAAGCAGACTCTTAGTTTCTTTCTGTGCACACTGTGTTTCTACCCCATCACAGGTGACTTCTGACCCTGAAGGCAGTCTTGCTTATTGTACTGCTGAAAGAGAATTCAGATGGGGCAATTAGATCAAAGAAGGAAGCATAAAGATAAAGAAAAGGTTGAAGCTAGCAGTCATAGTCCCCATTCCTTAAAAGCATGGAATATAGGCATGCTTCTATTTCTGATTTCTATTTTATACTCTTTTCAGGGCCTCCGCAGGGTAGAATCTTTAAGGAAATGGATAGGTATTTCTCAGAATTTAATTTTCCAAGATTATGCCTGCTATAAACAGGTGTATGACATAAGAATATATACAGGGATTTAATCACCGCTAAAACTGAAAATTTACTGGGAAAATTTAAAGGCACTCTGTAATGCTCCTTTTCCTAATCAAGGTTTTCTAGAGTAGCAGAACTAATACAATGAGTAGATATTGAAGACAGATTCATTAATTAGATTGGCTTATGAGATATATCCTCAGTAGTTCAAAACTAGCTATCTTCCCATGGGAGGGACTGAGAAGGGGAGAGCCACTCAGTCCACAAACATGGTTGCCTCAGTAGTACCAATTTGGCATTAAGGCCAGGAAGGTTCTTGAAGAGCCACTGATGTTCATTCCACACTAACAAGCAGAAATGTAGCACAAATCCTAATTGGTCTTAATAATAAAAACCTGGAGACAGATATAGGGGTAAATGCTGAAAGATCAGAGTGACAAAGGAGAAAGCCACAGTCACTTCTTATCTAGCCAACTTCTCAGACTAAAAAAGGGGTGAGGACCTGTCTGTCTCTGCAGATTTTATATTCTTCTCTCTGCCCAGCCATATCATTTCCTGTCTCCTTTTCCCTAATGCTGGGATGAAAGGCCTGTAACTCCCAAGTACTGGGATCAAAGGCATGAGACACCAAGTGCTGGAATTACAGAGATATGCCACCACTGCCTGTCCTTAATTTATGGTTAACTAGTGGCTAGCTCTTCACTCTGCTCTCTAGGCAAGGGCTTTGTTTGTGAGAGCACTAACAAAATATTACCATGGGGAAGAACCTGTGTTCTAATGCCAGTAGTATCATCAACAACAAATAATTAGATTCATTTGCCATCAAGAGGCAAAGGGCAGTTAGCAAAAACAATAGCTTGTTTTCCTATTTCTCTTTACTGGGGTAGTGCCAGACAAACATCTTCTTTAGAAGATGGTCTTCCCCATCCAGTTAACACTTCTAGGGAGGACACATAGAAATTGTGGATTTCATACTTTTGTGGCAAATACTTGATCCATGTAGTTTTCTTATTAATCCTTAGTAAGGTTAATATTATTTTTTTAACTTTAAAAATAGTATTTACATTTATTATGTGTGAGGGTGCCTGCATGTCACTGTCCACATGCCAAGATGAGGGGTCTAACTGTGGGCATGAGTTCTGTCCTACCATGCAGTTCCTGAGGATTGAAATCATGTTATCAGGCATTGTGTCAAGTGTTATAACCCACTGAGCCCTTTCACTGGCACGAGAGTAAGCATCTTAAGAGAATATATACAACTAAAAGCATCTTCATTGAATCTGCATTTTCTTTAATGTTGTAATAGTTAAGTTTTTTTAAGTATATGAATTTTTAATATAGTTACCAAAAATCTCACTCCACATATCATAATTAGCAAGTATTTTCAATCCTAGTGCCTATATTCTCGCATTGTTTAATTTATGTATTTATTTATTATAATATGAAGGGATATTTTCAATGGATATGGAATTATTCAATATAAAACCAGCAGAGCCAGCACATGTCAGCTCAGCTTATGATCCTTTTCCCAGAAAGTCTTTTCTTTTTTTTCTTAATGATTACCATGTGGGTCTGGTATGTTTTGATTAAATGACAGTTGTCAACCATCCAGAGACCATATGCTGTTATGGGAAGAGTTACTTTCAGCTGCCAATGGGCCATCTGGAATACTGCTTACTAAGCAGTTCGAAGACTGCTCAGTGGTACAGGTAAAGCCAGTAACCACTGGTAGATGGCTTGTAACTTCTGAAAGAAGATCTAGCTGTGACGTTAGCAATCAAGGCTTATAATCATAAGCATGAAAGATACTTTTCATTATACTATATGCTATAATCACACTGAGACAGGCATAGTCAAGATCTTAAAGTTTCTTTTGAGACATTCAGGCATATATTGATGTGGGATATATTAAAAAATAAAAGGGTAATATAAATGTTCACCGAAAGCTTCTCTGTGAGATTATATAGGTTCACTTACTGAAACTATTATATAAAAGACTTCACAAACTAGAAAGTTAGCTCAATATGGCCTGAAGTGTGGTTTGTGGAAAATGAACCCATGGACTCATTTTTTTTAAAAACACTTGGTGGTCAGAATTCTGTTCTCCATCCTACACCAGGATGACTTGAAGGTTCGGCTCACAGCATTCTAGGAGAAATCACCTTGACAGAAATGTGGAAGTAAAGACTTTCTCTATGAAACTCCATTTGTGCTAAATTCTGGAAAAAGAAACAATGAAACAAAAACATAGATGTCCAACAGTTTCTCTATGTCCTGACCATTTGACTAAGACTGAATCCAAAAGTAATGAACTAATTTATTTTTGTGAAGGGACCTTTAAGACAACATAGCATGTACTTTGTGGAATAGTGATTGCTCTCTGATTTCATCTAGACTTTCCACATAGCAGAGCAAGCCAGGGACATGATGGGCAGTTTGACTAGAAAAAGATGACAAACACTCAAAGTGAAATGACTGGACAACATCTAAGGTGCTTGGAAGACAAGAACCGAGGCTTCAAGGTTTAAAATTCATTTGCATTTGAAAGACTTCCACTGAAAACAAGTTGCTATAGGTGTGCCTCCTAGGAATGTGTTCTCTTAGGTTCAACTAAACAAGCACTCAGTGGCTGCTGTCAAGAAGACCTGCTATACCTTATGCTGGCAGGGGAACTCACCATCTTCTATGTGGTTTTGATATTGGAGGAACATAAAAAGCAAGAGTAAAGTGTCACTGAACTATGCACCAGACATTTAAAGAAAAGCGTTAGGGCAATTGTATAGTAGGTTGAGATTTCCTCTGTGGATTCTTGATTATGTGTGTGTAATTGTGGAGAAGAAGACTTAGAATGTAGTATAGAATCTCCTTTCTTGTTTTCTTCTATTCTTCCCCAGACTCAACATTTCTGCTCCCTCATGTCCTCCTCACCCCTCCTCTTCTACCATTTTCATTCTCCTTGCTCCCTCCCCCCCACTTCCCTTGCTCCCAATTTGCTCAGGAGATCTTCTCCCTTTCCCCTTCTCCAGGGTCCTCCTTGTTTACTAGCTTCTAGAGGCAGTGTGGATTGTAGGCTGGTATCCTTTACTCTATGTATAAAGTCCACATATTAGTGAGTACATACCACGTTTGTCTTTTTGTGATTGGGTTACCTCACTCAGAATGGTTTCTTGTAGTTCCATCCATTTTCCTGCAATTTTCAAAATTCCATTGTTTTATTTTTCTGTGTAAATGTACCATATTTTCTCTATCCACTTTTCAGTTCAGGGGCATCTAGGTTGCTTCCAGGTTCTGGCTATAACAAATAGTGCTGCTATGAACTTCGGTGAACAGATGTCCTGTTGTATGAATGTGCATTTTTTGGGCATATGCCTAAGAGTGGAATTGTTGGATATTGTGGTGGATTGATTCCCATTTTCCTGAGGAGTCACCATACTGATTTCCAAAGTGGCTGTACATGTTGGCACTCCATAATGCAGGGAGACATTTTAGGTTTACAGAGAAATCCGGCACTAGGGAAAGGTCTATAAATCTACAAAGATGACACCAAATAACAATCTAAGCAACAGAAGAGAGGCTACCTTAAATGCCCTCCCCTGATAATGAGATTGATGATTGTCTTACATGGCATCCTATAGCCTTCATCCAGCAGCTGGTTGAAGTAGAAGCAGACACCTACAACTAATCACTGAACTGAACTGGAATCCAGTTGCAGAGAAGAACGAATGATGGGCAAAGGGGTCCAGACAAGGCTGGTGAAACCTACAGAAACAGCTGACCTGAACAACGGGGAGATCTTGGTCCCAGACTGATAGTTGGATAGCAGGATAGGACTCATCCAGACACCTGGAACATGGGTTTCAGTGAGGAGACCAAGGAAATCTATTGGACCTCCTGCAGTAGTTCAGTACTTATCCCTAGCATGGGTGTGAAATTTGGGAGCCCAATCCACATAGAGGGGGGTTAGGCCCTATCCCAAAGGATATGACAGACTCTGATGACCCCCTATGAAAGGCCTCACCCTCCCTGGGGAGCAAAAACTCTATGTGATAGGTAGGGTATTAGTTGGAGGTAGTGTTAAGGGAGGGGATGAGGGAGTCAGAACTGGTATTCACATGTAAAACAATCTTGTTTCTAATTCAAATAAAACATAAAAGAAAAAAAGAATGTAGTATAGCAAAACAAAAGGCCAGAAAAGACGAGAATGTGTGACATCTCTGAAAGAAACTTATGGCTACTGAATTTTGAGCCAGCCAAAGAGATATCTCAAATGTGTTCCAATTTTAAGGTATGCAGAAACAGGACTGTTTGCCTGTGTTATAGCCCAGATGATGCCACATGAGTCTGACACTTGGACACAGAGCTACAGGGTTTGATGTCTGACTTTCTACCACTCACTCCAGCTCTTTGTGGGTTGTAATTTATTTTTTTCCTGATATTTCATTGCTGTGAAACCTCCCCACTTTCTCTGTTTTGCAGTGAGAATATGCACTGTGTGCATTGCATTTTGGAAAGAAAATATAGTTGTAGGTAAAATATTTTAACTTTTACAAGGGCTAACAGCGGAATAGTTGGGACTCAAAAGAGATTTTAGATTATTGGATACTTGAGAATATGAATTGCATGGTGCTCTTGGTGTTGAACCTAATGATTGTTTTAATTTAGACTATGGGAACCCATGCTAGGTTGAAAAGTTACCATTCAAATGTGGCTCAAACACAGGCTCATACAGGAACAACAGCTGATTCCTAGCTGTTGGCAATGTATGCTGACATTGGCGAGCTCTTTATTTATACAGGTCAGCTGCTCATAAGACTCTAGGTTGTGGCCTTTAAAAGTTATATTGTAGTTCTGATAGGATGCTTTTCTCTGTTTCAAGGCCTGCTGACACTCACCTCCATTTCTTTATTCTACATTTCTGTTATGCTTTTATCACGATGATGGACTAAAATCCTGTGAATTCATAAACCAAATCACAGCTGTTTTTCTTTAAGTTTCTTCCATCAACTCTTTGCATAGTGACAAGAATATAAACCAATGAAACAATGAAGAATAAGCAAGCACAAGCCAATGACCCTAACACAGACCAATGCAGTTTTCATAGGGAAAATATTAATAATGGAGGCTATGTTATTTTTATGCTGTAGATAAAAGTCACATGTGTTTCAAAATAATACAGAATGGTATATATAATTCCTTTAAAGGCACTTGGGCTTTTGAAGCAGACATGTGTGAGAAAAGTCAAAACAAAGAAAAACAAGGGTGTGGTCGTTTTTCATGGAAATCAAATTACTCAGAGAATTGAGGCTACTCAATTTAAAATGCTTATTATAGAAAAATATATCATTTCATTCAGAATACTTTTTCAAACAGATACTTTTGATGTTAAAACAGAGTAGTTGATTTTAGCAATGATACCAGGTAAAAATTGTGAAGTTGTTATGCAAAATGTGATGGAGGTACATAGAGATCTCCTAAAACGTGGATTTAGCAGAGAATTGTGTTCATATTAGATAAAATTGGATGACCTGTATTCAAAATAATGATTTATCATTACTTTGATATTTACAATTGTGTGTTTATGTGTATGAATATGCTATTCCACATGTGTGTATGTGTGTCTATGTGCCTGTTTATTGTGAATAAGTCTCTAAAACAGTATAAGGATAGATGATGATCAAAACTGTAAATAAAAATTGTATATGAATTACGATTGCAATCACATATATAGCATGCCTTTTAATATATTTTAGAATAATTGAGTCAGCCTACTATTAGTTTAATTAAATTTTTTACACCTTCTTGATTAGGTTGCTGGTTTAATGACATCTTCCACACTTTGAGCTGTGAAGTGTGGCTCATTTTAAAGTTCTGTAATGAGAAGGAAAATGTACATCTGATGAACATCTCTCAGCAGATTAAAAACAATTTTTAGCTGTTACTTGTGGGAAAACTGCACAATCCAAATGTGATTAGAATTTTGTTTAAAACAAGTTTACTATGAGCTAGATGTAACTGACCATGAAATGGGCAAAATCACTTTAAATAGAAGGTATTCTATTGGCTCCCTCCTTAGTGGTTAGAGAGAAAAGTAGCATTTTACAGATATCAGAAGAAAGGTGGAAGGAGAGGGAATGGGACATACCAATGAGCAAAAATGGAATAAAGTATGCTGTACACATTTCACTTAATATGTTAAGTTATATGCAAAGATTGGGGAAAAGCATGGCTGAACTTTACTTTCTTTAGTAGGAAAGTACTTCAGCAATTTCTTTACAAAGCAAATATTTAATGAGCTGACAATAAGCTGCCAGCAAACTCAGCAACCATTCTTTATTTACTAGAAATTTACCAGTGGTCTCTGGAGTTGGTTTTATTTATAGTATGACCATCCTGAGACTAAACAACATGCTTTGTTTTATACTGTTAAGAACTGTGTTACTATATAAAACAATATGGTCTTTATATAAGTAACCTATTGCCATTACGCTACAGAAAATGAAGAATCCACTGTGCTTCTGTACTTGAACTTGGAATGCAGAAACCAAAGCACTAGGAATTAAAAAAAATCCTTTTCATTTTGCATAGGGTGATTTTCTTAAGATCATTCACACATAGCTAAAAGTGAATTATTAAGAAAGCAAGATCAGCAAGCTGTACAGAAGTAATAGTAATATCTCTTACATTTTAATTTATTTCTCTGGATTTTTAAGGAAAACATAGCATTGAATATTTAATACATAAGTTCTTCTAATGATTGTTATTTACCTTTTGTGAACATTGTAAACTCACACACTCCAGATACCAAGCCCTTTAACTTATTCTTGGTTCCTTTTGATAGACGTATGTCATGTTGCTCTCATTTGTTACCCACCTTGTCCTGTGTAAGAAAAGCATAGAAAGAGGATGAGTAAGTGCATTGTTTACACTGAGTCTTCTCTGACTGCTAATGGGTTATTTCTTGTGCAAATGTGTTCTTCTCTGCCCTTAATGTTAAAATGCTGATAGAAGTTTCCTATGATGAACCATGGCCACAGGGACCCATTTATGAGCACCACTGCTCTTGGGGGAACACGAGTTCTGAACACATAACTAAGAATATAATAATGATCTCATTTTGCCTAGAGGAGAAAGTGGGATACAGTAATATTGATACTTATTTTATAGCTGTTTTGATACAGATATTCTGTTAGGTTGTATTTGTTGTTTAATTAACTTATCATGAAGGTCTCAGTTTAATAAGTATTGTACAAAATACTGTACAATGAGTCAATATATTATCCTCCATAATGTCCCATGATATGACAATGATGTCACCAATTAAATATAATTGTATTCATATATATATATATATATATATATATATATATATATGTGTGTGTGTGTGTGTGTGTGTGTGTGTGTGTGTGTGTGTGTCTATGTGTTGAAGTATGTGCTGTGATCTGCACTGCAAAGACAATAGAAGAAGGATAGTGGCTGTTATTATGAGCAGAGTCAGGATTTATACAGAGAAAGCCAGGCAGCATAGCTGGACCTGCTAGCTAATAAATGGAATATCTCCAGTGTTTAGCATACAGTGGAACTACCATGAGACCTTAGAAAGTTCTCAATGGTGGTCAGCAGAGTTTGTGTTCTCAAACTATACTCCCTGTGTTGCTAGAATAAAAGCCAAACACTGAGTTCTAATTTGCTACCCTGGAATCCTAACAGATTATATTGTGTTCCCTAAAGCCTACACTCTTCTGATTGCCTTCATTCTCTCTTCCTCCTTTTGTCATTATTGTTAGTAGTAATTGATCATTTACACTATTAGAATGAGAAATGTATAACACAATGCAAAGATAGTGCCAGTAGAATATGTATCACCTGTCTATAACCAAAAAATCACCATGTAAAGCAAATTTTAAATACTGTGTTGGAATACAAAGCTGAGATGCCGCTGGTAACAAAAGTTTTACAAATGAATAATAATAAATGAACTACCACAGAACTCTCTAGTTTTAACTAAGAAACCTTTCATTGAATGAACCAGTGGTTTTAATATGAAAAAGCATCAGATTGGAAAAAATGATAGTGATTGCTGAGAACTCTGGAAAGGAAAGCCAGCTGAACTTTCTGTCTTCTCACTTGATTCTTCCATCAGTAGTTAATGAAATGGAAATCATCTTGTAATCATTTAAATGATATTTTTTAATTATTAAAAGAATTATTAGAAGTATGGACTAATTCAATATCATTAACAACAAATCTTTATCAAAGAATACATTTTGTACCAGCAATTAGGTAATATTTAAGCATATTTCTGTCCTATTATTACCTTAATTATTTTCTATATTGACCACTTTATTATTTTGTGTCAGCATATGTGTTTGCTTATGTCTGTGGTTGCACTCATCGGCTTTTGCACCTGTGAAAGCAACAAATAAACATCAGTCATTGTCTTCCTCTATTACCCCCTACACACAATTTATTGGAAAAGCAGAAAAAGATTAATTCATCGTGGCCGTATTGGTAAGAACAAAAGTAGCATCCCATCTCACCTTTGCTTAATCCATCTTTGGCAACATATGAGGTTTAGCCTCTTTTTTTTACAATGTATTTAATAGCATAAATTTGTTATCCATGATAGATTTTGTTATAGCACTTTCATACCTGTGTACCTGTGTTTCTGTCATCAGCACTGATGAAAACAATTGTGCCACATGTCAAGATAAAACACATAACCGCAGATGTGAATCTGGTTGTGATGATGGGGACGGAATAATTAATTCTGGAGGGTATAATAAATTTTAGTTTTTGAGAAAGGGCCTCTTGCTGAATCTGGAGTGGCTGGCAGCAAGCCTCCATCACAATACCAAGTCTGCCATGTCTGACTTTGACTTGGATGTTGGGGATCCAAACTAACGTCTTGATGCTTGCACCACAAGCAGTTTACTATGACTCCATCCCCCAAATCCTGTATAATGCTTTTTGTTCTTTATTCTTTGGAGTTACAATCTCTGTTTTGGTTAGGGTTTCTATTGTTGTGAAGAGACACCATGACCTCAGCAACTCTTATAAAGAAAAATATTTAATTAGGGTGGCATGGCACTATCCTTAAGTTCCTACACAAGTCCTCATATATATCTTACCAGTGTAAAGTACATCTTGAGAATTGCAGACTGAGGGAAATCAAGGGAGAGCAGGGAGCATTTAGAAAGAGGATCCAGCCACAGGTCATCATTCCTTTCATTTAACAAGACTCAAGAGATGTAGGAACTCACATCCAGAGACACTTGGGAATCTCATTGTGCTTTGTCCCACATGCTGTGTCCTTCTGTTGCCTCTTGTCCATTCTTTCTTCTGTCCTTGTTCCTGCAAATACTATTAACTAGAACTAGTGTGTGGTGAGCACATTTCCTGACCATAGGAAGAAGAAAAGGAATGGAACAGTGTTAATCCATTATATTCTTTACATCCTGCTCTGATGTGGGAAGGTGGGACATAGCATTTAAATGCCAAATAATAACAAATATTTAAAATTCCATATGTGCCAGATGGTGAAGTCTACAATGAAAAAAAAACTACAGCAGGGCTGACATTAGAAGTCTTAACAGGTGAAAGCAACTGTCACCAAGCTTGAGGACTGAGTTCAATTCATTTCCCTCAGCATATACTCACTAACATATATCATGTACTAAATAAACAAATGTTAAAATACAACCATACACAAGGAAAGAATATAGAAATAAAGTGTGCGTGTTTGTGTGTGTAAAAATATGGATTTTAAATGGTATAGTCAAGAAAACCTGGACTCTTGTGTAAAATTCACTCAAAGCCCCCCCATTTTTTTATTCTGCTTAATTATCCAAGGACAGAAGGTCATCTAAAAAATAAATCAGGGTTATATCATTTTTCCACTTTACGATGATTTAAATTACATGATTGTGAAATGTAAAAAGTTAATATATTAATTTTCAGGCAGATATGAGCACTCTTTAATAAATTTCATGCTTTTAGCCACTAAGTAAATTCAAAGAGTTATAATTACACCATTATCATGCTTTCTTTATCTCCACTGCCTTTTAAAACAAGCACAGTATATTTCAACCTGCCTGTAGTTTTAATAGAAAACAATCTACTTAACTTAGCCATTTGTCTTTCCCAGTTTCTTTTTCATTTATTCTACTTTCTGCTTTAGTAGCTGTCATTAACTAATTCTTGAAACTCAATAAATAAGAAAAATTATATATTCACAATATAATGTTTCAAAAGTTGAAAAAAGCAAAATTGTCTATATTCACTTAATGGAGTCTTGAAGATACATTAAATTGACCTTTGCTGGCAGGCTTGTGGGGATTAGAATGTGTAAACAGTGAGCATTAGTGCATCTCACAGGCATTCAGCTTATGGTGGCTGCACTCTGAGCTGCTTGTCTTGAGGCCCAGTCACCCCATGTCTCTCCCTTGCCTCTATTGTCCTTTAGTTTAAATTGAATACTCTGGAGCATTAAATTATTAACTAATAGCATGAGTTACCAAAGGCTTTAAGACCTAAATTGATTTTCTTCTATTAGTTTTGATATGAAGCTTTATATTATCACATTTACTACTATTAACTGTAAACTTATTTTCAGCTGAAATTTAAAGTTATAATTACTTGGCAAAATGACATAATGCTTTCTATAATTATTGCCGTGAATAAAGAACCATGTGGCACATTTGTCAGATCGGGATAAGCAACATATTAGCTACTGAAATCTGAGTATAGTGTGATCATGAAGAATGAACCATGAGTCACGGTCATCAGGTAGGACTCACAAAGAAACAGATTATCCATGAAAACAAGGAAAATAGCAAAATCCAAATTCAGTTTTTTTTTGACAATAAAATCAACTTTTCAGTGAGAACACAGCACATATGATATTATTCAATATGGTATGTTTTGAAAATTTTTAAATACTTATTTTTACTGTGGTTTGATTAAATAGAGCTGAGTGATTTTCATCCAAAATTATGCCTTCTTAGGAGAGGGATTCCTTCGATATATCTGAGGCATATCTAGTTTGGATTAGTAAATGTTCATCCCTGAAAACTTCATACAAGTAACATTATAAAGATAAAACAGGTTGTATTTATACATTTAGTAAAGTCACACACATGCATATGTGAATGCTCAAGCACACGTAAGCATACATGCACATGGAAAAAGACAAAGAAAAGGAAGCCATGTATTTCAAGGAGCAAGGAGGAAGTGGTACATGGGAGGCTAGAACTAAGAGGAAAATAAAGTCTAAAATCCTGTAACATAAAAGGAAAAGTAATGAATTGGAGTTAGTGGCTACTCTGTATTAATGCAAGATTCTCATTCTGCTGGCTTCATCACCATCTTATTATTCAAGGAAGCAGTAACTGGTGAAACACTTAAGTCAGCTTTGAGGATGTCTTAGGAAACCCATGGAAGGGATCATCAGGCTTTGCCACTTTCACTGAAATCACGTAATCAATTTCCAAGGCCCTTCAACCTTCTCCTTAGGATTCTCTGCTTCCCAAAGTGTTAGTCCAGCATTGCATACGCCAGTTACCCTAATCTGAACTTAGTCCTGCAACATTGAACTCACCTGAAGCCAGATTCCAAATCTCTTGAGTAGCTTGACTCTGCCCTCCCACTGTGACATAGCTAAGCCAATGCAGAGATCTCATCTGTGTTAGTTGATACTGATACTGGCATTTGTTTTATGAATAGCTGTGTGTGGGGCATCTTCTGGGTGACTGTCCCTGACAGGGGTGAATTAGAACATTATGTATTCCGTAATGACTTGATCTAACTTCAGCTGTTCTTTTTCCCATCTTTTTTTTTCCTATTTGTCTTCTAGACAATTCTACAATAGCTCAATATGACTATAACCTTCTGATCCTCCTTCCTCAACCTCCCATATGTTGTGATTACAGGTGTGTGAAATCAGGCCTAGAATTGCCTTAATAATTAATCTTAGAGTTGTAATTCAAAAGCTGTTTGAAAAAAGACTCATCTTGGAGCTGTGTCTGGAATGCCTCCGAAATGTACATTTTCTTCCCACAAATCTTATTTGCATTGAGTTTTGTCCATTATTCTCTCTAGTTTTCACAGTGTCCTTCTGTTAACATACTGATACAGGATTTCCCTGTATATTTAATACATATCTCTTAATTAACCTTGCTTTACACACTTTTAACCTTAGCTGAAATTATTTTTGGTTCCTCTTCCTACCTCACAAATAATTAGAAAAAATACAAAAAAAGTAGACACAGTTGCCTCTGTGGCTTCACTATCACTAGATTTTTAGTTTATGATTTGTTTCAAATCAAATAACTCTACAAACTGCTTTCAAGTATAATGGCTACCTTTCAAATTTTGCTAAATCTATGATTTTTTCCTATATGTAAGAATAACAGCAAAAACACAAAACCACACACACAAAAATAGCTGTTTGCCAACCTGTCTTTGTAGAATGTCACTCTCACTTGGCATCTCAGGACTGCTTTAATTTCTGCAAAATATTAAAATGTAAATCTCCAGTGGTTCCTGTTGAAGATCAGTAACTTGTTTAGTCACTAACACACTTGACTCCAAGGCTCCTCTAATAGAGCATTGCCAACAGTTTAGAAGAAAGTTTGTGTGCCTACAGAATAATCTTAAACTTTAAGGGACACTGTGAATAGCTATAGCATTTGGCCATGTATATGTTTGTTTATATATAATAGTCCATCCAATCTTCACAAGAACAACGACATTTATGATTTTAATACCATTTTATTTATTTAAAGTAATTTTAAGAGAGATGAGGCAAAAGAGAGAGGAGTGACAATGTAGGGTAAAGGAAGAAGAGAGAGGGAGGTGAGAAGAAAAATGGGAAAGACAGAAGAGAGAGGAGACATGGGAAAGAAGTCAGAGAAAGAGAGGATAGGGATGAAAAGGCAAAGGATCATGGAGAGAGAAGTTAATTCTCATTTTTAAATATATATAAGTCATAAATAAGTTATTTGATTTGTTCAGATGATTTATTTAGGCAAAAATTCATGTTCTCTTGGAAATTTTTAAAGAATCCATATACAGGTGTGTGTGTGTGTGTGTGTGTGTGTGTGTGTGTGTGTGTGTGTGTGTGTGTGTGTGTGTGTTTGTACAAGTCAAAACAGGTCAGAGAAAATCTTTGTGCAGTTTGTTATCTCCATCTATCTGAGAGCAAACTAAGGTTTCCCGGCTTGCATGGCAAACACCTTTGCCTGCTTATCCATCCTCCTAGCCTGGAAATTCACTTTCCATTTCTATTTGGCTTCAATTTTATTTTCTTTTTCAAGGTCTTTCCAATAAATTGTACAGTTTGCAATGGAAATAATAAATTAAAGAAGGACAAGTGGGAATGGGAAGGATCTGGCACACACAGCAGCAACCAATAATAGTGAAAGAGTTCCCCCCTCCAACAGGTGGAAAATAAGCATCAACACTGTACTTTTCCACAAATACATGCATATTAGAACCCACCCCTACACACATATTATATACAAATGCATATCATACACATATATCACACATAAAAACATGTCCTTAAATGGATATTGTTTATTAGTCTACCAAAATTACATGACTTAATTTACATAGTGAACTGTCTACAGTAGTAATACAATTGTAGACAGTTATCTTCAAACTACCTTCCAAACAAGTACTTATCAAAAGATGTCTAGATTACCATTTCTCCATTATAGGAATGTGAAAGTTATGAATAAAACATTATGATATTAACTCCATAGAAGGACTGACAAACTTGTATTATCAACTTCAACTTTAGCACAAACTTCGTCTAAAGAAGAATATAAATAATTAATTGTTATTGTTAAGAAGAGCAGGAAAACATTTCAGTCTTTTAAAATCAACAAGTTCCTAAGCTATGGTTGACACTATCTCTAGTTTATTCCTTAGGGTGAAATTACAACCAAGAAACTGTACTTCAAGTTAGAAGTTGAAGCTTTCAAAGACTGAGTAACTTTCAAGGCAAAGTTGCTAATAAATGCTTCACAGTTTTAAACTGTAAAGGCCAAATGAGTCTTCAAACACAGTTAAACATTCTCTGATGAATTTCGGAAAGCAGTTTGTGAACTGGACAGAATTATGTGTTCTCATATGTACTTGATACTCATTATGTTTGCGACAGTGGTTACATTTAAAGACATACTTTTGTTTAAATCAGTGACTCTTCCATATTTTATCATGTGGTCAAAATAAATTTTGTTCAGTTCTTTACAAGTGAAGAAGAAGCTGTAGATGTTTAAAGAATTATTTACCACTTTTTATTATTTTCATATTGAGTGTTGTGAATCTTAAGGCTCTCACAACACACCAACCTCTTATTATCTTTAAAGGTATACTGTAAGAAAAATTACCAAAGACAAGTTATAGGAGGGGGCATCTTCACAAGAACAATGACATTTATGATTTTAATACCATAAGATATATACAGCTTGTTTTCTGATAATTAGAATATTTGTGATACACATGTTATTTAACTGAAATCAGATTTTTTGGATTTCAACAAAAGAAATGTTTCCACAAAAGAAGGAAGAATAGAATTCTGGGTCTCAAATGAAATTATGAAAGACATATTTTGTTTATAACCTAAGTGCTGTACAGTACATTTTACACAAAATTAGAGTCTGGACACAGGAATGAATATATATTGATCTCACACATTTAGTTAGTGAATAATTTGGGCACTGGGTAGATGGAAAATTATGTCTCATTGTTTTTAAAAGCTTGTAGTCCAGTGTTTGCTGGGATTGTAGTGATCTGAAGTTTTATGGGGGTTTACTATCTGATTCCAAGCTAGGCAAAAAGGGTAATGAGATGCTAAGGTAAGGGCTCATATCTTCTCCATGTAGAACCACTGCAGTGTCTTCAATAAATAACAGCTAATCTCCTCAAGTGGTAAACAAGGAGAACAAAAGCAAAAAAATAAAGCTGTCCCCATGAAGAGGAATTTGGGTACATTTTTTAAATTGTGCTGAAATTATTTGCTAATATTTCACAAAGGCTGTCCAGTATTCTTTTTTCTCTCTAATTGGATAGATGTCAGAAATAACATCCTCAGAATTGTCAGCCTTGAGGTTTTAAATCCCCAAATATGATAGGCCAGATTTTCAGACTCCAGCATCTTCTTAGTTCTAGTACCTGAGAACTACAGCCTTCTTGCTCACAGATCTCAAAGCTACAGGCATGTGGTTCAATGTATTCATGCCAGAGCAAATTCTAATGCTTCAAACCAGAAGCCCTGTACCTGGCAGAGAATGTTAGTACCAACCCTTGCCTGCGAGGCTCTCTGGATCTTCACAGTAGCAGTGTAATTGAACCTGAGTAGTAAGTGTAAGTTCTTAGCTTGTAACATTGTGGACCTCTGTCCATAAATATTGCTCAGTGTCTTGTTTCTTCACAGCATTTTCATTTTTTTTTTGATCTTAAACTCCATTGCTTCTCAACCTCTTTTCTTTCTTTGTATTCTAGTACCCACCAATTTTTTGATTCAGGCTCTAGATCTCTTTCCCAAGTATGGTGTATGAACCAAGTGTTTGCTGATCAGAAGACTTGAATACTGGAACCTCAGCTAGCATCCAAAGCATTTTTCTCCAGCTTTGTATTTACTACTGTCTGGGGGGTGTGTATGGACGCCTAGGTTTCCCTTTGCTCATAGTATGACCAGCTCAGCCTATTCTATGTGAGATAAAGAGCAGGAGACCGAGCTCAATGATCTTTCTAAAGCCTTTATTGGGGATAGTGTAACACTAGGAAGCAATATGAAGGTGAAGATTCCAGGACCAACCAATCAAGACCAAGGGAAGCTTGCTTGTATAATTAGAAGGAGTAGAGTAAGCTTGTACCTGTTTTACCCTCATATATATTCATTTTCTAGTTCCATCTTGTTTTTAACACTATACATAAGCCTCAGGCATGAAGAAATAACAAACGTTGCATTATATCATTTATACCTTTTGCTGCTCACTAGGGAGTGTAGGGTGGAAAGAGACATCAAAAGTTCACCACTAATGCATGTCAGATCTGCAGTAGAATCTTTCAAAGATGTTCAAGATGCCAAGAATAGTTCTGGCTGGAGAAGATTTCAGGAAGCAGGAGTTGTGGCTTCAGCACCAGTGGTAGTTAACATGGTCCTCAGCTGAAGCCAAATTACCACGCAGTGGTATTATGACTAAAAACAGCTGGCAAATAAAGGGTACAGGACAACTTTAGGCATCCAGGCATTGAGGGAAAGTCTCTTAGATATTTGTCGAAGTACCATATGCCCTGCCCTATCACAGTCATTAACACACATAGGCATATACACATGGACAAAAATGCAAGCACACACATACTTGAACATCCTCATGAAATAAAGGCATGAAATTTACTTATGCTAAAAATCTAGTTCACTAACATTGTTAACAGTATTTAATAAGTATTTATCCTTCATCATGTGTTTTTAGAGAGATTTCAATCTGTCTCATCCTGTTATCTGTTACAGTATTCTTTGTAGTGCAAGATGACTTCTATTTTATATAGATGTTTGGAAAGTAGAGAACATTATCAAATGTAAGAAACTAATATGATTAAAGTTGATTCTTTAATATAGTTTATATTTATGATATGTAACTTTGAGTAAATGGGTGATATAAATTCATTCCGTTTCATACTTATTATGGTATGAACTTGATTTAAAGAATTAATTAAATGGAGAAACTACATAATGGTAACTCATCAATATTTGCCTAAAGGTTTACTATGCTTTATAAATTGTATAAATGTGGTAATTAATACAGGAAATTTATGAACATTAACCAGGTTGCCTTTCTAAGAATTATTTGACCAAAATATATATTCTGTCCTTTTAATGGAAATCTATATTGTACAGATTATTTTAAGAAAGGATTGGCAAAATTTATGATAAAGACTACATAGTTGGTACTTTAGTTAATGTTGCAAAGAGACAACTTATACTGCATATTATTTTCAATACCTGCAACACATTACTAGCATGCTGTTAGTACAACACAGGCATCAGGAAGATATGGACTATCAATAGCAATTTGTTAGTCCTTGATCTAAGTTTTGTGTTTAATTTAGCTGGATATTAATATTTAGCATCTAGCTATTGAGCAACTTCATAGCCAGAACACACTGTGACTGATAATGAGTATGAACCTCATACTAATGTTTTGTACACTGAAGTTTCCAGGCATCTTGTGATGATTTGACATTATCTCTGTCTATGAACTCAGAAGGGAACTCTAAATCAATGAAATTATATGTAAATTATCCAAGGGTTTATAATAATATAAATAATATGTAAACTACTAAAGGCCAAGGATTACATGTGGGTAATTAGAAAGGAGATGAAAAACACAAATACATAAAATACGTAAACACTTTTCCTCTGTGGCGTGTATTCTCTAAAAAGGAATAAAACAAGGTAAGTGTTATCAGACCAAAGAGTAAAGATGTACTTCTAAGGATAATGACACTTTTAGGCATAAAGAATGAACTACAGTCAGCCCCAAACCTAGCTGTCCAGCTTCCCCTTAAGTCCTTGTGAATGAATGTGTAGAGTCACCAAAGATCACTAAGATGCCATTACATTTCATGGGAAATGCATTCCTTTAAGAGTCTTTCATCAGGAATCCTCAGTTCTTTCATCCTCGGTGAGCATAGTGAAAGGTTTTATATGGCATGCTGACTCCAAAGGACATGGGATGAACTTCTGAGGAATGAGCAGAGATGGTGATAATCAGAATCCAGGCCACAAACACAATGATGAGAGATTCAGCACTCCCAAATTATTTTAGGGACCCTCGCTGAGGAAGGAATCATAAAAAATTCAGAAATACACAGTAAATGCACTAACACAGGCAAGTCACTTCTTGTTTGTAAAATGTAAGTAATTTTGTGACAAGGACTATGGTATTCAGAAATGGCAAAACAGCTGAAGGCATTCTTTTCAGCTCCATCTATATATTTTAGTGAATATCTATTTAAAAACCACTTACATTAAAATATTCAAGTATTTCCCTAATCAGAGAAAATTTTAACACAATTTATTTTACTTCATTAAAGATTCATTCCCGGACTAGAATGTTCTTTGGTACTCATCTAACTGTATATATTTCTATATATGTGTATTTGAGGTACACATGCATACAACCTTAGGACTTATTTGTGGAATGTCAAACAAAATGATCCTTTGAGAAACAGTCTCCTTCATGCAAAAGTCTTACTAATAATTGATATCAATTTACATTTTGTTAAGCATTAAAGAAGTTATTTGTAAAATGTAGCTTTTCACATTTTAAATGATTGTTATTAATTGAAACAGAATTATGTACTTTACCCCTTCCTCTCCTTTCCTAGCCCCTCCCAGTTACCTTCCTTTGAAATCCTCCCTTGGTTCCCTGACTTTCATGCTAATAGCCTCTTTTTAAATAATTGTTTTTATATAAAAATGCAGACAGAATGTATGTATTTTTGTATATGCATGTATGTACACATATATATATGTAAATACGACATGCAAACTCTGTTTTGTTGTTGTTGGGTATATGGTTTTAGCCACTCAGCACTGGCTAAAATGTCTCCAGCTAATCTTGGGAAAGACTAATTCTCCTTCTTCCAACTGTTATTAGATTCATTGCCGGTTTTTTTGTTTGTTTTTTTGGTTTGCTTGTTTTGGCTTTCATTTTTCTCTGGGGGTAGGACCCTGTGAGGTTTCCACCCTTCCACTGATATTGCTATTGTTCTGGTCTTTTTTATGAGACCACTTCCAGAAAGAGACAGTTTCAGAGTCAACTTTCTGGTATTCAGGCTCTCAGAAATCTCTCTCTGCACCCTGATTTTCCCTGAGGCACAAAGGTAAGAGATGTGATGTGGTACTCAGTAATCTGTTGATTTCTGTATGTGTCCCTTGTTGTTTTATTTGATGGTAATACAACCCTGGAGACTGTTCAAAACCATATAATCAAGGAATGATAAAAAATCATTCATACCAGCTGTCTTTTATTTCCTTTACTTATTCAGTAAATTCATTATCTCTGTACACTTTGTTTTCTTCCTTGTTTTGTCGTTCTGAATGCAATATTATTATCTGTTTTTATTTTTCTCTTCCAAGTTATGAAAGTTTTATTTTTATGGCTAATAGATTTTGAGAAAGACTAAAACTCCTCACTGTCATTTAGACAAGGGGCTGCTCTTCTAATGGTTCTAAGAGGACAGGAGGTGACATTGGGATAGTCAGCAATGGATTTTGACATTGCCACAGGTTTTGAGATTTCACATTTGATCATGAAGGGTGAGGTCAACATGCACTCTGACCATGCAAATTCTCTCAGAAGCCTGCCAACCCTCCTTTAGAAGGTAAGGGGAAAATAAGTTTTAGTTTACTTCAGTGAAGTGCAGAGTCCCCTTATGCTTCTATATAACACCAACTACTGTGTCTACCAAGACTAAGGATATGAAATTAACATGAAAGATACAGCTGATCCTTATACATATATGAAATACACATATATTGTTTTTAAGATTAGATGTTTCATAGAAACAGTTTGTTAGCATACTTTGATATTCCAAATGACAAAAGGCTGTAATACCAGACAATTTTGAGAATTTTGTGCTCTGTTAAGTACTACTTAGTATTTTTTCTCATTGTTGACTATTGACATAAGAATGGTTTAAATTTAGAACTGCACTTATCATAAAGCATCACTTCAGGCCTATCTACATGCCAACTGTTCAATTAGCATAATTTCAGTGCAAATACATAATTTTGAAACAGTATAGACAGAGATCTAAAATAATCAAAATTAAGAATGCATCTAATAATTCTTAATCATACCTTTGCCTGAGATTTTATGCTACATAAAAATATATATGAAAATTTGAACACTCTCTCAATAAGTCCAAAAATTCACTTAAGCATGTATTTGGCATTAATACTAATAGGCTAAGAAATGGGATCTAACATAAGACTTGACAGAAATGTGTAGCTATGCAAAGCCTGACTGTTAATTTCAGTTCCAAATTTTTTCCTGTCTTCTCCTCTCTTCTCCCCTCCCCTCTCCTCTTCCCTCCCCTCCCCTCTCTTCTTCCCTCCCCTGCCCTCTCCTTCCCTCCCCTTCTCTCTCTTCTCCTTCCCTCCCCTGTCCTCTCTTTCCCTCCTCTTCTCTCTCCTCTCCTCTCCTCCCCTCCCCTGCCCTCTCAGCTCCTCTCTCCTTGATTTCTCTCCTAACCTCCTTCTCCTTTAGTACTCTCTGTTTTTTAAATTAAGTTTTTTTTTAATTAAAAACAATCTTATTTTACATACCAATCCCAGTTCCCTTTACATCCTGACCTCCCATTCTCCCCAGAATCCCCCCATACTACCCCCTCATTCAGTGCCCAGGAGAATGAGGCCTCCCATAGGGATCATCAAGTCTGTCACATCATTTGGGGGAGGACCAAGGCCCTCCCCCATGTATCTAGGCATTAGTGTACTAGGGATAAATACTGGTTTCACTGCCAGAATCCCCATAGACTGCCCAGGCCCCCACAACTGACACCCACAACTAGGGTGTCTGGTTCTATCCTATGCAGGTTCCCCAGCTGTCAGACTGGGGTCCATGATCTCCTACATGCTCTGGCCAGCTCTTTGTGTGTTTTCCCAGCATGGTCTATACCCTTTGCTTATCACTCCTCCCTATCTACTACTGGATTCCAGGAGTTTGGCTTAGTGCTTAGCTGTGACTCTCTGCTTCTATATCCGTAAGCTACTGGATGAAGGCTCTATGATGGCATTTAAGGTAGTCATCAATCTCATTATAGATGAAGGGCATTTAAGGTAGCCTGTCCATTATTGCAGAGTTTTTTCTTTCTTCTTTCTTTCTTTCATTTATTTATTTATTTATCTATTTACTTATTTATTTATTTTGGTCTTTCAAGACAGGGTTTCTCTGTGTAGGCTTGATTGTCCTGGAACTCACTCTGTAGGTCAGGCGGGCCTGGAACTCACAGAGATCCACCTGCCTCTGACTACCAACTGCCTTTATCCTCTTTTGGTTTATACTTTAAATTTTTGATTTTATTGCAAAAGTAGTTTGTTTTGCAGCAAAATACCATCATAAGAATAGACTCATATATCTTCTGCTCTGTAATACACAGTCCCCTTGCTGTCAATGAACCTCACCATAGTGATTTACTAGTTTATTATTGATAAGCCTATATTAATACATTATTTACCTCATAGGTCACTTTGGGCATTGTGCCAAAAACCATTCTGTGTCCTTAGAGACATGTATAATGGTATGTGTCTGTATTTCACAGTCATATAGAGTATTTTCACTGCCCTGAAGTGTACTATGCTCCTACTTATTTGTCCCTCCTCTCTCCAACATCTTTTCCTAGCCCCAGGTCTCCTTTCCAAAATACTGTATAGATGAAATGATACTTTGGTTGCATTTCAAATTAGGTTTTACTTAGAAGTATTTACTCATGTTTAAAGTCATTTTCTGTTGTGGCTTTGCAACTCACCTTTCTGATGTTGAGCAGTTTTTGAAAGCCCATGCCACAGGTTACTTTTTCTATTCAACTATTAAAAGACTTAGTGTTTGCCACTAGGTTTTGATAATATAAAGCTTTTATACATCCTCATGTGGGATATTTAAATAAATATTAAATAACACACTTATTGAATAATATGGCCAGAGTGGGATTACTCTTTTGAGAAATTATCAAACTCTACCATTTTGTATTCCCATGGGTAATATATGAAGTTTGGGTTTATCTACTGCCATAACCTGGCCAGTATTTGCTGGTGTCAGCGTGTTATATTTGGATATTCTATAATGTGTAAGTTTTGCCCATTTAAAAAGTATTCAGAATTTTATAGTTTTATATTATTTGTTAACTAAATTTCTAAAATATATAAACTTGAAATATCTGACTTGAAAGTTATACTATTCTATGTAAACACATGCTGATCTTTTATCAGCTTAGTCTCCCTGTGTGTTTTTTCCTGAAAATGCACATGTACACATATAATATATAATATAGAAATAAGAGCTAATACAATTAGGAAAAGAATATAACTTCCTCTGGTGGTTTTATTGTCTTTCATTTTGAAAATGTAAGTGTATATTTGTTTCTCTGACTATGAAAATGCATTGGTATTAATGTGAAAAATTTAAACTAAAGTTTATTTGTTCAAGACATTTTCCTCAGTGGTTTCTAAGGTTTGACTACTTGATCTGCTGTGTGGAAGTGGGACATAAACATTTTGGGATAAGCATGCCAGTCTTAGACATAATGGCTGTGTGGTGATAAAATGAATACTATCAGCCTGGTCCTCAACCCCAAGGCAATGAAAACATGCATAGTTTTCAAAGACAGAGAAGTGTTTCCCACATAATGTGACACTCTTGATACCTTAGGACACTGTAGGAAGTAATTAAATTAAATTAGATGTTAGATGAGAATAAATATATACATATATGCAGATATTAATATACAAGTATACAAATATGTTTGTGTGTGTGTATACAAATATACATATAATTGTCAACTCAGACTCCATGCATTTGAGTGAAAAATGAGATTCTTTTCTGAATCTGGCTTTATCATAACTTGATAAAATCTGGGGTAATTTCATTCTTCTTTAGAGTTGAATAAACCTCCATTTAAGGTCAATACCAGATTTTCTTGTTCTACTCATCAATCATTAGCATCTAGTTTTACATTTTTGATATTGTCAATAGTACAATAAACATGAAGTATCCTAGAGATACTAGTTTTCTTAGAATATCATTTTTTCCCAATCTAGAGTGATTATATGCATCTCTGGCTCAAGCTTGAACATTTTAACAGTCCCCTCTTAGTGCTGAAAATAGCATCGTTTACTTCTTTCTAGGTCTACATTTTCTAGAAAATTGTTAATTTTTGTCTTATTTGTTTTAGAGTATATTCTATGTATTAAGAATTTCATATGGTTATGTAATATATGTTGGATTAATCCTCCCATGCTTACTCTACTTCACCCACCCAACTACATGACATTTTAAAAAAAATTACACATGGAGCAAATAGAATGCATAGTATTATTCTTATAATTAAATGTATTAGGGTATAATTTGAATCAAACTTATAGAGAAATTGTATAGGCCTATGTTTACATATGCCCATATGTGAGTGGGACACATGTAGTGTTCATTCTGCTAATTAGACTGAGCATTACATTGTAGAAATATAGAAGATACAGGAGAGGTAGGAATAATTCCTCTTATTTTATCTAAGACTAATGTTTCCCAGTTCCTTTTCCAATTATCATTCATTCAAGATATGTTTGTATTCCTTTGCCAAACTGATGATATTTTAATACCATATTAAAACTGTATATCTCTGTTTTTATATTTTTAACTCCCCAAAACTAAAAAGGCCAATGTGTATGAACAGTAGAAGACAAGATGGGTGTGGAGTTGGGTAACAAATTGATTATTAATCTTGAATTAAACTCTGCTTTTTTCATCTAATATCTAAATCTCTAGACTAAAGGAAACAAGCAACAATTTTTATTAAGGTTTGAGATGATTAGAAATTGCATTAATCAGAAATGAATCAGTAAATTATGGGTGGATCAATATATATATATATATATTATATATATATATATATAAAGATAGGAAAGGAGTTAGGAGAAGAAGAGGGTGTTTAATAAAGTAAACATGAAATAAATAACAGTTACTTATTCACTAAGATTTTAAAAGAATGTTCAGAAAGAATGAATATTCACCTATATGTGCATATGTATATGTATATATATATATATATATATGTGTGTGTGTGTTTAAATATATATGTATATATAAACAAAAGAAGATGCATTTTTCAATTATTTCATTGTATATAAGCTTCGAAATAATTTAATTTGAAAATTTAGTTGAGGGAAGATTTGACTAATCCTTCCAACATTGTTAAGCACTTATCAATGTTCTCCTTTGTAGCTTGTGTAGGGAATAAAATTTGAAGCTGATTTTTTGTAGATTTATTTCATGTTTTACTTTGATTTCCTGTAAGAGTTCTCTAAAGTACCTTATTACTTGTGCTGTCATGTTTGACTTACCAGTTATTAACTTGTAAGAGCAAAGAAATGTATAATTAAAAAGAAAATAAATCAACACAATACATAAGGAATTCTAATTTAACAAATACTTATTATTGGTTGGAGGAAATTATACTATATAATAGCCATATTAATAATGAATTTTTATCTAATACTTCATCTAAATATTTATTATATGATACCTCTATGACTCTTAAAAGAATATTTAACAACATGATCATTTTAGAAGTGAGAATACAGATGAATGAAGATTTCAATCACTTCCAAGGACAGAAATAGCACCCAAATAGAGGAGAAAGGGGTGTGGGCAGGTGAGCCAATTCCTCAGACTTCTCAGAAACACACACAGCATTACAGTTTCATCTAAATGTAATTTCAAACGATTAGTTTTATAAAATAATCACATGGCATTGTTGCACTTGCAAGAACTTAGTTTTTTAAAAGTTCCTTTAAAGATACACAAGTCCTTTGGAGTTTTAACCCTATGAGTTCTTTTACATTTTCTTACCCAAACATTTCTTATTCTCTAAGGTCTCATTGTAGAAACACTAAGGAATTTTTATTATATTAAACATATTTTGTTCTGTCTTATGTTCTCACAGGTGGTATATCATTTCCCCCATACATGTGCCTCATATTTTTAACTTAATTTTTTATTAGTTCAAATTAGAAAAAGCCTGCTTCTCATGTCAATCCCTGCTCTTTCTCCTTCCCCTACTCCCCCACCCTCACCAACCGAAACCCCATTGCCCCTCTGATCCATAGGGAGAGTAAGGCCTTCCATGGGATATCCCCAAAGTCTGTCGTATCATCATGGGCCGGGCCTAGGCCTTCCCCCATGTTTCCAGGCTGAGAGAGCCTCCCTCCACCTGGGATGGGAGCCCAAAGTCTTATCTTAATCCAAGTATAAATACTGATCTACTACCAGAGGCCCTATACAATGCCAAGGCCTTATCACTAAAATCCCCATTCAGGGGTCTAGATCAGTCTCATGCTGGCCTCCACGACATTAGTCTGTGGTCCATGTACTCCCCCTTGTTCGGGTCAGCTATTTCTGGGGGTTTTATCAGCCCAGTCTTGATCTCTTTGCTCATTACTCCTCGCTCTCTGCAACTGGGTTCCAAGTTCAGTTCAGTGTTTAGCTGTGGGTGTCTGCCTTCGCTTCCATCATCCACTGGGTGAAGGCTCTAGGATGGCCTATAAGGTAGTCATCAGTCTCATTATAGGGGAAGGGCATTTAGGGTACCCTCTCCACTATTGCTTAGATTGCAAGTTGGTGTCATCCTTATAGTAGATCTCTGTAAATCTCCCTAGTGTCAGATCTTTCCTCGAACCTATAATGGCTCCCTCTATTATAGTATCTCTCATCCTGCTCTCCTCTATTCTTCCCACGACTCAAACTTCCTGTTCCCCCATTTCTTCCTCTCCTCTCCCCTCCTCTTCTCCCCCTCCTTCTCCGAACTCCCTGCTCTTAATTAGCTCAGGAAATCCTGTTGCCTTCCCCTTCTGGAGGGACCATGCATTCTTCTCTTGGGGTCTTCCTTGTTTCCTAGTTTTTTTGGTGATGTGAATTATAGGCTGCTAATCCTTTGCTCTATGTCTAATATTCATATATGAGTGAGTACATACCATGTTTGTATTTTTGTGCCTGGGTTACCTCACTCAGGAAGGTTTCTACTAGTTCAATGCATTTGCCTGTGAATATCAAGATTTCATTGCTTTCTTCCACTGAGTAGTATTCCCTTGTGTAAATGTACCACATTTTCTCTATCCATTTATCAGTTGGGGGGCATCTAGGTTGATTCCAGGTTCTGGCTGTTATAAATAACCCTCCTATGAACATAGTTGAACATATGTCCTTGTTGTATGAATGTGCCTCTATTTTTAAACACTTTCAAAATTGGGCCATATCTCATCTCACTTCTAAAATCTTGCTTAAGGAAGGCTACAATCAGGTGTAACTAATTGCTTCCTATCATGCCCTCTATTACTTACTGTCCTTGTTGATTTGACAAACTACCCTAATTTTAAATCCAACTTAAGAAGGAAGAGAAGAAGAAAAGTTTTTTGAGAGAAAGAATGGAGAAAGGATTTACATTGTCTTCTAGTTTGAAGATAAGTTTATCAAGGCAGGAAGTCAAGGAACCAGGAGTGTAAAGTAGTTAATCACATGGTGGCCTCAGTTAGGAAACAGACAATGATGAATTCTGGACTCCAACTCACTTTGTCCATTTTATGCTCAGGGTCTCAGTAATTGTTAACCCAGAGTGGTAGAAACCCCAGATTGTTGATCTTCTGTGGCTTTCTGACCACAAGCCTAAATCTAGGATTAATGAAATATTCTTTCTAAGGGACATATGACAGAGAGTGATACACAGAAATACCAAATGTCCTACTGTGACTTAATGATCTTCACACACACACACGCACGCACGCACGCACGCACGCACGCACACACGCACACACGCACACACACTATACACTAACTCACAAAGAGACCCTAGAACTCATACTTTCTTACTTTGTGGAAATAACAACAAATTATCTAGAAGAGAACTGGCATATCCTCAAATACTTTGTAAATTGAGAGATGTTAGACTAGTGAAGCATATTTCCAAGTTCAGTTGTTGTAAAGCATTTTTACCTGTTGCTAACTGATCCTGTAATTAGTTTTAAACCTGGGCTTATTCTGGATATGGTTTTTAATAGTTACAGTTTCAAAACTTTGCCAATTTTAATACATTTATATTTATTTTACTCATAGTCCCATCTCCCAAATTAGAAGAGGTGAGGTCAGAATTATGATAGCTTAATAACAGCAATGAAGATACCGTGTATCAGATAGCGCTTTCATACTCTAGTTACCAGTGGGGGCATTTGCATGTTGTAAAATGCAAAACAATTGTGTAATGGATGTGCTGGTATCCTGTCTATCATTCAGATAAGAAAATGACTTCATTAAGGGAACAATATATGTATGTGTAACAAGTCATACAGTTATTAACTAGCATGACTGTGGTGCAAATATAAGGTAGTTCTTGTAGATATTTTTAATTTACCTTTGATGCATCTGCAAATATATAACAAGCCGTAAATTTCTAATGAAAAAATGAACATTTTCTGGACCACAGTTATTTTATCATTGTGTTCAGTATATTTGTTTCCAAAATATGTACCAGAAAATATACTCCCTGCTTCTAGTTTCTCCTGACACATAACTAGGTGTGTGAGCTGTAAGGATCAGAGAGATTGGGCATTTGTATCAGAACTTGATTTCCAGGGCTTCGAGTGTAGGGGATGTCCCTGCAGTATTAGCTATGTAATTTAGTTCTCAGCTCCCTTCAATCTATGCCTGCCTCCCCACTGGGCCAATTTATACTGCAGTGTAAAGTAATGAACAGTTACAGTGTCCCTGGGGAAAATCAGCAGGTTTTGCTCAGTATTGCATTACAGACAATTGTTATGTATACTTGCCTATTAGTCAGGTTGAGCAGACATAAATGAAATCCACAGTTATTTCCCAAATCTCATTAAGACATCACTTTTCCCTTATTTCCACCAAATCTCTTACTAGTGGATAAGAGGTAGTTGGATAGATTGATTGCAATTTCAGTGTCTCTGTAATTCTTTTCTCAGAATCTGGCAAATAGATTAATAGAATTAGAGCTACCTTTGAGAAAATTGGCAGCAGAACAGTACTTTGGGGGTGAGGGGAAATAATGATTAATAATTTAGATAATTAAATCCTAAATAATCAACATGTTTTATAGCTCTGCCCAATAGTTTGATTGCAGAAGGCCAATAGATCTTGAAGAACTGTTTGGCCTGTTGCCTAAACTGATCATTCACCCTTTCTTAGCATTTTCTCTCTCACAGTACAGCTCATCTCTCTATCTTTACTGTGATCCAAAGTTTATAAGGGAATTTAAGATGCAGAGTTCCCTGATTAATTCATTATTGGTTTTATTTGAAGTTATTTTTAAATGGCTGAAAATTTCATAGATGCATATAATATGTTTTGATTAAACCCACCATATATTCCTCTGCCTTTCCAACTCCTCTCATCATTTTTCTCTTCTGGTTTTATGTATTCTTTTTAAACCCACTGAGACAACTTTGTACTTCTAGAAAATCCTTGGAAGGAGGACCATCCACTGGTATAAAAGTAGCCTAGCAGGAGTTACATTCTTGTAGAAAACGAAACAAAAAAAACTTATTCTTTCTGCCTTAGCAACCATTAAATGTAAATATATTCTTATATAGGGAAGGGGCTTTATAATCCCATACCCTACCCATGCTGTGAATTTTGGGGCTTGATCTTATATAGAACTTCAGGTAGTCAGACCTCTATGAGTTCATATGTACAATGGCCCATGCTCATAAAACAGTGTTTTACAACAGTCTTTCACTACATCTGGCCCTTAAGATCTTCCCATCACCAAATCCATGAACATTTGCCTTGGGAGGAAGAACTATGCTATAGACACCCCATTTTTATCGAGCACTCCACAGTCTCTTGTGTTCTATATATTAAGCATTTTATGAACCTCTATATTAGTCAAGATCTACTGAGACAGATGCTTCTCTGTTAAAGATTGGAAAATGCACTAAACTGTTGCTAAATTTTCTAGGCAATTTCATACTTTATCTGTTTAGTAGAGTAATAGAGGAATAACAATAAATGATATAGTTTCTTATATGCCCTCACACCGGTTATTATCAGCATTAATAGGGTTTGACATCAGTTCCTTCTTTTGGGGTAGGTTTAAATACAAACTGAAAGTAATTGGTTACTCCCACAACATGTGAGCACTACTGGAAACACTTGAAAGGCCTGTTGTAAATATGCTCATAGATTTGAAAGTTGGTTAAGGCTTTGATTACTTCTCCCCACTAGTAGCATACATAGGACCTTCCAGTACTGAGAAGGGATAAAGCTTTCAAATCAAAACCAGAAGAAGACACCTATAATTGCTTTTTCATATATTTGTTAGATGGGCCATGGACATTGGCCGCATTAGGTCCCATCTGAAAATGGGTCATTATCATTGCATAGTTTAGTGGTAGGTCTTAGAAAATACTTGAACTCTTGGTTAGAGAGGAACATTACTACTTCAATTACATTACTACAACATTACAATCTACTGAGGGAAATGAAAAAACACATACTGGTGGAATGCACTTCACACTTGGGCCTTCCCAAACAAAACAAATTCTCCTGGAATCCCTGTTAGAAATATTCCTTCCTCAGGATGGTTTCTTCCACTACCATCCATTTGCCTGCAAATTTCAAGATATCATTGTATTTATCATGCTTAGTACTCCATTGTGTAAATGTACCACACTCTCTATATCCATTCTTCAGTTGAAGGGTATCTATGTTGCTTCCTGGTTCTGGCTATAACAAATAATGGTGCTATGAAAATAGTTGAACAGATGACATTGTATGGATGTACATCATTTGGGTATATGCCTTAGAATAGAATTGCTGGATCTTATGGTAGATTGATTCCCATTTTCCCAAGTAATCTCCAAAGTGGCTGTATAAGATGGCAATCCCTCCAGCAGTGGAGGAGTGTTCCCCATTCTCCACATCCTCTCCAGCATAAACTGTCATTTGTGTTTTTGAATTTAATAATTCTGACAGGAGTAAGATGGTATCTCTGAGTTGTTTTGATTGGCATTTTCCTAATGGCTAAGGATGGTCATTACTCTTTTATATGTCTGGCAGCCATTTTAGACTCCTCTATTGAGAATTTTCTATTTAGTTCTGTACCCCACTTTTTAATTGGATTATTTGGTGTTTTGGAGACTAGCTTTTGAGTTCTATTTACATTTTGGAAACCAGCCCTCTGTCAGATGTGGGGTTAGTGAAAATCTTTTCACATTTTATGGGCTGATGTTTTGTCTTGTTGAATGTGTCCTTTGCCTTAGAGCAGCTTCTCAGTTTCTTGAAGTCTCATTTATTAATTGTTGATTTTAGTGTCTGTGTTACTAGTGTTATGTTCAAGATGTGGTCTCCTGTAGCAATTTGTTTCAGGGTACCACCTACTTTCTCTTCTAATAGGTTCACTGTGGCTGGATTTATGCTGAGGTCTTTGATCCATTTGGACTTAAGTTTTTTATTTTTATTTTATTTTTTATTTTGTTCTTTTTTATTTTATTTTATTTTATTTTATTAGTTCAAATTATGAACAAGCTTGCTTCATATGTCAATCCCTCTCCCTCTCCCTCTCCCTCCCCTCTCCTCCCCCCCAACATCCCACCTGCCCCTAGCCATCCCTGCTCCACTCCCCAGGCAAGGTAAGGCCCTTAAAAGGGGCTCCCCAAAGTCTACCACATCATCCTGGGCCAGGCCTAGGCCCTTCCCCATGTGTCCAGGTCAAGAGAGCATCCCTTCACATGGGATGGGCTATCAAAATCCCTTCTTTTTTTAAACTTTACATATTTAGTATAGTGTGTTATCCCTGTACAAATGGAAAAAATTAAGTTCAACATTTCTAGACCAATATGGCTCTTAATTTTTATAAAATGCCAACTCAACACAGTAAACAGGGATACTTTTTTCCAAAGTTGACAGCACAGCTAAAGTTACCAAAAATTCAAATTATATATGTATATTTATATTTATATAAAAAGACCAATAATGGCAGTGTGTTATGCATCAATAACAGCAACAGCTTTTCCAGGTTCTGCAGTCATTTAGACAAAATTGTAGAGACATCACACTCTCCATTTAAAAAAAACAGTAAAAAACTAAATCCCCAGAAAAACAGCACAGTTCTGTTACTCTTGTGGTACCTGGTACCATTTTTTTTAAATTAGCTTCTCAATCATCATCTGGAAGGAAACCATTCTGAGCAACATCATTAAAAACAGCTCTGACAAAACAAGGTCACTACTTGTATCATAAAGCATCTTACTCCTTTCAGAATGGCTAAAATCAAAAATACCAATGACAGTTTATGCTGGAGAGGATTCAGAGAAAGAGGAACACTCCTCCACTGCTGGTGGGAGTGCCAACTTGTACAGCCACTTGGAAATCAGTATGGCAACTCCTCAAGAAAATGGGAATGAGTCTACCACAAGATCCAGCAATTCCACTCCTAGGCATATACCCAAAAGAAGCACAGTCATATAAGAAGGACATCTGTTCAACCATGTTCATAGCAGCATTATTTGTAATAGCCAGAAATTGGAAGCAGCCTAGATGCCCCTCAACTGAAGAATGGATACAGAAAATGTGGTATATTTACACAATGGAGTACTACTCAACAGAAAAAAAAAAAAAAAAAAACAATGGAATCTTGAAATTTGCAGGAAAATGGATGGAACTCAAAGAAACCATTCTGAGCGAGGTAAGCCAATCACAAAAAGACAAACATGATATATACTCACTCATATGTGGACTTAAGTTTTGTGCATTGTGATAGATAAGAATCAATCTGCAGTCTTCCCCAGGCCAACATCCAGTTATGCAGCAATATTTGTTGAAGAGGCTTTCTTTTTTTCATTGTATAATTTTAGCTTCTTTGTCAAAAATCAGGTGTTGGTAGGTGTGTGTGTTAATATCATGGTTTTCAGTTAGATTCCATTGGTCTACCTGTCTGTTTTTGTGCCAGTACCGAGCTGTTTTCAGGACTGACTATAGCTCTATAATAGAGCTTGAAGTCAGATATGGTGATGCCCTCAAAAGTTCCTTTATTATACAGGGTTCTTTTGGCTATGCTGAGTTGTAGGGGAAGCTGCAGCTACACCTTCTTAGAGGCTGGCTACAGGAGTACCTGGGCAGGCTTGTGAGGGCGTGGTCAGAGTGAGTAGGGGGTCTGCTTTTCGGTTTCGGTTTCACTCTCTCTTTGCTTCTTGCTGGACAGACTACCACTGGCTGGCTGGTTCGCTCTGTAAGTAAGGCTTTTCCCTATTAAATACCCTTATATTTCTACCTGACTCCGTATTGGTAATTTCCTACTATACTGAGTCTTTTGTTTTTCTATATAAAGTTGATTGCTGCTTTTCAAGGTGTGTGAAGAACTGTTCTAGTATTTTGATGGGGATTGCATTGAATCTGTAGATTGCTTTTGGCAAGATTGCCATTTTTATTATTTTGATCCTACCTATCCAAGCTCATGAGAGATCTTTATGTATTCTGCCATGTTGTTTAATATCTTTCTTTAACGACTCAACATTCTTGCTATATAGGTCTTTCACTTGTTTTGTTAGTGTTACTCCAACACTCAGGTTACCTCCTGAGTGAGGTAACCCTGTCACAAAAAGATAAACATGGTGTGTACTCATTTATATGTGGATTTTAAACATAGACAAAATGATCACTAGTGTACAATCCACACCACTGGAGAAGCTAGGAAACAAGGAGGACCCTAGGAGAGACATACATGGTCCCCTAGAGAAGGGGAAAGGGACAAGATCTGAGAAAATTGGAAGCCTGGGGGGAGAGGAGAGGGAGCCAGGAGAAAGAAAAGGGCAGGAGAGGAGGGGAGAGGAGGACATGAGGGAGCAGGAAGGTTGAATCAGGGGAAGAATAGAGAAGAAAAGAGCTACCATAATGGAGCCAATACAGATTTAAAGAGATTCTGGCATTAGGGGAATTTCCAGAGATCTACTCTGATGACACCATCTAACAATCTAAGCAATAGTGGAGAGGCTAACTGAAATGTCCTTCCCCAATAATGAGATTGATGACTACCTTATTTGCCATCCTAGAGCCTTCATCCAGTGGCTGATGGAAGCAGAAACAGACAGACACCCACAGCTAAGCACTGAGCCAAATGCCTGGTGTCCAATTTCAGACAGGGAGGTGTGATGAGCAAAGGGGTCAAGACCAGGCTTATAAAACCCACAGAAATGGCTAACTTCAACAAGGGGAAGCTTATGGACCCCAGACTGATAGTTGGGAATGTAGAATAAGACTGATCTAGACCCCTTAATGTGGGTATCAATGAAGAGGCCTATGGGGCCTCTAGTTGTAGATCAATATTTATCCCTAGCAAAAGAATGGACTTTGGGAGCCAATTCCACACTCAGGTATACTATCTCAGCCTAGACAAATGGGGGAGGGCCTAGGCCCTGACCCAAATGATATGACAGACACTGAAAATCCTCCCTGGAAGGCCTCACCCTCCCTGGGGAACAGAAAGGGAATGGGATAGGATGTTAATGGGGGGTAGAAAGGAGGGGAGAGAGGGGGAACTTGGATTGACATGTGAAACATGCTTGTTTCTATTTTAAATAAAAAGTAAATCTCAAAAAAAGAAATATTCCTTCAAAAGTGGTGACCATTCTTAATAGAAGCTCCAGTAAACAGCATCCAGTCCAACTGTAATACATACAAAATGTACACATAGACCTATCACCTGGTAATTCTTAAAGAAACTATCATTAGTATCATGCACAACACTAATCAAAATGAATTTCCAGAGAGAACCATAACAAAGTATCTGGAGAGTCACCAGAACTTGAATCATGAAAACAAATTTCATACATATTAACAGAAATCATAATTCCTTTACAAATTATATATTCAACAATAATTTTGGAGATGTTAATTTTCTTGTCAATGTCCCAGAGCAATAATTCCTGCAGAAAGACATGACTATACTGAGAAGAGAAACATCATGGTCTCTGTAGGTGGCATTTAGTGCCTTACATTCCCCCAAATGTCATCCTTCATTGTCTCCCTAGACTTAGATTATGAAAAATAAAGCTCCAAGAATAGTCCTGAATCTCTGAGGGAGAAGGACCATTGTGTATCTCACAAAAACAGTCTTGTATCACAGCCCCTGCTGTATAACATTGGCTGTAACTTGCAAAATTTATAGTGCTCTTCTTGATTCTTCATTAAAAGAGATGCCAGCTCTTAGAATGAAGCTTATAACCACAATGTCCCATTGCATTTCCTATTATGTGACCACCACATACCTTCTAGGACTGAGAACAACCCAGCAATTGGCACAATCAGTGGCATGCTTACTGCACATGATATGGCTACCACCATAACCAAAGGTATAATGGCAAAATAGAAAGGCAGGCATTGTTTCTGGTCAACTGACATTCGTGAAAAAGATGGAAGTGTAATGAGGAAACAATACAGGTCTATATCCAACATGCTAAATGGTAAGTAAGGTTTGGACAGAAACCCTTCATTTTGTTTAACAAATTTTAAGTTGGGCATATTTCTATGAATGGAAATCAATGCAAAGAATAGCATTCCAGCATCAAAAGTGGAAGAAGAATTGGTTCCATTCATCCTAGCACTTCTGAGTCTTAAGAGCATCAGGTATGCTATTTGGTTTTAACTGACTGCCAGAGTCTAGTTGTTTTGCTCAGCTGGACTTTGTTGGGACACAGATATTCCTCAAGAGAAGCAAGGGGACATATAGGAATCAGACCCCTCACTATAAATAGGAGCTGACTAAGATCAAGACTCCTACTGAGAGACAGACTTATAAAAGTGCTATGTGTACCCCTACACTCTGATTGGCTGTTTTTGCAAATGAGACAAGGATAGCATCAATCAGGAAGGACTTATTGAACCCAGTGTGTTAGGAGACCTAAACTCTTCAATCACGTCCCCAACTAGGTTAGTTGATATGTTTTGCTTTTTGCTAAAGTAGGAATGGGAAACACACGTTCAGATGTTGGAAGGGCACCAAGAGACAATTTGTTGCTGGGAGCTGGGACAGTATCTGGTTGCCATAATAACATTCTGACAACTTTTGCACCAGTAATTTTTACATGAACTCCATCAAGTTAATGTTCTACCAAAGCTCTAGCTATCTCTAACAGATACTCACTGTAGGGATTGATCTTGGGTCAATCTTGCCTGCTTTCAGAAGCACCCTTTCTCATCTCACCCTGAGCACATGTTTCTCACATGTATCTTCCAGTGGCCACCAGGTCCAGTTGTCACCAGGAAATGATTTGACTAGGGGCACAGTGAAGAGAGTGGTTGCTAACTGAAGAGGAGGCCAAGAAGGAACAGTACTCATCATGAATTTCTCAGTATGCTTTCTTGATTAAAGTTCCTACTGTTGAAAAAAAACCCTTTGTCTCAATCCAAATTAGGACAGAAATGTTTTGTTTCATCTTACATGTCTAGGTGTCAGTTCACCCTCTTGCCCAGAGGTAACACCAACCTCAGTGAGCTCAGTGCTCCCACATCAATTGACAAACAATGCACACAGATGTTACCACAGGCCACATTTTTTACCTTATTCTTTTTAATTGAAAAATATACTTTCAAACAATATATTCTGATCATGATTTCCTCCCTCCAAAGTCCTCCTCCCAGAATCTTCCCCCACCTTCCCACTCACCCTACTCCATGCCCCTTAATTATCTCTCTTTCTTTAGCAATAAAACAAAACAGCAAACAATAACAACCAAAACACAATAATATATAAAAACAAAATAGTACAATAAACCAATAAACACACACACACACACACACACACACACACACACACACACACACTCACATACACACACACCATAAAAACACAAAACTGAAACCACAATATGCAAGGTAAAGACCAATAAGTCAAAACAATGGCCCCCAAAATCTACATGAGACAAGCCATTTCATGTTAGACATCTACTGCTGGTTATGGTGCTTCTCAGTCACTATGTTTAATATACCCAATGATATTCCACTAAAGAAAATTAGCTTTCCTTTTCAGATAGCTTTTTAATTAAGTAAGGATGAGGGTTAGTGTTGACTTCCCTCTCTCTGCAATATATATATATATATATATATATATATATATATATATATATATATTCATGATTCTTTATTGATTCTTTGGGAATTTCGTATCATTCAACACAATCCCTTTCACCTAGTGTCCATATCTACCCATCATCCCTGAAGCATCCCTCAAAAAGATATCCAAAATTAATTAAAAATAAAACAAACAAATAATCAGCTCACTCCTTTTGCTTTCTGATCTTTCCAGCACCTCTTCATTCATCCTAGTGGCTTGGGAACTGAAGTGTGACCAATTAACCCCTCTTACAAATGTTCCTTGCAATGAGTCATTGGTCTGGTTCAAGGGCTCTGACTTCTGGCACACCATCATCATTGGACCCATACTGAAACTCCTTTCAGATATCCTGCTGTTGTCTCATTCATGGAGATCTTGTAGATATCTTTCTGCAGAACTAGTCTGTTCTTATGCTCTAGTACATCATAGATAAGGAACATGTTAGGGTTGGCCAAACCATTCCCAGGATATGGGTTTAGGTAGTAGTTGAGCTGGGCTGTCAAGCCCACTGGGACTGCTCCCCTAAGACAAGGGGCAGAGGCATCTCTCCTAGGCCCATGCCATTGGGGGCCAGCTCTCTTGATGCAGTGCCTATGGAGGAAGAGGATCAGCTATCCCAGAGCTAGTAAAGGGAGGGCGCAGCTCAGCATACATAGTTCCTATGACCCTCTGTGGTAACACAGGCCATGCATATGAGCGAAGATGCCAGCTTCAGCAGGACCACAAATCCTGACACAGTCCTTTGTAGCAGCTTGGCTCAGACATCATCATGACCCCAGTGACAGCACAGGCTACCAAGATACATATTGCCCTTGAAGTAGCATGGCCCTAAGACACCAACATGGTTTCAGGTGGATGACTAGACTCTGGCATCTGTACAGTCATGTATTTTGACAGGCAACATTGATATCAACTCGGACCCAGGCTGATAAAGGGCTGTTGACCCAAACACGCCCTTAGCAACAGCATGGGATCAGACAACACAATGCTCTCTTGTTGTATTGCAGTACACTCAGATTTTCATGGCTCTGATGTCAGCACCATCTTCAGGACATCAACATGTCCACAGGTTGCAGTCTAGGTCCCAGGCATCTGTATGGCCTTTGGTGGCAACATGGACTATGGACATCAACACAGACCACAGCTGTGGTAGGACGATGGACCCAGACATAATCTGTAGCAACAGTGCTGTTTGGATGTCAACATGGCCCTGGTTGATAGTGCAGGCCACACAGATAGATCAGCATGGCCCAAGGGGCAAAATAATTCTCATGTACAAACATGAACCCAGTTATTGGGCCATACCCGTGGCACCAGCATGAACTTTAATGGTGTCAGTAACATAGGCAAGAACACAGACCTTGATTATGTTAGGGCCACAGAGCAAAACATGATACTCAACTTCAGTCCAGGCTTCATTTCACCATGTATAGGCCAATCTTATGGAGACATTTTCTTAAATAAGATTTCCTGTTGTCAGATGACTGTAGCTTATATTAAGTAAAAAAAATAAAATTCCAGTAGGAAGGGCATACCACTATAAGAAATTCATCTATATATCTTTATACTAAATATATTCTTTCATAAAATGCAGGTAATAGATTTTGAATAGCATCATTAAATTAAATCATGAGTAAATGTGTAGATGAAATACACTGTGTGTAGTACAAGATTAATTACTCAAGTATGTCTATTTCATAATTTCTCTTGATGTTCATTAATCCTGAACTTTTTTCATCTTTTTTTTTAATTTGTTCAAATTAGGAATACGCTTATTTCACATGTCAATCATTTCTCCCTCTCCTTCCCCATACCCCCATCTATCCTCCCCAACCCATGGCCAACCTCCCACCCCATTCACCCTGTACTCCTGAGGCAGGGTATGGCCCTCCAAGCTCCCTTAGTGTTTGTAGGATATCCTGGACATTCTGGCTTTCACAGTTTCCATTGAGAAGTCAGGTGTGATTCTCATTTGTCTGCCTTTATATGTTACTTGGCCTTTTTCCTTTGCTGCTCTTAATATTTTCTCTTTATTCTGAATGTTTGGTGTTTTGATTATTATGTGTGGAGGGGACTTCTTTTTGTGGTCCAGTCTGTTTGTTGTTCTGTATGCTTCTTTTACTTTCATAGGCATATCCTTCTGTAGGTTGGGGAAGTTTTCTTCTACAATTTTGTTGAATATGTTTTCTGTACCTTTGAACTGTATTTCTTTACCTTCTTCTATATCTATTATTCTTATATTTGGCCTTTTCATGATGCCCAATATTTCCTGGATATTTTGTGTTAAGAATTTGTTGGACTTGAGATTTTTTGTCGATGACTGCATATCCTCTAGAGAGTCTTCAATAACTGTGATTCTCTCTTCCATCTCTTCAATTCTATTGTTATACTCACATCTTTAGTTCCAGCCTTTCTATTTCCAGCATCACCTCATTCTGTGTTTTCTTTATTGTTTTTATTTCAGCTTTTATGCCTTTAACTGTTTGAATGCTTCCTTCACTTGTTTGATAGTTTTTTCTTGGCTTTCTTTAGATTCTTTAATAGATTTGTTTACTTCTTGAAATTTTTGGTTTGTCTTTTCCTCCATCTCATGTAATTTTTTGCTTGTTTTTTTTTCTATTTCTTTAAGGGATTTTCTTGTTTTCTCTTTAAAGGACTCTGTCATCTTCCTAAGATAATTTTTAAGTCTATCTCTTCTTCATCCTCTGTGTTGGGCTTTTCAGATCTTGCTGGTGTGGAGTTCTATATTCTGGTGGTACCATATTGGTTTTTCTGCTGTTGAGTGTGTTTTTACTGTCTTCTTCCCATTCCCTTCTTCCAGTGAGTGCAGGTGGGGTCTCTCCCTCTCTCAGGTGGCTGGTGGAAGGCTCAGCCTTTGAGCCATGGGTACTCGTACTTGATGCAGGATAGAGGGCAGAGTGTAGACAGGGGTGAGGTGTGTCCAGACTCAGTATGGGCCTTCTGGTCTGGGCAGGTCTATTCCTGTCCTGGTGGGCTCAGGCAGAAGTGAGCAGGTGTTTTTATTGGGGTTGTTGGGGGAGGGCAGAGCAGTGTCCAGACTCCCCTTAGACTTGGGCACCTGCTGCCGGACAGAGGGCAGACTTTAGACAGGGGTGAGGTGTGTCCAGACTCAGGGTGGGCCTTCTGGTCTGGGCAGGTCCACTTTATCAGTGTGGGCTCAGGTAGAAGCAAGCAGGAATTGATGGGAGAGTTTGGGGGGTCAGAGCAGCTCCCAGACTCATCTGAGCCTCAGGCACCCACCGCCAGACTGTGGGCAGGCTGTGGACCATGGTGAGGTGTGTCCAGACTCAAGGTGGGCCTTCCGTTCTCTAATCCTGAATTCTTATGTGTAGAAAGGAAATGAAATAACCAATATTTAATAAAAATTGACTGCAGAAGATATAAATTTTAATATATGATGCTAATTTATCATAGAATTAACTTAATCTTGTAATGGATGCAGAATTTGCTACTAATTACTAATTACTGTCTCCTACAAAACATACTCCAGTGATAGCCAATTGACTATAGTTCCAGATCTCAATGCAGTTACTTTCCTGGAGAAGAAACAGACAATAAGAAGACATAAAACTAAAAGGTGCAAATATATTAAAGAAGACGGGCTACTTAGCAGTGGGAGCCTGGTAGAATGAAAAGAGGCAAGCATTATTGGAGGAAGGCTTGGATCCCAACAATAGACTAGAGAGAAGGTTCTCTTGATTAAGGTGAGAACAAGTATATGGCTTGTCCAGAACATACCTGAGAAGAAGCCATGAGTGAGGTAATAGTAAAGATTTTGGATCCTTGCCTAAAGGTTATGGGAAGCTATCAGAATCTGTGCATAGTAGAGTTATATGATCTGATTTGTATTGGAAGAGACCATGATATCTGCTTAGTAGTGACAATACTCAGGGGATGGGAAACTTACTAGAAGCAGAAATCTATGTAGTCAATAGTGTTGAAACAAATGAGTATTGTATCAAGGAAACTTTGAGAAGTGACCATGTTCAGACCATATTTTAAAGGGACTGCTCATAGAGATTTGCTTGTAAGTACATAGGCATGTAAAACTATCTTTTATACAAAGAAAGGCAGTAAGCTGTGGCAGATGAAGACAGATGAGTATTTAAGACCCCTCCCTAATTACACACTCTCAAAATTAGGGTGTGATGTCCTATGGAGACTAAGCCATTCAGTAGAAGTTCTTGGTCACTCAGACCACTGTATGATTATGATGGTTCAAGATAAAATACAAAATCAATTCTACCCCAAGTCCTTTCTAATAACCTTTTCCTGGAATGCCACACATTAGCCAAGCAGACCATTGTTTTGTAGCAGATCCTAGCAAGATTGATACATTCCCTCTTGCATGGAATCTCTTTGACACAGTAGTAAACAACTCAAAATAAATTCAGAATTCCCTAAAACTGACCAAATGATCTAGGGACCTCTCTCTCTCCAAGAATATATAAACAATAAAGATTACTGAGAGTCAGGCTCAGACAAAATGCTGCCAAGCAGCCTCAGATAAACAGAGTTTCCCTATGACAGCCCAAAAGAGAGAGATATCAGCGTAAGTGCCTGTAAGAGAATAAGACCATCTGAGCTACCAGGCAAGGACACTCCCCAACCTGTTGAACTGCTTGCAAGCAATGCAATTAGCTCCAGTTCTCCAGTTTTTGCAAGCTGTCATCTGTGCTGGGAAAGGCTTTGGGTTATATATCTGTCTTGGAATTACTTCTGCTCCTGTAATTAACCCCTCACACATATTCCTACAAGAAAGACCAATAATATTTATTGGTTCAAGAAGTTGGCCTTTAGTGATGTCATTATCTTGGTCTGTCATAGGCTCCCTATATGGATTCAGTAAATATATGTTTGTTGTATCTCCCTAGGAAAGGTCTGTCATATAAGAACTATTTTCATCCATTGAAGCCTATAAACTGACCTTGATCTACTTGCTAGCCTCTGGCCAGGGACAAGGACTGCTGTTGACCATGGAGTAATAACTTATAAAACATTTGGGAATTTGTTTCTTGGCTTTTAAGACAGAAAACAATTTCTCTACCACTGCTTAGATTCTTAGTAGGGGTCATCCCTGTGGATCCCCTAACACTTTCCTTGTGCAAAACTTCTCTCCATACCTGTACTGTCTCCATCTATCAAGGCATCTTCTTTCTTGCACTCCTTTATTCTTCCCCTGTCTCAGTCCTCTTGTTCTCCTCCCCCTCCCCTTCTTCCCTTCCCACCTAAATCCCATTGATGCCCTACCCCTATAATGAGATTGGTGTCTACCTTGGTTACCATTCCTAGAGCCTTCATCCAGTAGCTCTTAGAAGCAGAAATATGCACCCACAGCTAAGCACTGAAACATACTATTGGAATTCAGTTGTGGAGAGGGAGGAGAGATGAGCAAAGGAGCCATGATGGGGCTGGAGAGACCTGCAGAAACAGTGGACCTGACCTAGTGAGAGCATGGAGACCCTAGTCATAAAGCTGCTGGAAACAGCATTGGACTGAACCAAGCCCTGTGAATGTGGGTGCTAACAAGGATGCCAAGAAAGTCTATGGGACCTCTAACAGTTGAGCCAATCTTCAACCCTAGAGCACAAATGGACTTTGGGAGCCCATTCGCTGTGGAGGGATACTATTACAGCCCAGATACAGCAAGAAGGGCCTAGGTCCTCCCCAAAACGATATGACAGACTTTGAAGGTCCCTGGTGGAGGGACTCACTATTCCTGGGGAGGAGTTGGGGGACAGGTTAGAGGGGTTGGAGGGGAACATGGGAGGATAGGAGGGTGAGGAAATGGGGAGAAGGATATGTAAATATGAGTAGTAATTAAAAAATTTAAATAAAAATAAACAAGACAGAAAACAACAACAATAGAACATTAGCAATTCAATGTTAAATGTCTTCAAACCTAAAACAATTTAGTACCAAATTTAGAAATGGTGACATGCGTCATATAAATAAATCAGGTGTAAATGGCTCTCTGAAACAACCTACTCGGGAGAATGTACTGTGTTTTCATAAACATTTACCTTGAGAAATGTCCTTTCTTGCAATTGTTTTCCCACCCTAAAGACATAATTCAAATTCATCTCAGAGATTATGGCCTAAAGGCAAAAATGATGTCATTATCTTCCAAGAAGTTCTTTTTAGCTTGAGTGTCAAACACCTATCAATCTGTAGAGATTATCTTTTTTTTTTGATACTATTATAATCATTGGTATTGAGATGTTTGTTATTATGTCAAATTCAGAGGCAGAGATACTTTTTTAAGAGTTGGAATTTTTTATTTTTTATTCTTTAATTTATTATTTTTTTAATTTTATTTGGATCAAATTAGGAACAAGCTTGCTTCACATGTCAATCCCTTCTCCCCCCCCTCACCTCAGCCCTCCCCCTAAACCTTCACCTGCCCTTCACCCCATGCACCCTCCACTCCCCAGGCAGAGTAGGGCCCTCGACAGGGCTCCCCAAAGTCCACCACATCATCCTGGGCCAGGCCTAGGCCCTCCCCCATGTCTCTAGGCCAAGAGTGCATCACTTCACCTGGGATGGGCTCTCAAAGTCCCTTCTTACACCAGGGAAAAGTACTAATCTACTACCAAGGTCCCCCTAGAGTGCTGAGGCCTCTTCATTGACATCCATGTTCAGGGCTCTGATTCAGTCTGTGCTGGCCTCAAAGACAGCAGTTTGGGGTCCATTTGCACTCCCTTGTTCAGGCCAGCTGATTCTGTGGGTTTCACCAGCCTGGTATTGACCCGTTTGATATTCATTCCTCCCTCTCTGAAACTAAGTTCCAAAGTTCAGTTCAGTGTATATCTATGGATATTTGCCTCTGGATGAGGGCTCTCTGATGGCATAAAAAGTAGTCATCACTCTCATTATAGAAGAAGAGAATTTATCTTCTCCACCATTGCCTAGATTGTCAGTTTGTGTCATCCTTGTAGATCACTGGGAATCTCCCTAGTGCCAGATTTCTCCTCAGACCTATAATGGCTCCCTCTGATATGGTATCTCTCATCCTGCTCTCCTCTATTCTTTCCCCAACAAAACATTTCTGGTCCTCCATTTCCTCCTCTGCCCTCCTCTTCTCCTCCATTCATTCTGACAGGTCCCTGTCCCCTACCCTCATGCTCCCAATTAGCTCACGAGATGCTGTCCCTTCCCATTCTCTGGGGTCCATGCATTTTTTTTAAATTAGAGTCCTTCTTGTTTCCTATTTTCTTTGGTGAAGAGGACTATAGGCTGGTAATCCTTTGCTCTAAGTCTAAAATTGATTTATGAGTGAGTACATACCATGTTTGTCTTTTTGTGACTGGGTTACCTCACTCAGAATGGTTTCTTCTAGTTCCATTCATTTGCCTGCGAATTTCAAGATTCCAATGTTTTTTTTTTTTTTTTTTTTTTTTTTCTGCTGAGTAGTACTCCATTGTATAAATATATCACATTTTCTCTATCCATTCTTCACTTGAGGGGTATCTAGGTTGCTTCTAGGTTGTGGCTATGACAAACAATGCTGCTATGAACATGGTTAAACATATGTCCTTGTTGGTTAATGTGCATTATTTGGTTATATGCCCAAGAGAGGAATGGCTGGATCTTGAGATAGACTGATTCCCATTTTTCTGAGCAACAGCCATACTGATTTCCAAGTAGTCATACAAGTTTGCACTCCCACCAGCATGGAGGAATGATCCCTTTTCTCCACATCCTCTCCAGCATACATTGTCATTGGTGTTTTTGATTTTAGCCATTCTAGCTGGTGTAAGATGGTATCTCAGAGTTGTTTTGGGTTGCATTTTTCAGATGGCCAAGGATTTCCAGCACTTTCTTAAGTGTCTTTCAGCTATTTCAGATTCCTTTCTTAGGAATTCTCTATTTAGTTCTGCACACCACTTTTTAATTTAATTGTTTGGTGTTTTGGTGGCTAGCTTCTTGAGTTCCTTGTATATTTTGGAGATCAGCCCTCTGTCAGATGTGGGGTTGGTGAAGATCTTTTCCCATTCTGTGGGCAGTCATTTTCTCTTACTGACTGTGTCCTTTGCCTTAGATAAGCTTCTCAGTTTCAGGAGGTCCCGTTTATTAATTGCAGATCTATTGGTGTAATATTCAGGAACCAGTCTCCTTTGCCAGTTCGTTCAAGGGTATTTCCCACTTTCAATTCTAGAATATTCAGTGTGCCTAGATTTGATCCATTTGCACTTAAGTTTTGTGCATGGTGATAGATATAGATCTATCTGCAGTTTTCTGCATGTTCGATTCCAGTTGTGCCAGCACCATTTGTTGAAGATGATATCTTTTTTCCATTGTATAGATTTAGCATATTTGTCACAAATAAGGTGTTCTTAGGTGTGCAGGTTAATATCAGGGTTTTCTATTTGATTCCATTGGTCTATCTGTCTAATTTTGTGCCAATACCAAGCTGTTTTCAGAACTATGGCTCTATAATAGAGCTTGAAGTTAGGGATGGTGATGCCTCCAGAAGATCCTTTATTGTACAGAGTTGTTTTGGCTATCCTGGGTTTTTTTGTTTTCACATATAAAGTTGAATATTGTTCTTTCAAGGTCTGTGAAGAACTATGTTGGGACTTTGATGGGGATTGCGTTGATTCTGTAGATTACTTTTGGCAAGATTGCCATTTTTACTATGTTGATTCTACCTATCCAAGAATGTGGGAGATCTTTCCATTTTCTGGTATCTTCTTTAATTTCTTTCTTCAAAGACTCAAAGTTCTTACCATACAGGTCTGTCACTTTTTTGGTTAGTGTTACACCAAGATATTTTATGTTTCTTTTGGATATTGTGAAGGGTGATGTTTCTCTGATTTCTTTCTCATTGCATTTATCATCTGTATATAGTAGGGCTAATGATTTTCTTTTTGGTTAATTTTGTGTCCTGCTACTTTGCTATAGGTGTTTATCAGCTGTAGGCATTCCCTGGTAAAGTTTTTTAGGTCACTTATGTAGATGATCATATCATCTGCAAAGAGTGAAAGTTTGACTTCTACCTTTCCAATTTGGATCCCGTTGATCTCCTTTTCTTGTCTTATTGCTGTAGCTAGAACTGCAAGTACTATATTGAAGAGATATGGAGAGAGTGGACAGCCTTGTCTTATTCCTGATATTAGAGTAATCACATTGAATTTCTCTCCATTTACTTTGATGTTGGCTGTTGGTTTTGTGTAAATTGCTTTTATAATGTTTAGATATATTCCTGTTATTCCTGTTCTCTCCAAGATCTTTACCATGAAGGGATTTTGGATTTTGTCAAGGGCTTTTTCAGCATCTAGTGAGATGATCATGTGTTTTATCTTTTGAAGTTTGTTTATATGGTGGATTACATTGATGGATTTTCTTATGTTGAACCATCCTTGCATCCCTGGGATGAAGCCTACTTGATCATAGTGGATGATTTTTCTGATGTTTTCTTGGATTTGATTTGCAAATATTTTGTTGAGTATTTTTGCATCGATGTATATGAGGGATATTGCTCTGTTGTTCTGATTTTTAGTTGTATCTTTGTGAGGCTTGTGTATCAAAGTGATTGTAGCCTCATAAAAAAAGTTTGGCAATGTCCCTTCTGCTTCTATTGTGTAGAACAATTTGAGGAGTATTGGTATTAGCTCTTGTTTGAATTTCTGGTAGAATTCTGCAGTGAAGTCATCTGGTCCTGGGCTTTTTTTGGTTGGGAAGCTTTTGATGCCTGCTTCTATTTCATTTTGGGTTATAGGTCAATTCAAACTGCTTATCTGTTCTTGGTTTAAATTTGGTAAGTTATATCTAAACAGAAAATTGTCCATTTCCTTTAGATTTTTGAATTTTGTGGAGTTCAGGTTTTCAAAGTATGACCTGACGATTCTCTGAATTTCATCACTGTCTGCTGTTAGATCCCCCTTTTGTGTCTGATTTTGTTAATTATCATGCCCTCTCTCTGCCTTTTGGTCAGTTTGGAAAGAGGTTTATCTATTTTTTGATCTTCTCAAAGAACCAAATCTTTGTTTCATTGATTCTTTGTAATGTTTTCCTAGTTTCTACTTTATTGATTTCAGCCCTTAGTTTGATTATTCCCAGCTGTCTACTCCTCTGTGGTGAGTTTGCTTCTTTTTATCCTTAAGCTTTCAGTTGTTCTGTCAATTCTCTAGTGTGACTACTCTCCAGTTTCTTCATCGGAGCACTTATTGCTATGAACTTTATTCTTAGCACTGCTTTCAGAGTGTCCCATAAGTTTGGGTATATTGTGTAGACTCCAAGTGAATCAAATTGTGTGTGTTTTTTAATAGCTTGTAATATTGTATTTATATAACATTTTGATAAGTGATCATGTAATTTCTAAAATAGCATATCTATTACTAGGCTGCACTTCTCATACTGGGGAATCATGTATCAATATTTTAAGGGAGTCACTGTTATTTGTAAATCATTCATTGTGATAACACAAAGTAATATGTGAAAACAACATGATTATATGGTTATCAGTCTGTTTAACAGTGTTGTACCGTGTGAGCATGTAGAACAGATGCTGGAGCAAGACCTTGACTAATTTTACATAACAGAAGCAATTTTACACAATTATTTGAAAATCTCTGGCCATGTTCCATTTCTCTGACATAAACATATGGGATAAAAATTACATGAAATGATTATTCCAGTGGGATCACTTATAATAACAATTTTAATGGTGTTACTTTTTTCCATATTATAACTACCAGCTCTTCTGCAACCTTATTTGCTGTTTAAAACTCTACCATTTGAATAATGCATATTGATATTGATTCAAAGTGTTAACATCAACAGAGCACTCACTAAATTCTAGGTTTGCCACTACATATTCCAAATAGATAACCTCCCATCATCTTTAGGATAGCACTGAAATTTAGCCAGCAGCAAACACATTTAACAAGATCAAGTAATCTGGCCATGGTCACACTGACCAAAGGTGAGACTCAAACCCTGCTGACTAGGGTGGAAACGAGTTTCTAAGCACAAAGTCTCTGCTTTTCACCACACTTGCTAAGCAAATTGAATATAGGGTTTTTATTTCTAACTATAATTATAAATTATTTCAAAATGCATGTTTATTAGTGTCTGTAATTAGAACCATCATTTAGGCACCATCAGCTATTTTTTTTTTTGCTAATTATCCATTTATAGATTCAGTCTGCAAGTATTCATTAAGCATCTACTACACTCAAGCCTCTGCTTGAGTCAACATATTTTGCCATTCCCCTGCCAAGAAATGCAGACATGCATTCCTTAGTCAGGAAGCTTGTTTCTTTGCAATCATTTAGGCTCAGGATGCACTTCCTTCCCACTTTAGAAGAGAATAATTGTACTGGATACCTTACTCTGTATATAATTAGAAACTAAGAACATTTAGATCACTCCTTTCTCTGTTTCCATTATCCCTGTCCTTTCAAATGCCATATTATAGCATCTATAACATCACACTACGGTTTATAGTCACTGCAACTCTATTTTAATCCATGAGCTTTTTGAGAAAACTAATAGTACTCACCATGTTTTTAGTGTGTAGATTTGAATCCCGTGTGTTGATCAGCTTGGTTGACTGGATGAGCAACTAGGTAAATGGAAGAATAAAATTCCCCCTGCATTCCAGAATTTAAAATCAAATATTTGATGGAGGCTTTTTCAGCAAATTATTATTTTACTGAATTCATTGTCTATTACCAAATAGCTCCACCACAATATTAACAACGGCTTCAAATATGCTTCAACATAATTCAAGGTTATACTTGAGGCTTCACTCCAGAGTTACTAAGAATAGGAAAGCTCAAAGATGCTGTAGACCCTGAATTCAAGGTCAACTAAGGAAATTCTTCCTTTTAATGGGGTGAATACGGTTTCTGGCAGGCAGCAAAACCAAATTCATCTCACCTTCACCCCACATCACCATCCCCACAACACAAGACATACACTGATGATGAAAAAGGGATTGCAAAAGATTCCTGCATTGTAGTTAAGCCAAACAGTAACAGAATCAAGAGACTAAAATATCCAATATAATACTATGTACTGGCGAGGGGAAATTCCTATTTCTGTAGAAAAGTATGTCCACTTGGCTAAACAGCATATTTTCATGAGTCTGTCCCTTTACAAAGAAAAGGAAACCATATAAAATCACTTTGGGGTTTGAGTCTGAGCCTGCCTCCTCACATGATTTTTTTTTCCCATATCTAAGACATCCTACAAAAGTCCAAGTAGTAAATTATATCCTTTCAATTTTCAAATTAGAACCCATAACTTAAGAACTTAAAAAAATAAAAATCAGTTAATGTATTTGCTAACCCCAATTCAGACACAGATATTTGTATAAAACACACTATTATAAACAGCCAAATGTTATCTACCTACCAGGGCATTTCTGATATAGAACTAAAATTTTCTATTGTGAGAATACTAGTGTTGACAAGCTTGACTTTAAAGAAAACAACTAGTGTTCATTTATTAGTCAGCCATAAACTCCTGCAAGATACCTCTACATATCAGGCATGAAGCTGAAATCCTCTGTGGTTGGGATTTACCCTTTGCAATGAATGATAAGTAAAGTATAATTATATTTTGAAAGTGAATGAGCTGAGGCTGAGAAGGTTTAATTTGCCAGCATTTAAGAGAAAGTCAGGTTTCTCTGACAAACAGTCCTTTATGTTCTGAAATTACAGGATGCCTTTGTTATTGGAATATAGGAAAATGTATTGAAACCAAACATAGAGCTTATATTCTTTTACTTTATTTTTGCTAACATATGAGTAAATGTTTTTTCTTGGTCTTCTGGCACTTGCACTGAATAAACAAATGATATACACTATGCTTTCTTGATTTACATGTTTGAGCATCATGCTGTGAGGACATGCTAGAGGCTACAGGAAGAGATAACTATTAATTAGATGTTAATTCTTCTTGAGGAGCTAAACAATTCTTGGAAGAGATAAGATGCACCTTCCCATGCAAGCTAAATGCAACCAGGACATGACTGCAAGCCTGATGCATCCCCAGTTACAAATGTAACAACAATAGCCTTTTGAGGCTATAGTGCAAAGCCATCTTTGTAAAGATGTATTTATGGTTAGCATTTTAGGATATGCAATATCCAACCTAAAGAAATGGAAGAGGAAGTTATGAAGTTTTTGATAATTAGTTCACAGGACATGGAATAATTCGGAGTGCAGTTGAGAAAGGAGAAGGCACACTAAGGGCTCCTGACATAAACAGTGACCAAAGTTTGCATATTTGCATTATGTGATGTTGAGGCATTTTGCATTTGAATCTAACTCCATTACCAACATACCATCAACCTTAACATATGTGCAGTGACAAAGGCACCACACCTGCTATTCATTGGAGCAACATACTGAGCCTTTAACTAAATTACTATGTGTCAAATAAGTATACATTTCAAAAAACAAAACATGGAAAGTTTGACAACTTTTCTTGCTCCTTGATAACAGTCACTGGCTAAACTTTATTTTCTTTCAAGTTTTAATTTATATGTTTTTGTTTGTTTATTTGTTTGTTTGAGTTTCGAAACAGGGTCAGAGTTTTCTTAGGGGGCAGAACTGATAAAGTGAATATACATATAAATACATATTAATTATATACATATATGTTTACACACATGTATAGTTACAGTTTTCAGCTTTTTAAGTGATAGGATAGTGAAATATATATATATATATATATATATATATATATATATATATGAGATTTATGAGAGTGGTGTACAAGCTGTGGCCTAAGTAGTCTAACAATAGCTTTCTTCTGAGAGACAGGGCAAGGAACTGGTAGTTGTTCACTCTGTGAGCTTAGACACTTCAATAATACAACATATGTTAGTGGAGTCCCAAGGGGTTCCTAAGGAGCTGCCAGGCGTCAGTTAACATAGGTACCAGAAAGAAGTAAGTTCTAATACCAGGGAAGAGATACCTCAGGAACAGGATACCTGATCTTGCCAGTGAGGGTGAGGGCAAGCAAGGAAAATGCAGAAAGCTTTCATCTTCCATATCCTTTTATGTGGGATGCCATTCAAAATTGTATTGCAGATTTTGGGTGGGTCTTTTCACTTCAAATGAACCAATCAAGAAACTCCTTTATAAGCAAGCCTGGATTTTTGGTTTTAATTGATGCCAGATGTACTCAAGTTGACAGCCAATTTTAGCCATTACAGCCAGCATGTCTGAATAATGCTCTTTTATATCAAATTGTACTATATTCACTTAGGTAAAAATATTTTTAGCTTTTTAAGCAATAAGACACTAAAGGGCTTGACAATTTTTAAATTGTCCTCATTTTGAAAGCCTTGATTAAATTGAAAATATAAGTTCTTTATCCTTTTTTATCTTTATAATATCACTTAGAATAATAAAGCTCTTTTCTTACAACCATACTACTAATGGCAAGTGTCTTCTAAGTTACTTGGTGATAGTATTGAGATGCTTTAAAGATCCATTGTTCCTCTAAGGACCTCATTAATTTTCTGAGAATGGACAATGTCTCTGCTATGCTCATGCTACAGTTATTATAGTTTGGGTTCTATATTTTCTGGATGATAAGGGCTGAGATAAATTCTGACTTTCTCCACATTATGCTAACTTGAGTTGAGCTGCACCTTTCAATGCTCATGTATCTTTTGAAGACTATAGAAAGACTAGTACCCTAAATCTTATTACTAAAGATTTTATCTTGCCATTTGTGACAAATCGTGAGTCACAAATGATGTAGATGAAACACACAACAAATTGTAAACCTGCCAATACTGTAACTTAATCTGATGAGATGAAATAGATTCCTGTACAATAAGAAATTTGAGACTTTAAATAAAGAAATTAAAGAAGATACCAGAAAATGGAAAGCTCTCCCACATTCTTGGATAGGTAGAATCAACATAGTAAAAATAGCAACCCTGCCAAAAGCAATCTACAGATTCAATCCAATCCCCATCACAGTTTTTCACAGACATTAAAAGAACAATACTCAAGTTTATATGGAAAAATAAAAAAAAACAGGATAACCAAAACAACTCTTTACAATAAAAGATCTTCTGGAGGCATCACCATCCCTGACTTCAAGCTCTATTATGGAGCCATAGTTCTGAAAACAGCTTGGTATTGGCACAAAATTAGACATATAGACCAATGGAATCGAATTGAAAACCCTGATATTAACCCAGGCACCTACGAACACCTTATTTTTGACAAAGGTGTTAAATCTATACAATGGAAAAATGATAGCATGTTCAACAAATGATGCTGGCACAATTGGATTCGGACATGCAGAAGATTGCAGATAGATCCATATCTGTCACCATGCACAAAACTTAAGTGCAAATGGATCAAAGATCTCACCAAAAATCCAGCCACACTGAATCTTCTAGAAGAGAAAGTGGGATTTACCCTTAAACAAATTGGCACAGGAGACAACTTCCTGAACATTACACCAGCAGCACAGACATTGAGGTCTGCACTTAATAAATGGGACCTCCTGAAACTGAGAAGCTTCTGCAAGACAAAGGACACTGTCAGTAAGACAAAATGACCACCCACAGAATGGGAAAAGATCACTGATCCCACATCGTACAGAGGACTAATTTCTAAAATATATAAGGAGCTCAAGAAGCTAGCCACCAAAACACCAAACAATGAAATTGTGGGGTGCAGAACTAAATAGAGAATTCTCAATAGAGGAAAATGAAATGGCTGAAAGACACTTAAGAAAGTGCTCAAAATCATTGGCCATCAGAGAAATGCAACTCAAAACAACTCTGAAATACCACCTCACACCTGTCAGAATAGCTAAAATTAAAAATACCAATGACAATGTATGCTGGAGAGGATGTGGAGAAAAAGGAACACTCCTCCATTTCTAGTGGGAGTGCGAACTTGTAAGACCACTCTGGAAATCAGTATGGAGGTTGCTCAGAAAAATGCGAATCAGTCTACCTCAAGATCCAGCAATTCCACTCTTGGATGTATACCCAAATAGTGCATGTTCATGCAACAAGGACATATGTTCAACCATGTTCATAGCAGCATTTTTGTAATAGCCAGAATCTGGAAGCAACCTAGATGCCCCTTAACTGAAGAATGGATTGAAAAAATGTGGTACATTTAGACAATGAAGTACTACTCAACAGAAAAAAGCAATGAAATCTTGAAATTTGCAGGCAAATGGATGGAACTAGAAAAAACCATCCTGAGTGAGGTAACCCAGTCACAAAAAGACCAACGTGGTATGTACTCACTCATATATGAATTTTAGAACTAGAGCAAAGGATTACCAGCCTATAATCCTCTTCACCAAAGAAACTAGTAAACATGAAGGACTAAGTGATAAATGGACCCCAGGAATGGGAAGTGGCATGAACTCCTGAGCTAATTTGGTGCATGAGGGTAGGGGAGAGGGTGCTTCCACAATAAGACCAAGAGAATAAGAATAGAGGAGAGGAAATGGAGGAGCAGAAATATTCAGTTGGGGAAAGAATAGAGGAGAGAGAGCAGAATGAGAGATACCTTATTAGAAGGAGCCACTATAGGTCCGAGAAGAGATCTGGAACTAGGGAGATCTCCAGAGACCTACAAGGATGACATGATCTGACAATCCAGGCAATGGTGGAGAGGATAACCTAAAAGCCCTTCCCCTAAAATGATATTGATGACTACTCTTTATGCCAACCTAGAGCCCTCATCCAGTGGCTGATGGAAGCAGAGACAGACATCCACAGAATACACTGAGCTGAAATCTGGAATCTAGTTGAAGAGAGGGAGGAATGAAGAGCGAAGGCGTCTGTATTAGGTTGGAGAAACCCACAGAAACAGTTGGCCTGAACAAGGGAGAGCACATCGACCCCAGATGCTGTCTGGGAGGCCAGTACACCCTAACTTGAACTAATAAAAAATAATCTGATATATCAGATATCATCAAAATGTTAAGAAAAAAAGGGAGTTAAAAATCAAAGAAGTTCAATTTGTTCAATTACTGTATTCCAAAACCTTAATCTATCTCACCTGAAGTATAGGCCTGGTCAATCAGATAGTTTACCCGCCATTTATTCTTTCAAGAAATTATAGAATTATGAGGAAAGGAGGCAAGACAGGTTGGCCTCCATTGCCAAATGCTATTACCAAGAAAAAAAATCATCATATGTGACTGTGAAAACAGACTAGTAAAAGTAAATTTAGTGAACAATGCACTCTGTCACATAAAATCACTTATCTCTTAGTGAATATATTAATTTCTTGGGGCTTAACTAATGTTAAAATACACAGGTAGCTGAGATTTTGTTTCATGAGCATGCTTGCTATGGTAACTAAAGAAATAAACATAGTAGAAAGCTAAGTGACTTCAAGCACATCTAAATGCTGCCTCTTTGTACAGCTGTTGTAATGTCTTGAAGCCTTACCATGTTCTTGATACAAAAGATATGCTTTTTAATAATAGTAGTTATTCAAATACCTTTGCTACTTTCTGTCCCATCTCATTAAAATGCTCAGCATTCCTGGAGAAGAGAAGAGACATATGTATGTCTACTCCATGTCTCACCTTCATTTATGAACCTGCAGAAGATTATTTAAAGCTATTATTTAGAAAGTGACAGCAATATTTGTGCTTGCCATTTTGTGCAAAGAACACTATGTTTGATAAATTTCAGTCTTTTCTTCAGGAAAATTAATGATAGTTTGTTCTATCTATTTTCCCAGACTTTTGTCAATTTTCATTCTTTGCTAATGAGAGTTATTCCTGTGATGTGTTCAGATAAAAAGATTTAAAAAAAAAAACCCTTCCTGGGGACAGCAAATGTTCAGTGTGTCTCACATGGATTACTACAGGTTGGTACATGATGGCAAGAAAATTATAGTTTCAGTTTTAGTCTTTTTTCTGCACAATATCAGAAATTGTAGTTCAGACCTTATTTGAAGACTTTTCTATAGCCAAGGTGATGTATTTTATGGAATCATCACTCAATAATATGGGCTGAAGACATGGTTCAGCACTTAAGGTCACTTGATGCTCTTGCAGAAGATCTGAATCTGGTTCACAGCACTTACATGGCATCTCACACCTGCCTGTAATCCCAGTTTTTGAGAAGCTCAGATGTTCTTTTGGCCTTCCTGGACAGGAGACATGCAGGTGGTATACACACATAATTGCATTCACTCAAACATAAACATAAGGTAGAAATTTAAACCCTAAAAATATAATAGCTAATGAATTCTGAAATCAACAAGATCCATAAGAAAAGTACAAGACAATGCCCGAGCACAGAGACAACTGTTAGTAGCTTAGTCTGGAGACACTTCATTGTCTATGCATTTGTCAGTCTGTAGAATAAAGAACACACACAGAAGTTTGGAAAAGACCATTCTTTAACTGAAAACTTTCTGAAAAACAGGCTTCATTAGACACGTGCAGATTTGTGTGGAATGCACAAGGTAGTGAGAAGATTTAATTGAAGGTATTAAAAAACCTGGCATCAATGGAGAGAATTGAATCAGCCCACACTAGAGTGTGGAGACCAAGTAAAAGCAAATTGAAAACAGTAATAGTGGACTGAAAAGATTAGGTGATTTATTGGATTGAAGGAAAAAAGAGATGGAAGACACAAAAATGTTAAAGTTGTTTACCTATGAACCAGAAAAATGGCAATGTCACTTGAGATAATAAATATATTAGTAAACATTCTAATGTAGTTTAAACATATAGCAGTCACCCATGGATTCATGTGTGAGGCTAACATTTTCTCTGAAAATAACAGAAGTGAAGTTATCATGACCTAACCATTATATGCCTAACCACTATAAAGAAAACATTATGTACGGTATAAAACCTCATTTTTCTCATATTTCTGCTATATAAATATAATAAGTAAAGATAAAACAGAACAAAAGAATCATATTTGAAATAAATAACATGTTACTTTCCTGGATTAGAAAAATAAGAGACAAAAGAATGGCCCCTCGTTTGTGTTAATATGCCCTGGTCTTCTGCAGCAGGATTGAATGAACAGAATTGCCTGGATTCTAGATCACACTGCAAAAACTTTCACCCTGTACTAAAGCTCTATGGAAATATTTTTGCCCCACTTTACAATAATAGATGTGTGTTTGGGTCATGAACCAGATGGCTATTGTCAAGTGTCCTATTGAAAATTGTTTACGATTGAACTGCTGATTCTGCTTTCACAAGGTAAACCTGGATAATAAATTCTTGATATTGCAGAATAGCTATACTGTGTTTTCTGTGCTAACAATACTCTTAAAATAGTGGCAGTTTCAGTAAAACGACCTTAATACTAAAGGAAAAAGTAAGATATTTAACATGTTGATATATGATCAAAAATAGAAGAAAAAATAACATGCAATTATCCATGTTGTACAATTTAGAGCATGTAAAGTATTCAAGTCAACTGTGTTCAATATATTTGACTAAACCATCATATTTACTTGGTTTGATATTTTGTGTTTTAAGTGATTTAATTGAGCCTGAATAATTAATTGCTATTTTAAACAGTATGTGAATTTTTAGCGTGGTACCATATGCCAACTCCCATGGAGTAGCTGTCTTAGTGTGAAGTCTACCTGTGAAAAATTATTTATAAAGTGTGAAGTGCATTTTTCAGACTGATAAAGATGATAAAATTATTCTGGACGACCACAATTGAAATTTAGTAAACATGATGTATATTATGTGGAGATAGAATTGGGAAAATGAGATATTTGAACTAAAGAAAGGGTTCTAGAAATACATCTATATTTGTATTTCAATTTTCAAATTTTTTACTTGCAATAACTGAATATTTTTGCATAGAAGATTCCACTAGTGTCCTAGATTTCTGAAATATCTAAATACACTGTGTTAAACACTACCTTCCCTTTGAATACAGATACCTTGTCTTCCAGCAAGCTGTTGGCTTAGGAAAGCATTCAGGGACTGCTTCAAATCCCCTCAAGCTGCTTTTTTACTCAGGGACCTGCTGAACTCTTCTCAAATAGAAGCTAAAATAAACTTTCTCAGACAAGGTAGTTTAGAAGTGCAGTTGAAAGCAATGTTCAAAACCATCTTGCTCTCATTTTTTAATTGAAAAAAAAAGCTCTTACAATGTATTATGATTAGGGTTTTTCCTCCTCTAATTCCTTCCAGATTCCTCCACCTGTCCACCCATCCTAATCCACATTACATTCTCTCTCTCAACACTCATTAGAAAACAAAGAGGAATCTAAGTATATTAGAAAAAGAAAGGAAAACAATAGTAAAATAAGGTGTGATTAAAAATAATAAATCTGAATAAGATAAAACAAATAAATGAACAGAAAAACAAAGAGTTAAAGCAAAAGGAGAGGAACACACAGACATAGACACATGCATTGTCAAAAACAAAAATCTCTGATAAAACAAAAAAATCAGAAACCGTAATATACAAGCAAATAACCCAGAGGGGAAAAATGTACCCAGACAAAGCATTAAGATAAAAAGTCCAAAAGTATCACTGAGTTTGTTTTGTATTGGCCATTTTCTGTTGGGTGTGAAACCTGGCCTTAAAAGAAGTTTGTAAATGCACTGGTAAATTCTCCTTTGGAGACAACTAACCTTTTCATTTATGAGTTGTTAGAAGTTGGAGATAGCCTCTGCGTTGGGAATGAGGCCTGGTGTCCACTTCTACTCTCAGCATTGGGATACCATCAGGCTGGTACATACAAAGGCCCTGTGAATGCTGCCATAGTCTCTGTGAATTCATATATGTGTAGGTCCCACTATGTTTGACAGCATTGTTTTCCCGGTGTCCTTCTTCCCACCTTTTTTTAAAGAAGGATATATTTATTATTTATATAGAGTGTTCTGCCTTAATGTGTGCCTGCAGATCAGAAGACAGCATCATCATGTGGTTGCTGTGAATTGAGCTCAGGAACTCTGGAGGAGCAGCCAGTGTTCTTAAGCTCCTAGACAACTCTCTAGCCCCTCACCTCACTCTTACATTCTTTCAGCTGCCTTGCCACGTGGTTCCCTGAGCCCTCAGTGGAGGGATGGATGGAGACATGCCTTTAGTACTCAGTGTTCCAAGGTCCTCTATTCTCTGCACATCCTTCCACTTTCAGTTCTTTGGTTATGCTGAATTATATACAGTATGTGTATTTTGGTCTCAAGGATTATTGATGTCCAGAAAAATCTGTGAGATCCAATATCTGTACTTCAAAGTTTTCTTGATAAAACAGTGTTTTACTTATTACTGTGATGTTTTCAAAACACAGTATTTTATGTTTATTTCTTGCTCTGTTTCAAAATTAATTATACATCATTTTGAGAAATAGCTCTAATAAAATGAAGGAAAACATAGGGAAAGATAGAATGAGGGAGATGGAGGAAGAGAGGATATGTTTGCTTTTTAAAACTTCTTTATCCTTTGAAAATTTCATATATATATATGATCCCCTATGATTAAGATGCTATGTAAATAAGAACCCTCTTATAATGAATTGAATATAAATTATATTATTCATAAAAATTAAAATTTTATGATGTTTTATGAGAAATGTACTATATAGTTCAAATGACATATTTTCTATTATTTTCATTAATGTGCAGAAAGGTAACAAAATACAATTATCAAATAAGTATTTAATATTTTTAAAGAATAGTTTGATTTAGACATTGAGATTTTTTTTAATATTGCTTGTTCCTAGTCTTACATGGTTTTCAAAAAAACCTTGGGAATTTTCATATTGTGGACACAAATGGGAGCTAGTTATAGTTCTATGTTTTGGACATTTACTAAAAAAATTAAAGAAATCCTAATAGTTTCTACTAGCAAGAAAGAATACAATAAGAATACTGCATCTAAAGCATTAATATTATTTATTAAGTACCCTTATTTGATTTATGATCATTGCTGTATTCTAATTCCAGTACACTGTGTGTATCAGTTCCCATATTAATCAAACAGTCATTACTCATTATACTAACCAGACTCACAGCAAACAGAAAAAGCATATCAGTCATGAGAGACGGACAGTGATGTTATTCATGCTGGTGCACCATGCATAAGGCATATTCTCATAATCTCATAACCTCTACAAGGTGGTCGAGAAGACAAGGGTAAGCACCGTTGAATCTGCTCTAGTGTCAGGAAAGTATCTTTAATTAGAACATTGTGTGAATAAGTATTCAGGACAAAGGCAGAGATAATGTTATGGAGAAATCCTACAGATCTGAAAAAGGACTTATTAGTATGCAGCAATTTGAAACAAATGAAAGGATAAAATGCAAATTTGAAAAGGGATATGATAAGCTAATCTCAATATTTGGAAAAAATTGACAAGAAAATGCTCCACATTGTGAATACTACCTGTTAGTATTCTAAAGAGAATGCCCAGACATTTCAGAATCACTTGGTTAGGGGGTCTCAGAGGTTTCTGGAGATTCTATCACCACCTATCAGGCTTTAAGTACTCAGCCCTCAAAGGCTAAATCACAAAGCAGAATTATTCATAGGGGTGCTGGGTGATAAAATATTCACAGTTCCCATTAAAGAAATAATGTGCCAGGTTTTAAATTACCAAGCTATTCTGTTATTTCACAGAGAATCTTTTTAGCTGGGGTAGAACACACTCACATAGCCTTGCCATGGGAGACATCCTATGTGTGATTAGAGAGTATTTAAATACATTTCAGATATCTTCTCTTCAATTTCTATAAACAGGTTAAAAATGACAATTAGGTTGTCTCAGGGTTATTAAATTCAGAGGATCTGAAGGAACATTGTAACTATGAAATTGTACCAGTAATGTGCATAATAATGTAGATAGTAAAAAGAAATAAATGGACCAGAGTTATACTTTTAACATAGATCTAATTATTTATGCACATGATCATCCTCTCAAGCTTTCTGGATACACATACACATGAGACAGAGAAAGAGAGAGAGAGAGAGAACGAGAGAGAGAGAGAGAGAGAGAGAGGGGGGGTGGGGGAAGGAGAGGGAGAGAGAGGGAGAGGGAGAGAGAGAAGAGAGGGAGAGAGAGGGAGAGAGAGAGAGAGAGAGAGAGAGAGAGAGAGAGAGAGAGAGAGAGAGAGAAGAGAGGGAGAGAGAGAGGGAGAGGGAGAGACAAAGACAGAGAGACTGAAACAGAGACTCAGAGAGACAGAAAGCCATGATCCAGCAATATTATGTTGCAAGCCCTATATACCCTCTATGTTTAGAGCTTAATCACTTGGCAGTCACATTTAACATTGCTTTGAAGATATCATTGCCAAACATAAAGTGAACTGCCTAATTTTTCATAGTTTGAGCAGCATTTATAGATTAGGCAACATATATAAATGATACAGTCCAAGAAAAGCAGATAATTCTATAAATCTGTACTCAATAATAATTCAAAAGCTGGTCAAGGGGCTGATGAAACAGCTTAGTGAGTAATTGGGCCAGGCATTAAACCTCATGATTTGAGAGCAGTCCCAGGAACCACATAGTAGAAGGACAAAATTGACTTTGAGAATTTATACTCTAATATCAATGTTACCCCTTTTGTTTGTATGTGTGTATGCCCCTCTCTGTCTGTCTCTCTCTCATACATGCACACATAAATTATTGTAAAATATGTGTAATGTTAAACATATTTTATAAAATTATATGTTTATGTTTATTCAGCTTAATGTAATCATATTCAATAAATTACTTTTCTTGTACCAATATTTTAGAGTGGTTTTAAGCTTTTGGGCATAGAATGAATTTACTACTTAATTTTTCTGGAGTATTTAGTAAGAGATCACAGATGACTTCAGTGATGTCTTTGAAACATTATATATATAATGTATTATATATATATAGTGTAAACTAGTTACAACTTCAATGATATTTGGTTTAATTGAATGGTTCCTTTCCAATCACCAAAAGTGGAACCAGCAGATGTCTAAAGCAAAACTGCATGCTTTATAACACCACCTCTCACCTTGCTTAAAATGAAGAGGCTACATGACATAAAATGAATAAGAATTTCAATATTCCCAAACCAAGTCCTGATCTGACCATGCAGTGTGCTGCCTCTGATCTGATTCTTCATCTCCCCATGGGCAAACTCCTTAAGTTGAAGTGGCATCTGCACTAGTGAAAAAGTTCAATGGGTCAGGCCTTGTATGCAGCCAGCTGGTCTGCCTCCTTATGGTGTTCATTAGACACTGCCAAGTATTTCAAAAGAAAATTAAAGCTCTAGATAGTAAAACCAACCATGATACAGATTCTCATATTGCACCTGCCCTCAAATTCAAATCATATGCATTTTAACACAATTCTATGTAGTTATAATTATGGCCGTTGGCACCAACTTAAAGAGTCTTAGAGTCTTAAGATACATAGTGCTGTCAAGAGTTTTCTGAAATAGCTATGTACGTATAAATGTTTTCCAATATTTCACAAAGAAAAAAGAGGTGTGTGAACTAAATAAGACCTGCAATATTTTATTTATACTAGGAGTTTTATAAGCATAGTAAACAAATCATCATCCTTTAAATATGCTGTCATTGGTAGGAAGTCAACCTTAAAAAAAAAAAAGTATAAAGGAATGAAGTAGATTGGGAATACAGTGTCATGTAAGGAAAGAAGTCTACTTTCTATTCCCAGGGTTCATCATACAAAGGAGGACCACTTTCCAAGGAAATATTGATACCAAAAATGGACTTGACCATCATACATCATTAATGAATAATCAAGAAAAACCCACACAAACATGGGGCAATCCTTCAATTAGAGTCCTTTGCCATATAAATTTTTCTGTGCTAGGTTGACAATTAAAATTGATTTGGGCATACAATCATACTTTAAAAGTGCGGTTATGATTTAAAAAGGACATGAGAAAGAACGGCCATGAAAGAGAGATTGAACCAAGAGAAATGAAAAGAAAATCCACCAAGGCTTATGTGGATGTGAGAGAAGAACAATTTTTTTTCAGCCAAAAAGTGTAATAGAGTCTATTCTCCTTAGTATCCATCATCTAGTCCTTAGCTGAAGATAGCAAAGTGTGGTAACTACTGTGAGTCTTACACACTCATCTTTCATCAGGCAAAATGACTGATAAGAGAACCCCAGGAAAGTGAACAGGTAATGTAAATTACCTTGTTTGCCAGGAAATATGCAAGCACAGTAGCAGATACTTCAAAACATAAATAAGTTTGTTGCATGGAATTAACCCAAAAAATTTGCAAGAAGGAAATTTTTTTATTGTTTTGTAATGTTTATCACTCTGTTTGGTTTATTTATAGTCTAACCAGGATAAATGAAATTTTAATTCCCCAGCCATATATTAGCCATAACAATTTTTAATTGTTATCAATTTAAAGCATAAATTTAAAAAGTAATAAAAAATTCAAATTAAGCATTAACAGAACACCAGGTCACTGAACTAATCAACACACTGAAACTTACATTCATTCAGTTTTTAGCATTCCAATTGTGGGCACCAAAGAAGTAATGACATGGAAAGTTCTAGAGTAGAAAGATAGGCTGAAATAAAGTGGGGTGCAAATAATGCATACCACAAAGGAATCAGACCAAGTTTGACTAACATATGTTTTAATAGGAAAATAATTGTGTAACGAGTCAGTCCTCTCAACCAGGGGAACCATGGAACAGAGAGAGAGCCACCTGCATGTGACCCTCATGTTAAAGGTCTTGCTACATCACTGACAACACCCAAATGTGCATGGTCTATGTCACTTGTGCCAGCACCGAAGAGGATATGGCAAACATTTTCCCTACACTGCAATGCAAAAGTCAGAAGAAAATACACAGCTCTAAAATTTCTGATGGACAGCAAAACTGGATTCAGAGTAGCACTATAAGGAAGGAGGGACTTTGCCAGGTGTTGTGGCACACGCCTTTAATCTCAGCACTCGGGAGGCAGAGGCAGGTGGATCTCTGTGAGTTTGAGGCCAGCCTGGTCTCCAGAGCGAGTGCCAGGACAGGCTCCAAAGCTACACAGAGAAACCCTGTATCGGGAAAAAAAAGGAAGGAGGGAGGGAGGGACTCCTGTTTTTCTCAATGATCAATATGAGATCTATAACCATACACAAGCTTTATCTCATTGAAGGGATAAGTTGCATACATTATACACCATCAAAATGTTCTAAACACAGGAGAAGTTGATGTAAATTGGATGTCATGTAACACATTTATACCATTCTCAAAAGCAGTCTAATATTGTTAAAAACAAAGGAAGTAGATAACAAATGTAATTCAATACATCATGAAACATAAACCGTGAGACTCTATGGGAATCTTAGTGAGGGATTATTTTAATAAATCGCTAATGGATATATTTCAAAGTGGAAAATCTGTAGTAATAGTAATATTAGACTTTTTAATTCCTCTCTCCTTTGCTCTGTTATCATATGCTTCTGTCCCACTCACTTTCCTTTATACACAAGTACCTGTTGTTGATCTTTTGTGGATTTTTTCTGCTCTAGTGCCCTGGCACTCTTCTTGCCCACATTTCCTTGCTGTGACTGTAGCTAATAAAATGGCCTACAGTTATTAGAATCACATCTTCCAATCAGCTAGTTCAAGCCTAATGGTTACTTGAGGAACAAAAATAGATTACAAAGCAGGATCAGGAAATCAAAGAGGAATGAACCTTTCACATACAGCTAAAGGTGGAAGATAGTAAGTTTTTGATTTGGTGATGTATGCTAAAATATCTCCAATAGTACCCCCAAATATTTTCCATTCTGAAATTATGCTCTCAAGCATTTTTCCTGTCACATAAAATGACAAATTATGTGTTTCCCAGATGTCTTACATCAAAACAGAAATGTAAATTAGAAACAGGTAGAAGTGGACTTAAAGGTCAGGTTATCCTTGGCAAAAGAGAGAAGACTCCAAAATGAAGACCATAGGAAGATCAAGAAAAATCAGTTGGCCTAGGTGGATCAGAACATGCCAAAGTGATGTATCTAGAGAGAAAAAGGTAAATAACAGGGTTGTGAATAGTATCAGAAAGTTTTGAACTAAAACATTTCAAAAAGTTAGATGTAAAAATAAAAGAATAAAGGAAGGGATTTTCATAAAAGAAACAACCCTACTATACATTCTATGTCAGAAATAATTGACCAAATTTACTTAGGATTCCATGATATCCATGGGAAAGAGGTTAGGGATTATTTGAGTGGATATAAGATATTTAAATGTTAATAATTCATATTAAACATCTAATAGTTAAGATTTTACATTAATTTTTTAGATAAATTAATATATTAAGAAGATGATTACCATAGGCTGAGAAAAGTAGGTAATGGAAGAGGACAAACAAAAGTTGATTAACTGTTATAAAATTCCAATGAGGAGAAATAAACTTAAGTGCCTCTCTTAGTTACCTTCAGGTAACACATCCTACAGTTACTTGAGAGTGTATCGATTGGGGAATTGTCTTGATCAGAATGGTCGGTGTGTGTCTGTGGGGCATTTTCTTGATTATTGAGTGATGTGGGAGGGCCCAGCCAAATGACACTACTGGACAGATGTTCCAGGGTTGGAAATGAATAAAGACTGAGTGCTCCAAATTTTTGCCTTGAGTACCAACCTTGGCTTTCCTCAATGATGGCTCATAACTTGTAAGGTAAAATAAACCCTTTCTTCCGGAACTTGCTTTTGCTCAGATTGTTTTATTACAGCACCAGAAAGTAAAGTAGATCTGTCCTTAGAGTATTATAACATGCTTCCAAAGAGCTGTATGAAACATCTTTGAATGGTCTTAATACAAATTCATACCATGTGGTTCTTATTACTGCAGTTCTGTAATACAACTTGAAATCTGGGACTTTGAATGGCTCAGAAGCTCTTTTATTATTCATGATTACTCTTACTCTGCTGTGTGTGTGTGTGTTTCATATCAAGTTGAAACCTTTTCTTTTAATTTTTTGAGAACTTCATTGAATTTAAAGAGGATTCCATCTATCCCAAATAAAATATTACTTTTGGTAATATTTTATAATATTTTTGTTTGTTTGTTTTTTGTTTTTTGAGACAGGGTTTCTCTGTGGCTTTTTGGAGGCTGTCCTGGAACTAGCTCTTGTAGACCAGGCTTGTCTCGAACTCACAGAGATCCACCTGCCTCTGCCTCCCGAGTGCTGGGATTAAAGGCATGCACCACCAACACCCGGCAATATTTTATAATATTAACCCTACCAGTCTATGAGCATGGTAGATCTTTCCATTGTCTGGCATCATCATCCTTTTTTTCCTTCAGTGTCTTAAGTTGTTTTTTGTTTGTTGTTTATTCTTCCATCATCTATTACCTCCAGACAGCAGATTGGCATCTCTGCACTCTCCTCACTGCCCATCTTAGACCTGCCTTTTCCCCTCACACACTGCTCCACCATGGCAGGCCTCCCAGCATAACATGTTACATACAATAACACTAGGGAAAACCCTTCCATTACCCAGCATGAATTGCAGGCAGCACAAAATGTATGTTGAAGTTAAAATTTTTATTATACAAGTATTTGACTTGCTTAGAGTTATCCCAAGACTTTTTTGAGGCTATTGTGAAAAGTATTGTTTCATTGATTTCTTTCTCAGTTTGATTGTAATTAGTATATAGGAAGGATACTGATTTTTGTGTCTTAATTTCACTACCTAGTTGAAAGTGTTTATCAGTTACAGAAGTTTCTGGTAGAGTTTTGCAAGCTTTCATACAAAAACAACAGAAATGAAACAAGCCCAAAATGTTCAAGACCTGCATAGGTTCAAACTAGATAGAAGTCCAGCACTGAGAAGCAGAAAGGACACAAAGTGCCAGACCTCAACAAGAAGTTGTTTGCAATTGATTCCTGCTAAAAAAGGGAAGATTTTCTCCAATGAAGAGTCACTGTATATATCAAGATCATTGGGATTTTTTTCTCTTACTTGCCTTTTTATTTTATTTTTGTTTTTTGTGTTTTGTTTTGTTTCATTTTGGTTTTGAGATGGTGGCAAAAGTAAAGACAGAGAAACAAGATGAAGTTGTATAGGAAAGAATTGGGGAATGATTTTGGAGGATACAGGGGAGAAGGGAACATGGTGAAAGTATATTGTATGAAAATATTGAATAAATAGCATACTTTTAGATGATGGAAGTATAATCACCCTATTTTATGCATTATATTCCTATAATCACAATATTGTATAGTACCACATGATTTTAAGATTTTAAAATAGAGAAGTTTGTAAACTATAAAATTAATGGAATTCATGTTTATTGCATTTCAGATAATACTTGGAATTCCTTAAGCAAAGTATATTAAATGATTAAAGTTATTTTCTCTAAATAAAGTCAAGATAAAAGAGGAATGTAGAGATATATACAAAATAGACGTAATCCATGTGTAGTTCTTGAGTAGTATGTCATGGACTGGCCGAGAAGCTGCTGTTCATAATTAGAGCTAGAACTTCTAAATATATTTGTATATAATTTAATTTCATTAATTTAATGAAAACACTAAATTTCATTAATAAATTTAAGGTAAAACCATTTTTCACTAGCTCCATCAAAATTTAAATATGTTAGGCAAAGATCATGTATGTGGCCCTCAGACAAGCTGTGGGTTTCATTTAGAGATAAGCTAGATGTGTGTCTAGACTCTAAGAAAAGTGATTTTTACCAAAGTGGTTGAAGGTAAATATATCCCAACAGTGTTCAAGCAAATCTGAGGAAAATGATGTATCTGGGTAAAATATATTTTCGACAATATAGATCATGTTAGCTTAATGTCAAGTATTATTATTTTTAAACTGAATTTTTGCTTTACTTTGGTATTAGTATTTTTGCTTTTTGTGTGTGTTACTATTTTTACATTATTTATTTTATTTACATATACATCCCCCCATTCCCTCACCCTCCAATCCTCCCATGTTCTCCAGCAAACTCCCCAACTCATCCCCCACCTACTCCCCAGGGACAGTGAGACCTTCAACGGGGGACCATCAAAGCCCCTCACATTATTTTGGGAAATGCCCAGGTGCTCCTTCCTGTATCTGGGTATCAATACTATCCCTTCATAGGGAACGGGCTCCCAAAGTCCATTTTGCTATAAGGATAAACACTGGCTCCACAGTTAGAGGTCCCATATACTGCCTTGGCCTCCTAGTTGGCACCCACATTCAGAGGTTTTGGTTTGGACCAATGCTGGTTCCCCAGATTTATGACTAGCGTCTCCATGTTCTCACTAGATCAGGTTAACTGTTTCTGCCGGTTTCCCCAGCACCTTCTTGGATCCTTCACTCATCCTTCCTTCCTCTCTGCAACTGGATTCCAGGAGTATGGCTCAGTGTTTAGCTGTGGTTACCTGTTTCCTTGGTCTGTAGACCTTATGGCACCTCTCTAACAGAACAGTCGATGACTTATGTGAATAGTCCAGTTTCAGCTTAATTGAAAATTCTGCATACATGGTTGTCAAAAACAAATATGCAAAAGTTGAAGAGAATATTGGACATCTGTGATGATATGAAGCAATCAGTATTGTTGCATATCAGAGGAATCATACAATAATAATTAGAAAAAAAGTTACTTCTGTGTTAGTGTCATTCTCTGAAATTTAAGTTACCACATCCAATTTCCCTTAAGTTAGGCATTCAGGTGGTAGGCTGGTTTGCATGTGGTCTTATGCTTCCTTCTCCTGATTAGTGCAGTTAGTTATTAATGAGAATAAAAATAAGTCAGAGATTGTAGAAGATATCAATTACAATGGAAAGCAAAGGCATTCTGAACTGCAGGAGTTGACATAATTGCCATCAGCACCGTGCTGTGGAGGTGTGCCTTGTGCATGACCAGGAGGCACCTCTCTGCACTTCAGGAGTTTTGTACCTGTTTGTGGAGTTTTAGAGTTTCTCTGACTCAGTTTCAAGCTGTGTGTGATGAGAACAATCTTTTGTGTACAGCAGTCAGAGAGTGATTGGCATACTGTGGAGCACTAGTAAACCAGAAGATTTCACTATTACTGTGTTTCCTTTGTTAATGGCAAGCTATGAATACAATCTTCTAATTCAGCTCTGCAGTGTATATTTTATTTATTTGAATTAATCTTATCATTAGTTTTATAGTATTAGAGGGAGAGTAACCAGGGATTAAACCTGGGTATTCATACCTCCTAAGCAGGTGTCATAACACTCCAAAGCATGCAAAACTAACACCCACTTAACCACAAGACTAAAGCATTAAGTACTACCAACATTCCCCTACCTTATCCCAACTCTTCATTCTAGCACAGTATTTGGTTCCTAAAGAATGTGAATTGGGATGAGTGGGCAGCATCTAGTGATCAGATGTAGGTTAATGAGCCCATAGTGTTTTCCTACTAGACATACTTCTGACAAAATCATCTAGCTTCCTTTCTGCAGCCCCAATCTCACAAAAAGCAGTACATGATGGGATATCATGAGTATTTTAAGTGCTCATTACAACATTGTTGTTCAGAGAAACTTTTATGTTCTCTCCTTTCACTTTCTTCCCACACTGCTATCACATCTCTGGGATGAGGACAATAGATTCCTATTAGCACTAGAGCACATCAGATATTTTGTCTTCTGGAAAAGCAGTTGCAATTTTCTATTTGAACAGAGAAGAAATGAGTGGATATTAAACACCAAAAACATTAAGAATTTCAGCAACTATTACTGATCCCTCTGTTCCCTGTTTTAGAGCAAATCAAATAGATTCCAGGAAGCTAAATGACTTTCCTAAATTGTTCTGTCCCATGGAAGATATGTACTAGTTGAAAGTTCATTTGAGGTTAGAGTTAACAATCTCTGAAAGAGTTCACACCTATGTTAAAACAGTTGGTAGTAAAATATTTGTCTGTTTTATTCAGAATAACTAACCAAAAATTAAATATATCCCTTGCATCAAATGAAACTGTAGCCACCAAAATGGGTGTATTGTTTTGTCTTGTTTCTAGTGCTTAGCTATTGCATCTTGTTCTATACTCCTTATAATACTTAGGGAAACCACAGGCTTAATTAATGTTGGTGAAAGTGTTCTCTGTGTATCACTCATTTCTCTTTCACAGTGTGTCACATGTCTGTCTACAGTAACCTTCCAGGATGAGACTAAGTTGTCCCAGGCATGTTTTCTAATATATAAATATAATTGTGTGTGGAAAAAAGAATTGGCTAAAATGGATCCAAATAACTTTGTTTGGATCTTAGATAATCTAAACATCCTTCCCTTAGTGAAACCACTGTCCAGTAATGATAATCTAATGTCCTCTAACACTGTTCCATACCAGAACTCTCTGTTCTCTAGTAAATCTGTCATTTTAATTACATCCATTCCAGATAGGCTCCTCTAACTGATAAGTTTACTTAAAATCTATTAGTTTCAATGTATTTCTTATTTGTAACCACTCGTAACTGAGAGCACAGCTTATTGCAAGGTCTGTGTTATTTCATTTTTAACAAGTGAAATTAGAGTGGAAATAGAAGGAAAGTCCATCTTGTATGCAGGAAATACCAATAATTTCTAGGTCCACCATTCTGTATTTGAAAAATTCTATATCCATAGGACAAATTATTGGGCGTTATGCTTAACTTCCTTCCTTCTTAGAAAACTGTAAAATCATCATAGTCAAATCTATTTGTAAATATTATATAAAGAAAAAAAACTGGTGATTTTATATTGTGTTGCCTTATGTGTCAGAGTGGCAAATACAGACCCTTGGCTAATCCCCCTACACTCAACTGCACTTGTCCATCAGAATTTGAAAAAGTCTAATACCACCACAGTCACTTTGGTTTGTCCACATGCACATTATAATATCAACAAACAGTGATTAAGTATAAAAATGACTGTTCCTGTGATCAGCAACAACATAAAACTATTTTATTTCATCTGGGCTGTGGTGGTGCACATCTTTAAACCCAGTGCTTGGGAGTCAGAGGCAGTTGGATCTCTGTGAGTCCGAGACTGGACTGGTCTACAAGAGCTAGTTCCAGGACAGCCTCCAAAGCCACAGAGAAACCTATTCTCAAACCACTCCCTCAAAAAAACCAAAAAACAAAAACAATTTTGTTTAATCATCAATTACCCTACAAAGCAGATACTCTTAAGCCCCTTTAGCAGATAAATCGACTAACACAGAGTAATCACTGAAATTCTAGCTGATCTCTGCCTCCATTGTAAGCAGGTCTCCTTTGTGAGCCTGCTACACTCTACGGGTTGGAAAAAGAGAAAAAGAGAATTAGAGGGAAGTGTAGAAGAACATGGTAGAAGTGACAAACTGATTCCTCTTTACTGTTCCTCCACCTTCTCTTTTCTTCTCTCCTTTCTGCAGTTTTAACTGTTTAGTTCTCACTCACACAAGATTTCTCTGTTGCCCCAGTTTGACTTGGAAATCATTACCTGGGCTCATTTTCATTTTCACTGCCTTATTGCTTATCCTCACAGTAGGTGTCCAGCTGATTTGTGCTCTTCATATCCCTATACAGTTACCTACCCTAGACTTAGTGGTTGGATACAAGGGTATCTCTAAGAGCATAATAAATGTATGGCAGAATGTGTGGGTAAGTCCCTTGAGAACTTTTATCCCATTTGAATGAAGAACAAGAGAATGATCTGAATTTGGTTAGCATTCTTAAGTTAAACTACAGGATACACTGAAAGGGAAAGTGAGGGCTTTGGTATAGCTGTCTTTCATCTGTAAGTTCTCTCCAAGCTGTACAAGTGAAATCTCTCCATGAGACGTATTTCCAAACAGGAGAGGGCCTTATCCTCTAGTCTGGGTCTACTACAGGGTCTCCTATTGCCAAACAGGAGGGGTCCTCCCATCCTCTAGTCTGTGTCTACTACATATGAAGTCCATGTTCTCTCATATCATGTTTCTTTATTTATCTGCTAGTAAAATACTCACATATAAAAGCATAAATTGAAAATAGCATATATCCAGCCAGGCATTGGTGGTGCACGCCTTTAATCCCAGCACTCGGGATGTAGAGGCAGGTAGATCTCTATGAGTTTGAGGGCAGCTTGGTCTCCAGAGCGAGTGCCAGGATAGGCTCCAAAGCAACACAGAGAAACCCTGCCTCAAAAAAACAAACAAACAAAAAAAAACAAAGAAAAGAGTAAAGAAAATAGCCTATATCCAAATGGAGACCAACCACTATATTCAGCACCCAGGTCATGACACAATCCAGGGAAGAAATGGCCTTCTTTGCCTTTTTTTTTTTTTTTTTTAGAATTTTTTATTTGAATTAGAAATAAGATTGTTTTACATGTCAATCCCAGTTCCCTCTCCCTACCCTCCTCCCTGCAGCCGGCAACTAACAACCTACCTATCCCATACCCTTTCTGCTCCCCATGGAAGGTGAGGCCTTCTGTAGGGGCTCTTCAGAGTCTGTCATATCCTTTGGGCTAGGGCCTAGGCTATGTCTAGGCTCAGGGAGTACCTCTCCATGTGTGATGGGCTCCCAAAGTCTATTTCTATGCTAGGAATAAGTACTGATTCACTACAAGGAACCACATAGATTTCTGAGGTCTCCTCACTGACACCCATGTTCATGGGGTCTGGATCAGTTCCATGCTAGTTTTCCATCTATCAGTCTGGGGACCAAGAGTCTCCCTTGTTAAGGTCAGCTGTTTCTGTGGGTTTCACCAGCCTGTTCTGGACCCCTTTGCTCATCACTCCTCCTTCTCCGCAACTGGATTCCAGTTCAGTTCAAGGTTTAGCTGTGGCTGTCTGCTTCTACTTTCACCAGCTTCAAAATAATAGTTGCAAAATTAAAAAATGGTAAAGTAAAAGAATTTTGTACATTGCGTACTATTAATGTATAAACCACAGGCACCTGCCATTCTACAATAACAACAGGCACAAGCTATTCAACTCATAGCTCTCATTTCCAACTTTCTAGATGTGTAAATATAAATATCATGGGTTGATTTTTAGTTTCTTTTTGTTTTGTTTTCTGTGGTCAGTGATCTTTCCACTTTTGCTAACTTTAATGAAGACAATGAAATGAACTCCCAACTTAGAATTGTGCAAATGACAACCTGGTGTAGCAGCCCCACCTAGAGGTCCAAAAAAGATAACTCTCACCTTTGAGCTTCTAAACAGAAGTATGCATAACAATTTATGTGAATGTGGTAGAAAGAAACTGTTTCCTAATATTTTCTTTCAGGTTGTTTCCATAAAGATATCATAGCATCATGAAAGAAACACCTGCATTACATATATAACAAAGCAAGCATAATCAGAGTGTCTTGTATTCGAATCAGTTCAATGTGTTTCAGCCAAAGATGAGCCTCTTTCATCCAGCAGACCATTGCGGCAGCATTTTTTAATTGTTTCCTTTCTTCTTTCTTACCAGCAAATTACTTGTAACAAAATTTATGCTGAGCACTACATAAATGGTTATCCTTTTTCTTGGCAGTCTGCAGTCTACTCCATTGCTCGTGTTTACTTGATTTTCTCTCTGAGTATGCATGGTCATGGAAATATAGTAGAGGATATGTGTGGATCTTGTCAAAACATTAATATACCACACTGTTATTGTTTTGCTGCTACACATGACAAAATTTTCCATACAGAATGAGGAAATCATTCAAGCAATATTAAGATAAAGTCAAGTCATTGTTGTAAACATTGTTACTTGTGTGTTTAACTGTTATTTAAGCCTTAAAATTTATCCACTGGGTATATTGAGAAAAGGTTCACACTGTCTCACAGAGTTTTTAAACTCCTGAGCCTTATTACTTCAGTTCCTCAGTACTGAAATGTCAGGGAAGTCCTATTCCAAGCTTCTGATGGCTTTGGATCTGCAGGTCCAGTGCTTTAACATGTTCCAGCACTTTATAGGTAAAGTAGATATTGGGGTGGGCCAACTTATGGCCCTGTTTCTGGGCCTAGATGGTAACTGGGTATGCCAGCCTGTCAGGTTTCACTTACCATGGCAAGCTCTACCAGCACTGCCCCACATATCTTACCCGCTGCAGCAGGCAGTAAGGAACATGGGCAGTTCTCTTGCTCTCATTCCTTTGTGGACAGCTCACCCATAGGCACACTACCAGGGCCAGTCTAGTGTGCTGCCCAGGAAAGGTGCAGGGCATGCTCTCCTGAATGATGCAGTCAGTGAGGTGCAAGGCCAATTCTCCTTTTCTCATGTTCCCAAAGCCAGTTGTACCGCCTGCTGCCGGTGGTAAGGGGTAGTAAAGTGTGGGCAGCATCTTTCTCTCACCCATGCCACCAAACGGCAGAAAGGTACTGGGTCAGCTCTCCTACTCTCTTGCCCTCAGGGTCAGCTCACCTATGCCCCTGACAAAAGGATAGCCCCCAGTGTGCTACCCAGGCAATGCACAGGGTCTGCTCTTCCATGGGCTGAAGCCATGTTTTCTCAAATCATAACTATAGGAGAACTTGCCAATGAAATATTTAAGTGTCTACATGTTTGTGTTTAATCCATAGGAATGGTCATAGGAAATGCTTTGGTAGTTGGGAATAAAAAAATCAATTTAAGTTTTAAAGGCAGCAGGAAGTGCCACTTATTCCAGAAATTAAACATCTCCAGTGATAGTCATTCTTGTAGGATGAGAAGTGACATGCTTCAGTTTGTCCTGAAATGATGTAATAGGTTAAATGAGAAAGGGAGCTGTCCATAACAAAATCATGATGGACACAGTGTTTATGGTCACTTACTTGTTGTAGAATATGACATTTAATTATGTAATCTTGCAATTAATATCTTTCAGATACTTACAAACCATGACTCCACAAAGAATGAGTCTTAGTTGAACTGTATTAGATCATTAGCTCACCTGTAGCTCTTTTGGACTGTGAAGTCTGAGGCCACATACAAGGTCCTCTTTACGGAGACATTTTAGGTTTAAAGAGAAATCAGGCACTAGGGAAATGTCTGGAGATCTACAAAGATGACACCAACTAACAATCTAAGCAAGAGAGGAGAGACTACCTTAAATGCCCTCCCCTGATAATGAGATTGATGACTGACTTATATGCCATCCTATAGCCTTCATCCAGCAGCTGATGGAAGTAGAATAGACACCCACAACTAAACCTTGAACTGAACAGGAATCCAGTTCCAGAGAAGGAGGACAGATTAGAAGGGGTCCAGACCAGGCTGGTGAAACCCACAGAAACAGCTGACCTTAACAAGGAAGAGCTCTGGTCCCCAGACTCATAGGTGGAAAACCAGCATGGGACTGATCCAGACCCGATGAACGTGGATTTAAGTGAGGAGACCTCCAAAATCTATGGGACCTCCTGTAGTAGTTCAGTACTTATCCCTAGCATAGGTGTGGAATTTGGGAGCCCATTCCACATAGAGGGATACTCCATGAGCCAAGACACACAGAGGTGTGCCTAGGCCCTATCTCAAAGGATATGATAGTCTCTGATGACCTCCTATGGAAGGCCTCACCCTCCCTGGGGGCCAGAAAGGATATGTGATAGGTAGGGTTTTAGTTGGAGGGGTGGTAGGGGATGAGGGTAGGGAAAGGGAACTAGGATTGACATGTAAAACAATCTTGTTTCTAATTCAAATAAAAAAATCTGCAAAGAAAATACAAGAACCTCTTTATGAAAGTGTGCTTTCTACCAAGAATCGTGACTATTTTATAAATGGTAAAGTGTGAGAATAAATGAATAAGGACACTTGGAGTCAATAGTGATTTGACAAAACAGTTCCTCAAGAGTAAAACAGAGCAGACAACCCTACTATCTAGTTTTGCGTTCTGTAATAATCATAACACATACATATAAATAATAATTTAGATGTGATGGTGCATGCCTATAATCCCATCTACTGAGTAGACTAAGGCAGCAAGATCACTGGTTCAAGGCCACCTTGGGGTAGAGATTATATCCAATGACAGCTTTGATAACTGAATCATATCTTCTCAAGATAAAAATTGAAAGGTAAAACTTTTACAGGTCTTGGCACACTACTGAAGTGTCTATGAGTTCAAATAGGTATCAGTACTTTGTATCTGATAAACTCTCTCACCCTCTACCTCTGGCTCTTACAATTTTATAGATCTCTGAGCCCTGAGAGGAGGGATGTAGTAAATATATCTTACTTAGGACAGAGAGTGCCATCTCTTATTTCTGTACATTTTCCATGTATAAGTCCCTTGAAGGAAATTAGGCAAAAAGCCTCACTCCTAAAGAAGAAGTTGTTTATGATTAATAGGTTCTAGGAGAGGGAAAATCAGTTTTCTTCAATGGAGTGACACTTGTTATATCTGCCATACTGCAAGGGCAGATCTCATGCTTAGGAATAGATGGCCAACACAATTGAACTACAATGTGTTTGATGTGTTTGGTGTGTGTGTGTGTGTGTGTGTGTGTGTGTGTGTGTACTTTTTAAATTTGGTTTGTTTTTAAGAGGAAGAGAAACATGAATTTGTGGTCTTGGAGAAACTGTGAGATCAAGGTGCATATTCTGGAAATATTTTAAAAATAAATTTTAAGCTGGGCATGATGATGAATGCCCATACAAGGGGTCAAGAAGCAGAGATAGTCAGATATCCTTGAGTTCAGACCTGCTTGATCTATGTAATGAGTCCCAGGCTAGCCAGGGCAACACAGCAAGACACTGTCTCCAAAATAAATAAATAAATAAATAAATAAATAAATAAATAAATAAATAGTGAGAATGGGAATAAAAATGTATCTCAGTGGTAGAGTACTTGAGTGGCATGAATGAAACCATAGGCTCAATTTCAAGTGCCATACACAAGAAAACTGCCAATTAGACGTCTGTGCAGTTCAAACACATTTACTAAGGATGTATCATCTGTTAGGTATTATTAAAAGTTCTTAAAATATAGCTGGAAAAATATAGATATTATCACTTGTTTATTCCCGAAGACAGCTAATGATGCAGAATTTTCCTTGAAAACATTCTGTGTATGTCCCGCGCGATAGTCTCGCCAGCAAGGACCACACAGGACATTCGGATCCTTCTGCAGTAAAGCTTTTAATGCGTCTTGAGAGGAGAGCATAAGCTTACCAGAGCGGAGACCCCAAGCCAAGAATCCCGTCCCTTAATAAAGGCTGGCAACCGTCGCCTGGGACGTGTCACCTCATGATTGGCTGCAGCTCATAGGACCATGATGCCACGGAAGAGGCAGAGATCAAGGAATGGAAAATTACCCAGTGCCTGCGCAATAATCTTGTTTACATTCGGTGCCTGCCGGACGCAGGCACCATCTTGTAATGGAGAATGCAGGGACGGCTCCCTACATGTGTACTCCTTTGTTGCACTTTGATGCGTAGAGCCTTTCATTCTCATTTCTCATAGAGATTCTAGTTCCAAAGTGTACACAGTTCCTACCCTTTCTACTTTCAGATTCATAGAGTCTTCATGCGATTAATGAGTACACAGTGCTATGTAGATCAGGGCACTGATATAAGGACCATTGGGGTTGATGAATGCAGGGCAATTTCTGCATAATGAAAGCATCTTTTGAGCTTCAGAGATTGCTACTTGTATTCTATTTCAGTTAACATGAAAGGTTAGTGGCACATTTCCCTTCTCTAAATCTGATTCTTGAGAAATAGCCTGCACTTTGATTTATGTGGAAAATCGATGACATAGCCACCTATCCCTAGAGCCTGCAGCCATCCTATGAAGCTGTATAGATGTCAACTAGATATTTTTGGAGAACACCACAGTGTCTTAATTACAATCAACTCAGAGATGGGTAAAATATTGCAACGTATTAGGCTTATTAATTTTCTGTGTTTTGTATGAGCAGGAAATTTAAACCATTTCCTCTGCACAATAAAAGCAAGTATGACCCTCAAACTTACATTAAATATACATTTTCCCTAAGTACTTTCTGTTTATAAGGATTATTAACATATGAACAGAAACCCAATCTTTGGTAACGTTGGTTCTTCAAAATGGTCAATTGTTTTAATTAAATTGTTAACTCCATCATACTTAAATAGTATAATTAATATTCCAAACTTACCAAGAATAATTGGCAGTATTAAAATAAATTTATGGCAACATTATGGGGAATTGTTTGGTTTTTGTTTTTTATTATTTTATACTTTTTGCTTAAATGGAAAGAAAAATAACTCATATATTTTACTAACTTTCTTCACTTTTAAAAACTAGTTCCTGAACTGCTCTTGCTTAAAATAAATATAAAATTAATAATAGAAGGCAGATTAAAGGCTATATAGATGACTGTGAGCTCAGCTTTTTGAGGACCAGTCCTCCACGTCCCTCAGGTGTGTTATGCTGGATTCCACATGTTTATACTGCCTTTTGAAGCCCAGCAATTTGTGCATGAAACTTTTATATTTATATGCTACCAGTTTACAAAATATTGTCTATAAAGTCAAACTATTTTGTTGACAATAGAAAGATTTGTATCCTCATTCTGAGTACACAGTGAGGATTTCTAAGGTCTTCAAGACATGCTCTTCCATAATGGGCAGAAAACACATTGTTGAATGAATTTATCCTATGTTAATCTGCGAATCAAGTGGAATATTAAAATTGTGAAACAATGGCATTTTCTCCTATTTTTGACAAAGAAATCAATAGATAAACATACCATTTTCTTCGCTTTTGATTATTAGTTAAATGTTTTGTATAATATATTTGATCATATTCTTTACTCACTGAACTTCTCCCTATCCAACTTGTTAACGTGATCTCTCTCTCTCTCTCTCTCTCTCTCTCTCTCTCTCTTCTCTCTCTCTCTCTCTCTCACACACACACACACACACACACACACACATAAAATCTCAAGTCAGATATTGTATGGCTTGAAACCATACAGGTCTTGTGTATAATATCACAGTCTCTCTTAGTTTATTTGTTTATCAGTCTTCTTATGTCTGAAAGACTTGTAGTCACCCACTACTTGTTTATCATTATCTTTCAGTCTCATCTTCTGCACAGATCCTTAAGCCTTGAGGGTGTGAGAGTTTGATGAAGAAATCCAATCTAGTATTGAGTACTCTAAGGTTTTTATTCTCTGTACATTGTTCATTTGTGTTTCTGTAAGTTCCTATCTACTGCAAAAAATTTCTTCTGATGTTAGTTGAGAATGGTACTGATTTATGGGTATAGAAATATGTCATTTGAAGTAATTTCAATGCTGTCCTTCCTTTAGCAGAATAATAGTATTAGGTTTTCCCTGGCCCCATAACCTTTCTAATTTCAGACTCTTGAAACTTCAGTCAAGACAGGTATGTGTCCCTTTTCATGGATTAGATGTTCAATCCAATCAGAAAGAGGTTGGTTACTTATATAACATTTGTGTCAGTATTGCAGCAGTATATCTTTTAGACAGGTTACTATTGCTTGTCACAGGTTTTGTAGCTGTGTGGTATTTATGATTATCTTTCTTCAGGATAGTATGCAGAGTTCCTTCCACCATCATGAATGCTAGTCAATAGAAGCAAAATTTCTAGTTGTTCATTAGCTCAATTTTCTGAGTTTAAAGACTATTGAGTTTAAATTAGTATTGTTTTCAGCAATATGGTCTGGCTATCAGGTTTCAGAGAACTACCAAAATCTTTGTCAGTATAGCGTATGATGTTTTGGGGGAGGTTATGTGATCCCCTTGACCAACTATTCAACAAGATGTAACTCATCCCTGGAAACGGAGATTTTCTTGGTGGCATAAAATATCTAGTTGGGTCATTATCTAACCTATTATCTTGTAACTTCATTTATGTGACTTTCAAATATTTATATATTTTAGGAAATTTCTACACTTGTCATATTGTTTTCTATCCTCGAGTTACATCTTCGACTTTGCCCTCCTCTCCCTTTCTAGTTAACCTTTCTATTCAAGTTTCCCATTTGTTTTACCCATTAAACTGTAATACATTTCCCCTTCCTTTGGTGTTTCCCTCCTCTCCCATGGTCCCTTAGCAGATACCAAAATCCATTGTCAATTAGATTGAAACACACATATCTAGAATTTCACCTAATAACTATATATAAAAGGAAAAATGTAATATTTGTCTTTTTCATTCCGGATATCCCACTCAAAATGTTTTATAGCTCTCTTCATCTACCTTCAAATTGCATAATTTATTTTTTAAAAATTGAATAATATTCCATTTTGTAAATAACTATAATACCCTTATCTATTTCTTAGTTGATAGACATGTGATATGTTTCCAATTTCTGGCTATTAAGAATAGAGCAACAGTGAACATGGGAGAGCAAGTGTCTCTATAGTAGGATGTAAAGTCTTTTGGGTAAATGACTGGATGGATCTTATGGTACTATCAATCTCCACTTTTTGAGAAATCTCCACACTGATTTCCAAAGTGGTTGTACTGGTTTGTACTACTGTCAAAAACAAGTGGATAAATGTTCCACTTTCTCTGCATCCATGACAATGTCTGTCATCATTTGCTTTGTTAATTTTGGCCATTCTTGCTAGAGTAAGGTAAAATCTCAAAGTGGCTTTAATTTGCATTTTCCTGATGGCTAAGTATATTGAATAATTTTAGGTATCTCTGCCAATTGAGTTTCATATTTTGAGAAATCTCTTTCATTTGCTATCCCACTTTTAATTGGATTTATTTAATTACTATATTGATGTTCAGACAATTTTGGGGGGATTGTGTATTCTAGGTATATAATTCTATGTCAGATACAAAATTGGTAGAGAATTATTCCCATGCTCTCTACTTCTTAATAACCAAACTAGAATCAAACTCAAGTTTGCAATTCCCTTATGCAAGATTAATCAAACTGGATAGAAAGGTGTCTGCACTCCCTTTACCTTATGGCTCCTTGTAGACTCCACTGAAAACACATGTTGAATCAATGAGGAGTTCAGTGTCTACTTTCTAGTTTTATTGCACTAATACTCATCACACAAAACAAAATGCTTATGTTTTCAACTTGGATGAGTTACAGATATAAATAGAACTCTGAATAAATGTCTAGCAACATGAACTAACAAATATGAAAAGGAGCATTGAGAAAAGGAACTGAAGGCTGATATTTGGCAAAAGACATAGTATCAGTGCTCAGTTGCAACATTCAAATAATCAAATGCAATTCCCCCTGAAGTATGGCAAATCATTCCAATCACCCATAGCAATTTCAGTTCAGAAGCTCTATGGAAATTATATCCAAACTTTTAAAGCCATATCATTTTCCATTCAGCTAACAGTATAGAACATTGATAAATATCATAATATTACCTAGTGTACACTGAAACTGTTAAGGAGAATAATTTATGCAAATTATTTATACAGTTAATATATTTAAGCATGTTTAATTATGCGGCAGAACTTAGTTTGCTGCAGCACATGTAATTATTTTTAATTATGGAAACACATATTTTGGAGATTTATGCTGACCTGTTATGCTGCTAGTTAATACTATTTCATTGCTTTCTTCATGTTCCTAAAAACGAAGAAAACAATAATAATTTTCCCAAATCTTTTTCATTCCTGAAAATTTTATGCTCGTTTTAAATTTAAATATCAGTGTTCTCTCATGTCTAAAAATTATGTAAAGTATATGTAGGTCTCATAATATACTTATTACCAAATCATGGCAAGGGAAAATGAGAAGGAAAGGAAGTTTACAGATGTAATAATATTTATCACTTAGAAGAAAATTAGGAGGATATAGAAGAGAAGGTCTAACCTTTTAATGGCAAACATTTTACTATTAGATTTTTAATAATATGTTATGGGTATGACTGATTAAATGTCAAAAGTAAAAAATATACAGGTACATGTGATGCTTAGTCACATAATACTCATTTCTGTATTTACCTGTTACTGTAATTTGTACAGAAATGATGGCTAAGCAAATGATGTTTAAATATTAATGACAAGTTTCACTATAAAATGAATATATAAGTATTTGCATCTTTCAGGAAAAATACTATTTTACTTGGTACTATTTAGTCATGTTATAGTAGAGAATATATTAGTGTCTCTCATCTGCATAGATATATGAATATTATTCTAATGCTTATCAATAATAATGTTGAAGAAATAATAGTATATTTTAATATCAGTTTTGAATTTAGCAATAATGGTTGCATTTCTATACTAAAGGCCAACCTAACCTGGGAAGGTATTAATATTTAACATTATAATTATATGTAAAAGAAATGCTACAGGGCAGGAATGTATAACTTAATGAAGATCAGAAACAAAAACTAATTATTGTATCACTTTATTCAATGATATATTCCTTATAAATATTTTCTTGTAATCATAGATATCCTTGTGTTACTAAACAAACTTTCAAATTACAGGTGGATGTCATTGTCCTCTTCATGTAGTAGACAATGTGTATTCTCATCAAAGTGATTTTAATAGGTATATGTGTTTGCATTTTTCTTAAGACAGTGGGTACTGTATATATGGTGGAAAATAGATCAAATGCACTGTATTTTATAAACTTTTCAGATATAGATCTGTCTGCTATTGACTGTAGTACAAAAATACTTTACTCGCAGTTAATCACATTTAATGCAGAATTTTTATAATTAAGAGAGTCTCAAACAAAAGCAAATATGAAACTTGGTGTTATTAAATACTTATGATTTGGTTCATTGACTAATAAAATTATAATATACCAGAAGTGATTATGAAAATAAGTAATAGAGCTAATATAGTATTTGTTTATTATCTGGATTCTCAACAAGGTTTAACATTGTTATATTAATTCTACTTTTCAGTGACTAGGAATGGTTAGTTTTTCTGTTTGAAGAATTTCTGGAAAAATATATTATATTCTAATGATGATAAATCAATTTTAAATTCTTCTATTAAACCTCTATCTTGTCATTTTCTTACATCATTTTTTGTAAATCTCTTGTGTGCCAAAGCATTTTGCAATGTATTTTATTAGTCTTTGGTGGGGGCATTTCAAACATAAGCAGTATATTTGATCATTTCCTTCCCCTACAATTTTTCATGTGCCCCCAATGTGTGTGTGTGTGTGTGTGTGTGTGTGTGTGTGTGTGTGTTTGTGTGTGTGTGTGCGCGCGTGCGTGTGTCCCCTTTTATGTTGATAGGATGTGTAGATATTTAGGGAAATCCACATAAAGTTGGAAAACCTATTACAGGTGTGTCCCTTTAGAAGACGGATTTCCCCCTCTTGTCAGGCATTAAGTGTGCATAGCTCTTCATCTAGATTTGAGTCCTTGTGAAATACCATCCTAAATGGGACTTGTAGTAGTGTTTTCATTGCAAAAGTCTTGTTTATTCAACCATATTGTGAAGATTTCATGGGTACAATTTGCTATCATATATAGAAAATACTATGTTTTAAGAGAGGTCCCACTCTTCCTATAATATTCCCTGAAACTTGTGTTACAGATTTATCACTTGGCATGATATTCCATGGTCTATTGTTCTCTTCATTTTGTCCAGTTGTGAATTTCTTTGATGGTCACTCTTTGTTGCATAGAAACTTATTTTATGCAGGATTTGAGCTACACATATCTGTAAATATAAGAAAAGGTATTCAGAATGTAATTAGGAACTGTTTCAGGAACATGGCTGTAGCAAATTCTCCTTCAGAGTCCATGACCTCAGCTTTCACAGGTAGCTGGTTATATGTTCTGTACTAGACATGGATTGTTTGATATTGTGTGGATTTTAAGTTTAATTATGTGCCTACTGGTTACCTCTGAGATATAAGTGCAACCTTAAAACCCTTGGGTATACCTGCCATCCAGGGCATTGTTGTGGTTACAGATAGGCAAGATTCATTATTGATTGTCTCTCTTGGCAACATTATATCACCACCACATGCTATAAATGCTAGTCCTCTTTCAGGAGGCTTCCAGGTCAGATCCAGCTGGATCTCTCCAGTTCCTGTGTCCTAAGTAAGTGGTATCTTCAGAAATAGGATGTTACCTTCAAGGTCTGGGTAACAACTAAGGGTAAAGAAATATCCAGTGCTATATTGTTTTCCTATGACCAAAGATTTGACCAAACCTGACCAAAGCAGGTTTCCCATGCTTAGTGCTTTTATTTTGTTTGTTTGTTTGTTGTTGGATAATATTTTTGCCTCATGAGAAGCATTATCAGCCAAATGTGTAATACATAAATATAACACATTTAATTCTAAGTAACATAAAATAATCTAATTGGCTTTTTCTAATATGTTTAGTGTTATTTATTCTTATTCCTCCATCTCCCTCAATGTTGCCCTGCTAACCCCCTTTCGGATAGAGTACTGTCTCACTGTTTTTCTGTTTCCCTTTCACAGCACCTGTGTCCTACTTACTATTTGCTCTCTAGTGCTCCTCTCACCACTCTGCTCAGAGTCCATTTTACTTTCTTGGTTTATACCATTACTCTAGATTCTATTCTCACTTCTAAGGATTTGGAACTAGAATCCACAATAAGAAAGAACCAGTGGTGGTTTTTCTCCCTGGATCTAGGTTGCTCTTTCAGTACAAAATTTTCTATGTCCATCCATTTCAAACAAAATTTGGGCTGATATTTTGACAGCAGAATATTATTCCACAGATGAAGACATCAGGCATTTTTATTCCCTGGCTTTTGTGTATAGTGTAAAAAAATGGACATGGTTGAGCAAGTATCTATGAAGTAGGATGTGGAGTCATTTGCCTACATGACAAACAGTGCTAGCTATAGCCACATGTTATTGTAGATCTACTTTTTCACTTTTTGAGAAACTTCCACACTGATGATGAGTTGAAGAAATGACTCAGTGGTTAAGCTAACTTTCTTATGTTTCAGAGGCAGTGTATACAGTTTGCAATATCCATCTGGTGGCTTACAGCCCCTGTAACTTGAGGGGTTAAAATTCCCACTTCTGGCCCCTAACATGAACATAGTGTGAATATATATATGTTTGATGAGCAAGGATTCACTATACAAGTGATCTTGCGCTGAGCTAAAGCCTGCATATTGGCGTTCTAATGAGGCGGTATTTCTCACAGCCAAGTCTATAGCACTGAAGTGAGAGCTGTGGACTATGCAGAATCTGGGAATGGATTATTATTGTGTTTGTGTCAGTTTCATCGAATTGCTGACACTGGTTTATCTGGGGATTATTTTTCTCATTTCAACACATAATTATCTGCCTTTTATTAATGCAGCTAAGCACTGAATACTGACCTCTGATTAGGGGAAGAAAACCCAGTCATCTCATGGGCCTCTGTAGGGCAATGAGACATTTTAATTTTCTTCTTTTCCTCCTTGAATTTATTGTACCTGAGTGTTTTGTACATGATTTGTAGTTTTAAATTATTTTGAATCATTCTTATCCTTATGGTCACAAAATATTCTAAGGATGTGATGATGTTTTGACAACTAATTGTATAGGAATCACTATACACCAAGCTCTGCCTAACCCATTTTGTGTGTGTTAGTAAATTCAGTGTTCAAAATTCTGTGATGTGGGCATTCATCCTATTACCATTGACAAGAACCCAGAGAAGCTCTGATCCTTCTCACAAATACTAACATAATTATGAAGTAAAACTACTGGACACATGGATTTAGTCTATATAGTACTATCATTTGTAATGATGGCATGCATACGAAAAATACGTTTATTCTAGTAAAGATTTCTTAAGGTGTTAGTATATTCTAGATAAATGAAATCAAACAGAGGAAAAAACAATGTACAGACACAGTGAATGTTCTTTCAGGTGGCCGCTGTAGTGCAGTAGGCTTTGATGTGAACCATGTGGCCTGCAGGAAAATACCCAATGTACTTCCATCACACTATCTCACTTTGTCCTCTCTTGATTTTTGCCGTTCCTTCTGTTGCTTTGAAATTGCAATAGTTACAGCATAGTCCTATACTTACATCTTCTTTAATTATGTGTAAATTATCCAATCATTGATGGTATTTAATATTTTTTACCTCCATTTTTGTTTTATGTGTATGAGTGTTTGCCTTTATGTATATCACACAAATGAAGTATCTGTAGACACAGCATCAGATCTGCTAGCCCTGGAATTATAGACTCTTGAGAGTTGCCATTTGAGTGCTGGGAACTGAACTATGTCCTTTTGAAAATCTGTTAAGTCTTTTTAGTGCTGCGGATTCTCTCTAGCCCCAAATAGATTTTTAAATTGTTTGTGTTTTACATTTTTCTCCTATACAATAAACCCCTACTGCAGTTTGCCCCACCCTGTACTTTCCATAGAACCTCCTCTATTTTTTCCCTCCCCCACATCCTTTCCAACACCATTTTCCTTCAGAAAAGAGCAGCCCCACCAGCTATACTAAGCAAGCACAACATAACAAGTTACAGTAAGACTAGGCACAAGCACTCATATCAAGGCTGCATCAGGCAACCCAATAGGATAAAAAGGGTCCTAAAAGCAAGAAAAAGAGCCAGAAAAACTCCCCCACCACCACCACCATTAGGATTCCCACAAGAACACAAAGCTACAAAGCCATGACACATATGCAGCGGATCTGGTGCTGACTGCATTCAAGCTCCTTGATTCACTTTTCAGTCTCTGTGAACCCTGCATAGCGATTCTGTGGACTGTGTTTTCCTGGTGTCCTATCCCCTCTGAATATACCAACCATTCTAACACCCATATTCACTGGAGTTCCCCAAACTTTGCTTAATGTTTGGGTGTGAGTCTCTGCCTTTGCTCCCATCAGTGGCTGAATGAAGCCTCTCTCATGACAATTGTGCTAGACACTGATTTATGAGCATAACACAATATTATTAAGATTTTTTTGACAAATTATGTTTGGTTCTATCCTATGTCTCTGGGCTATCCAGCTTCCAGTTCTTGGGCATTCTGGCAGTAGTGGGCATGGGCTACTTCTCGGGGCCTGTGCCTCAAGTTAGCCCAGTCATTTGTTAGCCACTCCTACAAGTTCTGTACCAGCATTAAATCAGCACATTTTACAGGCAAAGCAAATTGTAAGTCAAAGGTTTTGTGACCATTTTGGTTTTCCGGTCCCACCACTGGAAGCCTTGCCTTATTAAAATGATGGCCAGTTCAGACTCCATATGCCCTATTATTAGGAATAATAGGGGCCCTTACTAGGGTCACACTTATAGATTCCAGGGAATTTCCATGGCACTAAATTTCCACTTTGCTCTTCAAATGTCCCCCAATTTGTGTCTTCTTGCTCCATACTCTCTGCCTTGATGCCAATCACCTCTTGATTCCTTGTATTCCCAACCCTACCTGCCCCCAGTTCACCCACGAAATATATTCTATTTTTCCCTGAGAGGGGGAAATAAGTTTATGTTTGTTGTTGTTTTTGCTTCTCGAGACAGGGTTTCTCTGTGTAGCTCTACCTGTCCTGTAACTCTCTTTGTAGAGAGATCCACCTGCCCTATCTTCCACCTAGTTTGAGACCAGGCTCTCTTTCATAATTTGCTGCCCTATATACTACTAGTTTGGTTGTCCAGGGAGCTATTCAGGGTCCTCCTTCTTCTGCCTCTAATCTCTTGGTAGCACCATCATGCCAGGATTTTGTGAATTCTTTGAACTCCAGCTCTCACAGTTGCATGACAAGTGCTTTTCCCCCTAATCATCTGTTCATCCCACTCACATGTATTTGCAAAGTATTTTATGGGTCTCTAAGCTTCAAAGCTATTTGTATAATGGAAATATTATGTTATCCTTCAAATACTAAATTAATTTTGTGTGTGGGAATTCTTAAATCATACATCTCTACATCTCTACAAAACCATTAATTTTTTGCATGTTATTAACCAACTTTTTCAACTAACCTTTGGCAAATCTGACACAAGTCCATGTGTATAACATCTGTGTGGAGAATTATCTGGGTTCCTCTATGTTTAGGTTATTGAAGTGACCTTTGATATGACTGAGAATAGACCCTTCATGTGAAAAAAATGATCCACTGTTTCATGGCCTCTGGCCACACAGATCTGAGTCTGGTTCCAAGAAACTAACAAACAACATTCAACAATCAAAAAGGAATAAGGTAACTTTCCTTTTAACAGTCACAGTTCCTTTCTCCAGCCCCAAAATTCAGTCAAAACAACATGCTAACTTAGTAACTTGGAATGTGAATTAAAAAAAATGTCCTATTAAATCGTAGGACTTTTCTAAATACCCAGTCCATTCTATCCAGTGCCCATTTCAGTATGATCTCTAACACTACTGTAAACACAATGTACTAGTTTTACCATCCATTGTTTTATCAAATCATGCCAGATATTGTTGACTCTCCATGGAATCCCTTACCAGTACTGAGGAGTGGATAGGGGTGGGTGGGGGAGGAGAAACCAGGGTTGGGAGAGGATGGAAGAGAAGGAGGAGGGTGGACATGCTGTTGGTATGTAAAATGAAAGAAAAACCCCTTTCAAATGAATAAAAAATTTTAAAAAATGAAATAAGTTTATAAACCTCAAAAAAATCAAATCTACAGTGTTTAAAACAGGTAACACAGAATAGTGTTTCCTCCACATATTGTTCTTTGTATATTGACAGTATTAGGGAAACATTCTTCAAAGTGTTATCCATAAAGCAGTAGCCTAACGGCTCTCCAATTTTATGAAACACAATCATAGAAAATGGGTTTTTAGAATCCAATAGTCAACATATGAATTTTATTGTCCAGAAATTTTTGGAAAAGCAGTTTTGTCTTTTTCTTCTTTGCTAACATCCCAATGAAATATTTTTTCATAAACTACTTTACTCAGCACCAAAATCTGGAACACCCATGCCAGTGTTTCTAATGACTCAAATTTAGTGATTATATATGTACACATAACAATGAAATATTTACACAAACTTAGTTTTCCAAAGTTTACCTAAACAAAATAAATTTACAACTATAGAAGTAAAATAAAAAATAAATATATTCCTAAGAAGTTTGAATTCTGAATGACATTTTCTAATAAAAATAATGTTTTTGTATTCTTTCTATAAGAATGTGTCTATGCAGTGAGTATATTTGAAAATTAAATAGTGAATTTCTATCAAGTAATAAATTCAAGCTTCAGAGGAAGTGGCGGCAACACCTTCATGATACTAGCAAGCATAGAACAGCCTGCCTGTTGATGTTTTTTCTCCTCTCTACAGGAACAATTGGATAATTGTTCAGTAAAAATGACACTAAGATATAAAGTGATAAAGGTTAAAATAACATCAGATTACTTGAAGCTTCCTATTTCACCAGTATTCTCTTTGTACTTGCTAGCAATATGCCAAGCAAGATACTCTAAATTACTTGTGTTAAACAAATATAGGCCAAACAGATGCTGAACAAAATGCAATAAATATTGTAAACCCATAGCTAAGAGTTAATATAATTTAAGGACAATCTCTAGAGACAAATTCTAAAAGAACACAGGAAGTAAATGTGGCTGTTGACATGCATCTGTCAAAAGTCATCAGTTATGAAAATGATTTTTAAAAGGTCCAGAAAAACATCTGTGAAATTTGGAACGTAGAACAAAAAGTAGATGACTTTCATGGTTTACTAATAAAAGTGTATATTTACATAGACAATAGATTTTAATAATCAACAGTGAGAGAATTGCAAATGTTTAGCAAGTTCAATGTTCATTGACACTTTGAATGAAGAGGTGATAGATACTTATGTATTAATGACATGTCAATAGATGATCAGTACAAAGGTAGCAGTTAAAGAGTTGTAAAACATTCATAAAGATACCTTGATACTACCATCTATGAATATCTATAATATTCATAGATGCTTACCATTACTATTGCTTGTATCTATATTTATAGGAAGATAGTGGAATTTAGAAATACAAATTAGGCAGTTTTAGACCCGAGGGTAAGATGGTAGTACATCCTGGAAGTTCAATATATTCTTTCAATTATATTGATAAGTTCATATTTTAAGCAAGACTGAATGTACCCTAAGGGTTGATCCTTCAGAAGAATCTTAGTAATTTATTTAGTTTTAATATTGTTGGTGGTGTATGTGGTATTGGGAGGACTTTTCAGTGTAATATAGGAATAGATTTACCAAATTATATCTTCTACTATGTTAGCTAAATTTACCTTTTCTTCTCATAATAAAGTAATGTCAAATTAAGTGATACTTTGGCACAAAGAAAATGTACAGCCAATAAGATGACACAGTCAATAAAGGAGCTTTCCACACTAGCTTGGCAACCTAATTTCCACCCATGGAACCACGGTAAATGTGTCAGGTAAGAATTAACTCCCAAAGTGGTCCTGTGACCTCCACAACATGTGTGCCCCACCTTATACACAATATATATATATATATATATATTATATATATATATTACACCTATTATTATATATATTAATATACCTATTAATAAAAAGTTAAATATCTGTGTAAATGTATTGACTTACAAAGTCCCTAAACAGTTTTACTCTATATCCCCTTCCAAAACCCCTTGCTCTAATGAGGAAGACCTTGGTGAGATTCAAGAGGACTGCTACAGTGTTGAAGTCAGGAGATGGTAGAATTTTAAAAAGTGCACATTAAAATGATGCAAACAAAACATCAATTAATATTGATGACTGAAAAGTGCTGTTAGGAAGTGAAGTAAACAAACAGTGGGAAGCAAGTGCCTAGAGAAGGAAAAACATTAAGTTTTGTCCTTGGTTGTTTCATGTTGTGGGACATTGATGAAAACTGGCCACAGACTGTGCCACTTTCTGCAAGCACCAGGACTCCCTCAGCAGCAGCAGCATGACCACAGCTCCACTTCTGAATCTAGAGAAGAGGGAAAGCCAATTTTAAGTGTAATGTCATAGTGTAACAGAGTTTGAGGCCAGTATTTTAAAGGGAATCTTTGTATTCCACATTCAGGCAAACTAGCTGACAAATTGCTTGAAAATGGGGTTATCTCATAATTCTAAAAGTCTTGTTAGAGGAAAATTACCATGTGTACTGTGGATTGCTTGTGTGCATTGTGAGATGTATCATTTTTGCAGAACTATTCCCAGCTATAACTTGTTGAATACCAGTCATTTTTTATGTCAGTCTTTTCATAAAACAGAAGCTGCCTAAATATACTGTGGCATTTAAGGCTCGGTACTAAGGATATTATGCAACACAAGCAGAGATGGGAGTATTAATATAGATTTCTCTGGATAAAATCCTGCATCAAATTTTGTTAATTCTGTGCTTGGTTTAAGACCCTTGAATAATATGGAAGTTTCATATACTGACTACATTGATAGAAGGAAAAATATTATTTCTGTGTGATCAAAAAATTTAAAGACTAAAAATAATGCTTCAGCAAAAATATTCAATTAGACACACTCTTAATACTACACACAAAACTGTTTAAAACTATAAAAGATACAGTCACACATATGTCACTCATGTTTCTTATGATCCATATTACATCACTTTAATTTTTCATCATGAGACAGTTGTCTGTTTTATATGCAGAGCTTTCACTGCTCAGTCTGCAGAAATGATGCAAACTCTCTACTCAAATAGCAATAAATCATGTTAATTCAGCTGCAGTCAAACATGCTGTGGTAGAGAGGATCTCAGGACAACATGAATGACAATGGTCCAAACAAAGTATTTAGCAGAAGACCCTGCCCAATAACATGATACTTTTAGTTGACAAGTTTACCCAGGGAGGATGACATGCTCACCAGTCAGGAGGGTCTTAGTATAAATACAATCTAGTGATAGAAAAAGAGTGAAAAATAGCTTCACATGTTTTGATTTTAACACTGTCTGTTCTTACAGATTCTGTGAGCATAACTCGATTAATTTCTAAAATGTGGTAAAAAATGGACTGCTTGCCAAAGGTTAATGAGGGGAAAATGGTTTGCATTGGAAGTTAAGCAGAGGCTATGGGCTGATGAAATAAGAGCACACCTTAATCAGTCATCTTTCCACCATATTTTATTCACATAATGACACTTAATGAGATGAAAATGGCCCATCAATACCTGTACAATACATTTACATCTTCACCCTACTCTGGTCATAATCTCATCTTTGTAGGAGTCCCTGTCCTTATATCACTGACCTATCAGTGCAGGTCTGCAGTGCTATGTACCAAATAATATATCACAATTTCTCGTATTTCTTTGGGTTTTCCTGGGTCTTCCCATTTTCACTCTTCAAAAATTTTTTTGATTAGTATATATTTTTTTTTCATTTTTATAATTTTAAGGAAAAAACAAAACATAACAGGTTAGATTTTTTTGTATAAATGTGAAACAAGATTTTAGGAATTCTTAATATCATAAGGATGATGAAATTGAAAACCAGGAGATAGTAGCATCTCTTAACCTGCTATTATTTCTTGGATAAATCATGGCTTTCGATACTAGCCTGAAAAGTTAAAGGCTAAGAGTATCAGCTCAGATTGAATGCAATTCTGCTGTTCAGCAACCTGTAATCACTTAATGTCTCTAACACATTTTTTTTTTAATTTTAGTAGTGAATAAGTGGTTCTGTTTGAACAAATCCATTGCCATTTCTATAGAGAAAGTCTCTATGTGACTCTTAGTCTCCATCTAGATGTAATTTGGCACATAAAAAAACAGATTGGTTATTGTTGACTGTGTTAAAGGACCTGTATATAGCCAGGGAAAGACATGATCATGATTGATTTTAATCATGTTCAATACTCAGTATTCACATAAATGTGGGGCTGCAGTAATTTAGACAATCTTAGACAACAGCTGATTCAAACAAATTTACAATGGAGTTGATAATGCATCTCTTTCTGTAAAACATTTATCACAACTGTCTTTAATGCTTAGTGTCTCATATATCCTAAAATTTAAAGCTCTATGATGAATATGTTTTTATCTGTAGTGACTTCTCCCTTTGCCATCAGTTTAGTAAGCCTACTTCTGTGTATTCATCTCAAATATTACCTCCTCAGTAATGAGACTTGCCTGTTTCCTTCAAGATTATATCCATATGTTTTATACTATCCAAACAGAACGATGTACCTTTTGTTCACATCAGTTGTTAGCTTCCTATGAACCCAGGGAATCATACTAAATCTACAACCAGGCTTTAGAGTCCACAAGGCCAAGTTGCCCTCTGTGAGCTCATCATTGTACTACACATGTCTTGTGAGCTTGTCTGGAGTGTACAATAACAATGGTTTTAATGATCCAATGTATGAGTGAGTGCATAGATGATTCATTCTTAATTACTTCTTTGAGATAACACTCAGAAAACTTTATTGTCCTTTCCTGGATACTTGAAACACTAAAGATTATGCTGGCAAGTCTCACTTCTTATTCTTGGCAAATGTTTACTTCTTACCACTTTTGTTCATCATAATCACAATTTAGTTGTATAATTATTTATAAGCAAATTATGACATAGAAAAGTGAAATAATCACCATTGATATAAGCATATAATATTATCACATGTGTAGGGGAAGCTGTAGCCACGCCTACTTAGGGGCTGGCTACAGGTGTGCCCGACCATGTTTGCGAGGGTGTGGTCAGGGTGATGTAGAGTGATACTGGGATGGGACTGCGTGCTCTTTTTCAGTTTCACTTTTGGGCTTGCGTACAGACTGCTGCCACTAGCTGGCTGGCTAGGTTGCTCTGTAAGTAAGGCTTTTCCCTATTAAATACCCTTATATTTCTACCTGACTCCGTATTGGTAATTTCCCACTGTACACATAAGATAATATAATGTAAGATTAGGAAGTATTCTGGATAACAGAATTTAGAATGCCTACAAAGCATTGAATGTGGGCCTGGATGGTAGATGTGTTAGCAGTCAAGGTATCTCCTGGTACTACTCCCCTCTGGTGAGGGGCAGAGCCAGCTTTTTGTGCCTGTGGTGAGGGGTGGGACATGCTCTCCTGAGTATATGTGGGGGAAGCTTTTCCATGTTTTGCAGGGCCATCTCTCCTGTGAGTGGCAGTGCCAACTCTCCAGTGCAGCTGTCAACAAGAGACAGGACCAGTATTCTCAGGGCCAATAAAAAACAGTGCCAGCTGAGCAGCCCATAAGATTTCAATAGGCATGGGTCATATAGCCCCTAGAGCTAACATGAGCCATGGACATCACCACAGATCTCAGCTGCAGCAGGACCACAGACCCAGGAATAGCTCTTAGCAGCAGCTCAGGCCCAAATATCCCTATGGTTCTAGTTCACAGCTCAGCCTACTCAGATCAGTATGGCCCTGTCAGCAGCATGGCTGTGGGGCAAAGAGCAACATGGCCTCTGCTCGAAGCCCAGATGCCTTTGGTGACAACATGAGCCATGGACATCAACAGAGACATGAGCTAAGGTAGGGCCACAGACTCAGACATGGGGCTAGGCAGTAGCCTTGGACTGGACTTCACCATGCCACCCAGGGGCTGTACAGGTCACACATATCAGTCGGCTCCTCACCACTTGTGAGTCCTCACTTTACTCCTCTCTCTACAGCACATAAATTGCTGCTTCTCTGTTTTTCCCATTTTCATTCCATATATGTTTTCATCATAATGGTGCCCACTACCCCAGTGCCTTTAGGTGCCAGGCACTCTTGTGGGTGTCTTCCACCCACTAGAGCCAAATCCTCTTCCTTAATCCATACAGCCTTGAGCTGTAGGTCTTTCTTAGTTATGCCACTCAGAAGTTATCTCTTTGTCTTCTCTTTACCATTTGTAGGGAGCCTAATAAATCTGCTGATATTTGGATAATTGAGACTAATTGTCAGTTGCACAAGACCAGCTGGTTAATGATATTAACTTCTCCAACCCTGATTTCCATTCGCCACATAACATAAGGTATTCTATTTGATCTACCAATTCTGGAAATTAGAATGTAAGCATTTTTGGAGAGCAATTATTCTGCACACCATGAATGAATATTATTTTTCTGATATATTTTCTAAGTGTTTGTTTGAAGTTAACAAAACTACAAACTGAAAATGATCACTTTTATTTTTGTATATTTATGTAGTCACAAATTAATATTGAAATTAATAACTTATTCAGTTAGCATTCATGAAAATAGTGAAAGTCATGGAAAGATCCACATTATATCATAGTTTTGGGATATCACTATGTGTTTCTCTTTGATATTCTACAGTAACTATTTAAAAGTAACTGATGGTAAAATGAATTATAGCATTAGCTGTAAATCTTTTTTTAAAAAAAAATTTTACTATTGTTTCAGTGTTTGTGTACATGTGTGTGGAAATGCATGAGTATGCAGGAAGACACATATACTTGCACATCTGTGGAAGACAGAGGAAAGTTATAAGGAGTACATTCTCCTCTTCAAACTTTATGTAAATTCTAGGATTTTAACTCAGGTCCTCAGGCTTGCATACCAGGCACTTTTACTTGCTAAGCAATATCCCAGATCTGAAAAATGCATTTTAAGTAGCAAAATTAGTACTGTGAAATGTGTGAATGTGCACGTGTGTGTGTGTGTGTGTGTGTGTGTGTGCGCGCGCGCGCGTGCGTGTGTGTGTGTGTGTGCGCGCGTGTGTGTGTTTGTGCATTTTATGTGCATTCATTCAAGTTCCAATTATTTCTTTTTTATATTTTTTATTAAGTGGAAACAAAAGTTATGTTCCACAAGCTATGTGGAAATAGAAGACTAAACTATTTCTCTAACCCACATATGCTAAGAGTTAGATAGTTAACACAAAGTTGTCAATTTTTATTTTCCATGATCTGTTTGAGCAAATGTATGCTAAGGCCTGAGAAAATGTCACCCAATTTGCAGTGAAGGAATTTACACAAGTAGTGTGTCTAATACAGTGGACAGAGCTTTATGTTTACTTTATCTGTTCTAAGTCCTAATTGGTTTTTTGGTTTGGGTTTTGGTTTCTTGGTTTTTCAAGACAGGGTATCTCTGTATAACAGCTCTGGGTGTCCTGGAACTCACTTTGTAGACCAGGCTGGCCTCGACCTCACTGAGATCCACCTGCCTCTTTCTGCCATGTGCTGGGATTAAGGGCCTGGGACACCACTGCCTAGCTGTATTTACTGTTATATCTTGTACTTTTAGGCATTATTTCATGACACATGTTCAGGCTAAAGCAAAGTGTTGCTCTTAAAAAATATAGCCAACAGCCTTTCAAGTTAAGAGAATGGATCATTAGTATATGAGAGTGGAAAAACTATATATTTTAGTAGATTTTTAAAAAGAATCTATAATTATCTTATTTTTAAAAATTATAATAAAATTATAATAAAATAACATATTCTCAATTCTTGCCCTAGCCCCTCCCCTGTACCACACCCTTTCCCAGATTTCTGGTCTCTAACTTCTTCATTGTTTTTTTTTTTTTTCACACACATTATATGTTCATAAATAAAACCTGCTTAGCGTATAGTCTCAGTGCTGACCAATTGGTATTGAATAACCAATTGGGAATTTCTTCCCTGGAGAAAACATTTTTTTTTTTCTGTTCTCATTATTCACCATTTGCCTCTGGCTCTCTTTGTAATGTTGAGGCCTCATGAGCTGTGCTTCTTCCATGTTAGCATGTCAATTGGTGTCATTGTTTTTCAGGTCTTGGTTAGGCAGCCCTGACCATGTGTTTAGCCTTGCAAACATTTCAATAAACATAATCTCACAACAACCTTTCTCTTCCTCTGGCTCTTACACTCTTTCTGCCCTCTCTTTAGCAATGAACCCTGAGCCCTAGGTGCAAGAATTATATTGTGGATATATCAACTTGGAACAAAAACCACATGGTCTCTTATTCTCTGTATTCAGTTGATTATGGTTTCATGTAAACGTCTTAATATAATGCAGTGAGTAGTTTCTTCAATAGTAAGTGAAAAATGCACTTACTGTGTGAATAGTGTAAAATGTAATGTATTTAGGAATTATGCTGGTTTAGTAATGTGAGATTGTAGGTTCTCATCTAAGATCCATTAGTCCACTAGCCCATGATTGCTGGCCAGGTTTTCAGTACCAGTCATGGTTTCCTCTTTTTGAGAATGCTTTAAGCCCAATTAGAGAAATATTGGTTACCACCAAAGTGTATGTGCCCTATTGTACCCTTGGGGTTAACCTGTCATCCTGGTTGTTGCTGGTTCATAGATGCCATAGCTGGGTAGGAATATTGATTGTCCCTTTCCCTTGCAAGCCTGCACAATGACTTAAGATACCATGAAAGCTAGTCCGTAGAGAGGAGACTTTCATGTCAGACTCAGTTCAGGTCCTCTGGGTCAACTTGGAACCCAAACTGAGTGCTTTCTTCAATAATAGAGACTTACCTTCCATTTCTCTAAGGAAATTCAGTGCAATAGAAATAGACTATAATATTTTGGATGTCTCTTGAATAGTTCTGACACAAAAGTGATGTTAACATATTCTGCTGCCACTGTTTTGGCTAGAAAATCTATGCATCTTGGAGAAGCATTGCCAACACAATGAGAAAAATCTCATTTATATTATAAGTGTGTTATATGAATTTGAGGAAAATACATAATAAAATTACTCATAAGTTTTTCAGATACACACCTTAATTATTTTTTACACTCACGTTCCTTAACTAGAGCACCACAAGTTTTCCCTATTTTTCCCCTTCAGATAATTTATACCCGGCTATTCAGGAATCTATTGATGCCCCAATACCATCATCCCCTTCTATTTTCCTAGACTATGCAGTTAGTTCAGGATATGGACTCCCATTTGAGAATTTGAATCTAGGAGCCTCAGATGAGAGAGAATATGCAACATTGTTTTTTTCAGGGTCTACATTATCTCACACAATATAATTTTTCTAGTTCCATATATTTACCCATAGATTCTTTTTAGATGTCAGGAGGACAAATCAGTCAATACTGAATGTGCCCCAAGTTTATTTTTCACAATTCTTATATACCTTAACCAAAAAGGGGAACATGATATCATGCATACAGAACAGACTTTTCTTCCTCATTTCTCTAAGGATTCAACTTCTCCTTACCTGGCCTTGAGGGTCTGGAGTAACCACACCTCAGACCAGGTATGTTGTTATGTAGCATAAGGCACCCAAGGCCAAGATGGAACATCCTACTGTAGCCACGCCTCTGACTTTTAGGACTTATGGCTTACTGAGGATGATTTCATTTTTCTTTACAGTTGAGTAGTTAGATATTTTAAATACTTCTTTATAACAAATGTGTAGCACAATAAACAAAAGACCCAGAAACTGATATTGAGGGTTCAAACTTCAAGGGGAAAATGAGAGAAGCAAAGCAGCCAGCCACTAGCTCTTACCTCTACCTCAGATCAGACCAAAGGGGTGATCCTCTAACTGCTCCCTCTTTCACTGTTCCTCAGTTTAACTCAGTGTGCTATGTTCTCCTCAACATGGCTAGAGACTATTATTGAGACAGAATGTTGGATCTGAGACTCTGCTCCTGTCTTATATACCTCCCTAGTGCTGGAATTAAAGGCTGTGATCCCAGGTGCTAAGATCACTTTTGTGTGAGCTGTTTCTTTTAGGAGTGGATCAATTTTGTGTAGTCAGTGTGGCCTTGAACTAACAAGGATCTGTTTACCTCCTAATCCTGAGTCCTGGAATTAAAGTGTGTGTGTGTGTGTTTGTGTGTGTGTGTGTGTGTGTGTGTGTGTGTGTGTGTGTGTGTGTGTAAGTATATATGTAAAGAAGTATAATTCACTAAAGCCATTTAGTATTACATATTTGTGTATATATGCACATATATAATGTATGCTTAGGGGTAAAAACTTGTTATTGCATAACCAATTAAAGGCTTATCCCTAAGGAAAAACAATTCTTGTTATGTCAGTAATCATTAATTGCCTATAGATATTTATCTATTCTGGGGGCCTCTTGAAATCCCTCTCTAATTTTTTTTTTTTTTTTTTTTGGTTTTTCGAAACAGGGTTTCGCTGTGGCTTTGGAGGCTGTCCTGGAACTAGCTCTTGTAGACCAGGCTGGTCTCGAACGCACAGAGATCTGCCTGCCCCTGCCTCCCAAGTGCTGGGATTAAAGGCACGCGCCACCACTGCCTGGCTCCCTCTTTAATTTTAAAATGGCAATTGATTTTGACATTGTTCATATCTTGGTTAGTCAGCCATATTCTTAGAATTCATGGGTATGGCTTCCATGTTATATCTAGAAGATATAATTTTATTGTAGATCTTCTTAGATGGCCCTTATATTCTTTCTATCATCTCCTACTTAACATCCCTTGAGTCATAAGTGTAGTAATTGTGTTTTAGATGTAATACTTGATGTTGGATACCTCATAGTCACTTATTGTCTGCATTTTGACTAGTTGTGACTTTCTCTATTGAAAAAATGGGGGATGTATTGTGAGAGTTATATTTTTTTACGGGAAAGCTGTATTTCTAATATAGTTCAGTGTTATGCTGGTTTAGTGAAGTGGCAGTTGTAGGTTTTTCTGTAACATCCATGAATTTACTAGCTCTGCCTAGTTATCTGGGTTTCCAGCACTAAGCACCATTATTTTCATCCTTTTCATCTTTCCATAAGTCAAATTTGGCAGATGACGGTTACTACCAAGACGAATATGAGACTATTAGATTTTTAGGAATATTTTTCCATGCTGATCATTGTTGTCATTCATAAGTGTCACCACTAGGTAAAACTATTGTCTCAATTTCTCCCTTGGTAGCTTGCATACCACCTTAGGATACTATGAAAATTATTCTTCTGGGACAAGGCTTTCAATTCAGGTCCAGCTCTATTCCTGAATTCTGTGACTGAATTGTTGTTTGATATCTTCAGGAGTAAGGACTTAAATTCAACTTGTGGGAGGAATCCAGAGAAAAAAGTAGTTCCCTATACTGTTTTGGTGTTCTCTTGGTCTCACAGAACCAACCATTTGAAAGGCAATTTCACAAGCCTATTACTGGGTGTTTTGATACTTAGTGTATGGTTATTGGAGAGAACCTTATCAAGTCAAGTTCCATAACTTCCTTTAAGCGATACACATATACTTATATGTATAATTTTAGGTGAATATAGAATAACATGATTCTTTATGGCCTTTTCAAACATCATCAGGGCTATTTTTCTCTCCACCGTTTTTCTGTATTGATGTCATCCTCCCTTCAATTTGAAACAACTTTCTATTTCTCCAATGGTTGTCTTCACATTACTTGTATATTGCTATTCTCCTCTTTAGAGATCTCACTGCTACAACCTCATTTCCCTTTCCCAGTTTTTGGAGATACCCCAAATTATAGATTCACATATAAAGATTTGTACTTAGGAATCACAGATGGGGGAACTTAAAACTTGTGTTTTTCTGAGTGTATGTTTCCTAGTTTCCTAGTTCCATCCATTTGCCTGCAAATTTCATGATTTCATTTTTTAACCATTGAATAGTATTCAATTGTGTTTATTCACCAAGTTTGCATTACATATTAATTTGTTAAAAGACATTTAGATTATTTCCATTTCCTAGCTGTTGTAAATAGAATACCAATGAAAATACCTGAGCAAGAGGTATCTGTGGAATAGAATATTGAGTCCTTTAAACATACACCAGAGACAGGAATGGCTATGCCAGTTTATAATTCAACCAATAGTGATGAATGATCCTCTTTCTAGCATCCTTTCCAATATTTTCTAGTTATTTTCTTTCTTTTCTTTCTTTCTTTCTTCCTTTGAATAGTTTGTGATTATACTTTTAGAGGGTAAAACACTATTATCATATGGATATGTTACAGCAAATTACAGACATGACAGCGCAAGTAAGAAGTTGAACTATTATATTTTGAAACATAAAAACATGGCAGAGAGAAAGTAAACAAAAGCAAGTAAACAAAGAACACTATGATTTAGATGAGACTATGTAATCTCAGACATTCCACCAGTGATGAGCTTCCTTCAGCAAGACCATATCTCTACATTTGTGAGTTGTTTTCTTCATTTTAGGCATTTTGAATGCATTATGATAAAAATCTCAAAGTTGTTTCAAATTGTATATCTCAGATTACTAAGGATGATGAATAGGTTTTTTGAGATATTTAGTAGATTTTAATTTATTTCTTCGAAAACTGTTGACATCACAATTCATTTGTTAATTGGGTCACTTTTTGTCTTAATTCTCTCTCTTTTTTTTTTTTTACTTTCAAGACATAATTACACTGCCAAATATCTAGCTGACAATGATTATCCCACATTCTGTGAGCTTCCTCTTTATTTCATTTATTGTTTCCTTAGTTGAAGAGATACTTTTTAGGTTTTTGAGTTCCCATTTGGCATCATTTAGCCTTAATCCATGTGTGCATTTGTGCAACTCAGAAAGTTAAAATTCCTATAACTATATTCTGAAAGTTTTTCCTCTTCCCCATATTTTCTCCTAGAAGTTCCAGTGTCTCATGTTTTATATTAGTTCTTTGATACATTTGGAATGAGTTCTTCTACAATGTGATAGATATGGGCCTTATTCATTTTTGGCATGTGAACATCTGTTTTCTTAGAACCATTTGTTGAAGATGTTGTTGCTTTTCCAATATAAGTTTTTGGCATTCTTTTCAAATGTCAAGTGCCTGTAATTGTGTGTGCTCATGTTTCACCTTCTACTATTTTGTTCCTTTGTTGTATATATCTGTTTATATACTAGTAGCATACTACTTTTATTACTATAGCTCTGTTTAGACTCTGGCTTGGTAAATCAACACCCCCAGCATTGTTCATTTTGTTCAGATGTACATTTTCTAACTAGGGGCTTTTGTGCTTCTATGTGTGTTTTAGGAACTTTTTTCTATTTCTATTGAGTAAAGGATTGCACTGAATTTCTAATGGATTTTGATAAAATTGCTGTTTTCACAATATTTTTGTCTTCCAATTCATGAACATATAGACTTTTCTGTTTTCTACTGTCTTCCTCAATCTCTTTTTTAAGCAATTTAACATTTTATTGTAGAGGTGTCTCACCTCCTTGGGTAGCTTTAGTCCAAGATATTTTTGAGGCTATTCTGAATAGGAATGTTTTCATAATAAATTAATGAGCATGTTTGGCTTTGTGTATAGAAAGACTTTTTTTTTTTGTATGTTGACATTATATCCTGCCACTCTTAGGAAGTTGTTGATCATTTCCAGTTTTCTAGTGGTATTTTTTGGCATCTCTTATATATACCATCTCTAAACAAGAATAATTTGACTTCTTTTTTTCAGTTTGATTCCCTTTTCTTGTTATATTGCTCTAACTAGCATGTCAAGTAGTATATTGAAGAGGAATGGGAATACCTGACAGCCCTATCTCATTCAGATTTTAAAGGGATTGCTCTAAGCTTTTTCCATTTAGGATGATGTTAGCTGTGGGTTCTTCATATATAGCCTTTGTTATATTAAGATTTGTTCCTACAGTCCTCTTCTCTCTAGAACTTTTATTATGATGGCATCTCTACATTTTGACATTAGTATCTTTTCTTTAAAATAAAGTAGTTATACTGTTTAAACTATATAAATGACTAAATTTGATGTGTTTTTACTTTGATATTTGTAAGAAAAATTTATACTTCCTTAATATATAACTATGTGAAAATTGAGATTATCAGAAAAATCTAGCAATATTACCAAAATCTATTTTGGATTTTGATGACTTCAAATTTATATAATAAGTATCAATTGAGCCCTTGCTATCTGCTAGTCAGAAACTACAGTCACTGTCTGTTTACAAGGATTAGTCAAATTTTATAAGGTTCCTTCTTAAGCTATACAAAATCTCCAGAAAAATAAAATTAATTTTAAAAACATATAACCCCACATGGCCAGAACCATCTTATTTTTGACAAAAGATTCCAGAAATCCTCATTTCAGTAAAGACAACCCTCTCAACAAATGGTAGTAAGAAAAGTAGGGAGAAAAATCAACAGCACTCCTATTTCTCACCTTGTATTTTAATTCATTTGTAGTTGTTTCCAAATGGATCACATGTCATAAGTTGAAACATGGATCTAGAGAAAGCCTTCAAGACATAGGTAAACTCTGACATTTTATAAGACTATTCCCTCTGGAAATAAGACTAATAACTGGTAAACAGGACCTTGTAAAGTTAAAATGCCTCTACATGGCAGGCAAAACAGTGACCAGAATGCAGAGGCAGCCTAGAGATTGAGAGAAAATATTTGTTACCTCTACATGTAACAGGGGATTTTTTTTTGGTTTTTTGAAAAGGGTTTCTCTGTGTAGCTTTGGAGCCTATCCTGGCACTCGCTATGGAGACCAGACTGGCCTTGAACTCACAGAGACCCACCTGCCTAAGCCTCCTGATTGCTGGGATTAAAGGCATGCACCACCAATGCCTGGCTGTAACAGAGGATTTTATGTAGAAAAAAAAAGGGGGGGGCAACGCTAAAAATATAAACAAGGAATCAAAAAAAATGATAAATTGATTAGCTAGAGAAATGGCCACGGTTCTCAAAAATGAAATGTTCACTCAAGCTAGCCATCAGAGAAATGAAAAGTAAATTGAATATCATTTACACAGTGGAGTATTTTACTTCTGTTAAAAAAGGAAATTATGAAATCTATAGGTAAATGCATGGAGCTTGAAAAAATCATCCCGAGTAAGGTTACCCAGATCCAAAAGACAAAGATTGCATATTTCTCCTTTTATGTGTTTAGCTTTAAGCCTCCAACATGTATGCTGCAGTCCAAGCTATAACTACAGAGATTGGTAACAAGTAAGGGAATGCAGAGGAGGATTTCTCAAGTGGGGGAAATATTATATATATATATATATATATATATATATATATATAATATAGAGAGAGAGAGAGAGAGAGAGAGAGAGAGAGAGACAGTGGAGATTAAATGTGAAGCACAATGGAGGAGATGAGGGTGGGAATATGGGCATGAACAACTCACTAAAGACCATTGGAAAACCAAATGGAAACTAACTGTTTCAGATGCTTCTTAAAATATATATGTGTATAAAAAGAATCCAAATTGTGGCATCTCCAAATAACAGGGGAGACAGTGCTCCAACTAGACATCTTTTGCCACAATGTGAAACCTTCTTTTACCTCTAGTTTAGCCAATGGGCAAAGGTACCCCATGGAAATGGGTGAATAACTCAGGTATAAGAGAACTCATAGATCCTTCTGTGACTATCTCAATTTTACAATTTGAGATTGTGTGATTTTATTAATATATGGGTCTTATTACCATGTTGGTTGTCTTTTATCTTACTATTAATTCATTCAGTAATTTCTTTGGATGGTTTAGCATACCAGCATTTTGTCTTAGATAAAAAATCTCTTAAAATTAGAGTACATTCCATTTTATGTCAGTTATAATGGCAGTGATAATGACAATGAATGATCACAGATGATGATTCAAATCAGCAGATAAGAGAACTTAAAAGTGCTGCAATAGTACTGAGGATGGAAGGATATATGTGCTGCTGGATAATGGGGATGGAAGCTAGTCCAAATGCAAGAAAGCCAGAAAGGCATAAGGCACACATAATCTAAGTTATATTATTTGGTAAAATACAGAAAATGAGGATAATAAATTTATTGGGAAATTTACATGCATTTAAATTATTTAAAATGTATGCCTAACACAAATATGAGTTAGTGGAAAAGGCTAGTTTGAAGAAGTTTTTACATAATTCTTATTTTGTTTTGAAAAAATATAGTTGTCATCTATAAAAGATGGGAAGCGTGATATACATACTGTTAAATGAGCTTTGTTTCCTGTGGTAATTGTCCCTGCATTGGAACTACGCTCTTAATATATTCCTTATTTTACAACTACAAGGATAAATATAAGTTTTAACTCATATACAATAAAGTACAATAACCAAAGAGGGTCTTCAATGTTTATGAAAATATCAACATGGTGATTGAATACATATAAAATAAATCACATTTCAATATGTAAATATGATACATATAAATCAATTATGGTAATTACTAGTTCAGTATTATTTTCATTAGTTGGTGTTTGAAGCTCATCTTTCTAATTATTGATAAACCATATAATAACATTATGAACTATTCAACCCAGTAAGAAAATACACCCCTACTGCTCATCAAACAAGTATTTATTAAATTTCAATCAGGAAATAGGGTAATAAATAAACATATGTTATAGAAAAACACATGATAAATGGCTTTGAATTTATAGTCAAAGATTGTTTATTTTAATTAAGCATATAAACTTCTAATATTCACTGAAAATTATGCTGGAATTTATTGCAAGCAGAATACCACCCTGAACAGAGATTGCTGAAATTAATAATACATAACATTATACATTACAATAGTACATTTTTCATTTTCAGATAACAATTTTGACTCTGTTTATTCAAATTTTTAATGAAAATCTGTTTTATCTTGTTTTCTAGACTGAATATTAATTACTTGTATTCATTTATAATTGTTAGAAATATTCAGCAATAAGTAACTTTCACTATCTGAGTTTCACTTTCTGAGTTAATGAATCATTTTACATTAAATGTATATATATACTGAAATTCCTATGGCAATTCTAAAATTTTATAATTTTTAGAATGATCACTTCGAAATATCATGAATGTCTCTTATGGTACATAATTAAAATCATTGTTATAAGTGGGGATAAGCAAACAATAGTAACTGTGAATGAAAAAGACAAATTCAACAGCACCTTCATGATGTTGACAGGAGTCAATATTGGTGAGTGGCTCCTACATGAAATGCATGTGAATTTCATATTAATTAGTTTATGAAGCAGACTGATGCATCAGTTTGTTTGTGCCGAAAGATAGCCCACTGTCAAGCAATCAAGCACTAACCACTTTAATTGTAATTTATTCCAAGAAGCACAATCTATTGATTTAGCATACACTTATGTCACAGCAGTATCGTTATTTGACTTTGTTTTAACAGCTTCAAAAGGTTAGAAACTTAGAGACTACTGTGCAAGAAGCCATTAAAAAGCTGAGTTGTTTGTACTCTGTTCTGGAGCAATGGCCGCTGTTCAGAGAATTAGATTCAGGACTGGGGAAATAATAATATTACTTATGTACTCAGTATGAACTAATGTTTTCCTATAACAAATCTTCCTTAATAATTACATAGCAGAAACAAAAGCCTGAGCATAAATATAATTATCTCCCTTTTACAAGTAACCAGCTGTTTACAGGTGCAAAATTTCCAGGACTCCATTAAAATGTTAAAAGTCATCTGTCTGACTCCACATCCTATTCTTAACACCTTGCATTAGATGGTTTACAATAGACATTCCATGGTGTAAGACTAATATGGACACATTTACTTATATTGAAATTGTTGATATGTAGTTCATTCACATGAGCATTGTACCAAGTATGATTGCTAAATTATAAAACATCAATATTAATCACTTTTCTAATTCCACGTTATAACTTTTAAAGGGAGCGATATATTTTCTTCTGCATGTATTAGAGTGGTAGAATTCCAGTTAGAAGTTGTCAGTTTTCAAAAAAGAAATGTACTCAGAGTATCTGGTGAGATAATTCTTGGAGCTTCCAAGACTCTTGTTTTAGAAAATATATAGAGTAGCTTATTGCTTTATAATATTGTAAATACACACACTCTGAGTAAGGGTAAGTAAATGATCATCTATCATGGATGAATGAAATCTTCAATTAATATATTTACATCTCAAGTATAAGGGAAGCCTTGAGATACAATGGGAGATTGATTATTTTGCCTAACTTAGAGCTTGTCTATGCTTTCATGTTTTGACTTTTAATAAATTTTCATTCCGGAATAAGTCAATAAATAAATTTATTCAATTATATGAAAAGAACATAGACCCAGTATAACGTTCTCATTTTTTTTGCAGGTGAAGAAATGAAGAATCAAAGAAGTAAAGGATCTATTTCAAAATCACATAACTAGTAAGTAATGTCTGCAGATCAAATGAAATCATTCTCCAGCTGAGTTCTTCACTATGTAAAATGATAGTTTCTCATTTCAGATAAGATGCTTTAGAATCTCGGTTGCTCTCTACCACATTGAGGCACAGCATTAATTTTGGATATGTTTTATTGTTTCTTGTTATTTCCAAATGAATTTCAGATATTCTCTCTAGAGGGGACAGTATAGCTGATAACATGGTATATCAAAAGAAAGTCATTAACATCCTATTGAGAGCTTTCTCAATCCTAGAGCCTTAAGGGGATTATCCTTATTTAATCCTCATAAAGCATTGTAACAGAGGTAGTTTATCTCTATAGTGCAAGTAAACCGAAGCTATAAGATGATTGGTAGTTTGTGGAGGTATTGAATGTCAGACCTACATTATAGCTCTTCATCTCTAAACTTTCAAAGATTCCAGTTTTTTGTTTTATGAATTTGTACTTATATAGCAATGACAAAAGTGGTAATCACTGAAGCTATGTAGCATATTAGATCATGTCTGTCTGCTGTAGCACATGTCAAGATACTGAAGAAGCAAATCTAAGATCAACTTGAGTTGACACTGTACATGTTCTAAGAATTCTGTGCATTTGCTTTAACCCCAAATAGAAACTCTTTGAAAGATTGTTGTCACAAAATATTAGATATAATGATGTATGTTAATGAAGAAATGTGTTGCAAAAACATATACATAACTCTATCACATGTAGAGACTGACAGCTTGCCAAGTTAAGTGGAAGAAACATTCAGAAAAGAGAGGCTTTAATTGACCTGACATATGAAAGAAATGGTTTAACGATGTAATTGACATTTTGAGCTGCATAACAGATAGATATGTGTAGTTAGATAAAATCAATTTTTCTTGAAAGAAAGATAAAGATGCATGGGAGGTGGATAAATTGAGAGAAATTGGAATTGGAAAGTAGGCTAAGTGACACATATGATAAGAAGAAGTGTGATGTTTTATCAAGTAGTTGGGCTGAAGTATATTGAGAAGTGCTTTAAGCAATTGAAAGTATTGTGGATGTATTTTTTGCCATTTATTTTATTTGTTTAATGTTACAATCAAAGTTGCCTTGGAAAAGTGCTGTGTAAACTAAATTGTGAGCATGAATGCTTATGATTAATTAGTTTGATGAGTTAAAATAAAAATTTTACTTTGATTTGCTAAGCATAACAGGGGCATCCCTCTCTGAAGTGTTTACAATCACTCAGATTTCTTTCCATTTTAAGACATATCAATTTTCACATATATGAGTGTTTTTGAGAGAAAATTGTCTATATGTATGTGGGAGTACCCATAGAAGCCAGAAGAGGGGGTGTCAGTTCTCCTGGAGCTGGAATTGTGAACAAACTTACATCGTCTGGAATAACAGTCAGTGTACCTCACCAAGGGACATTCTTACCAGTCTTGCTCAGGTTTCTACAGTAACTTTGAGGAG